>NC_091457.1:69497221-69808885 GCF_027789765.1 Dendropsophus ebraccatus
ATATATCTGTCACTTACACTGGCAGCCATTTTATAGAGCAAAAGGATGTATACAGTAAAAAAAATATATATTTTTTATAACAATTGATAGGTGCCAGATCGTCACATATGCTGAATTATCTGATTTTCTTAAACAATGCAAAGAAACATAGACAAAAAGAATAATGTAGTAAGTGTACATCCAGGAAAACAAACTAAAATATAACGGTGTTAAAAATATACTATTATTGTCATGTTTACCAAAATATAAAACTTGGTGCCCTAATAACTACATGCCTTCACAGATCTGACATGTTTCCTCAGCTAACCTGACTTTCCAAAAATTATCAGATAAAACTAATAACTTTGAGAAAGTCAGGTTAGCTGACAAAACATGTCAGATATGTGAAGGCATGGATTTTAACTATCACTGTAGTTTGCAGTAAAACCAATGATCCAGCAGTAGCTCTAGATACATATAGATAGCCCAGCAGTGCTGCAGTATAGAAAAGTCGCTCAACGGGATCAGGCAGGTAAGCTAAGTATCTAGCCATCAGTTTAGAGCTCAACGACAGGCATTAGCAGGCCTTGCAACAAAGGTGTCTGGAGCCTTATCTATTGTTGCAGGTCAGGGATCTCGAATTTTGTATAGCTGTTCTCTAATACATAGGCGTAGCAGTACTCTATGCAGGATTGTCTTGATCTCAATGCTGAAATTAACATGTAAATGTATATCCCCAACTGGGGGAACGAAGACAAGACAGTACAGCACATGGATCAAGCAATAGCACATGCCACTTTATGCACTGACTGGCCACTTCCCTGCAACAGGTAGGTGAGAATCGGAACTACAGTGGTATTTTAAATTGCACTTTTTTCACTATATTTTAGTGAGACAAAAATTATATTTTATGACACTGGGGAAAGGGGGTATATTTACTAGGGTTTTCCTAGAAAGAAAAGTCTAGGAATAGAGGGTATACCAATGCGTGTGGGGAGGCATGACCTTCCCTTGTGCAAAACATGTGCATTCTGCTGCATTTATCAAGAGGATAAATATAGTGGCATGAAACCGGGAGAATCTTAAAATAATGGTGGGGAAAAAAGGACACACTGATAACTATGCCCCATAAACTGTGTAAACCTAGACTAGACAGTTTAAGAATGTGTCAGAATTATCAAAGTGACTGACCAAAGGCTACCTAATCTAAGCGTAGAGCAATTATTAATCAGCTTAAACTGTGCCAGATCTGCCAGACTTCACAATAAGCTTTGATAAATTTGGCACATTTGAAAACTGTCCATCTAAGAGCCGTATTAGATGTCAATATACCCTGGGTAAATGAGCGCCGATCTGCTAGATTGGCTCTTGCTTACAAAGCCTAATATGCAGCTTGATTATCGTGCTACAAGGGCTGCATAGACTTTGTTAACTATGTGTGTGCAGCCCTTGCTTTATATATAATATAATAAAATGTTATACTTACCTTTCCACACTCCCTTGTGTCTTTCTAGCTTTACCCCCCTGACCAGAGCTTCTACACAAATCTCTGAAATGACAGGCAGCTCAGCCAATCACGGGCCAAGATGGGACACCACAGCGGCCAGTAATTGGTTGAGGGGCCTGTCACCTCAGAGACTGCTCCGGCCAGCAGAAAACAGGCAGGAGGACACAAGGGAGCGTAGAGAGGTAAGTATAAAAGTTCATTATTTTCTCTACACTTTCATTGTCCGTGAACCTCCTATAACATGGAGTGATCCCTGGCCGGTGGGTGCTGAAAGAAAAATTATCAGCTGATGATCGACTCCTTGGCTGATCACTGTCTTTTTCACATGGGACAATACCTGCCTGAATCAGCCTGTTTGGCCAGATAATTGCCCCGTGTAACAGGGCCCTAAATTTGCACTGTATAAACATAAGATAGTTTTGGTAAATTGGGGGCCACTGTGATGCATTTTAAGTCACAACTTTTTTATCATGAAAAATGTCGATCTTTCAGGTGCCAAAAAAAGGGGACACAGTGTCTTAACCCTTTAAGGTCACAGCCAATTTTTGTTTTTGCGCATTTGCTTTTTCCACTTCATGTTTAAAAGGCCATAGCACTTGCATTTTTTCACCTAGAGACCCACATGAGCCCTTATTTTTTGCGACACCAATTGTACTTTGCAATGACAGACTTTATTTTCCCATAAAATATGCAGCGAAACCGGAAAAAAATCATTTGCGCTGTCAAATTGAAAAAAAAAAGGAATTTGTTTTCATTTCAGGGAGTTTCGTGTTTACGCCGTTTGCCCTGGGGTAAAACTGACTTGTTATGCATGTTCCTCAAGTCATTATGATTACAACTATATGTAACATGTATAACTTTTATTTTATGTGATGGTTTTTAAAAAATTCAAACCATTGTTAACAAATATATGTTCCTTAAAATTGTTCTATTCCCATGCTTATAACGCTTTTATCGTTTAATCTATGGGGCTGATTGAGGTGTAATTTTTTGCGCCATGACATGTACTTTCTATCGGTACCTTGATTGCGCATATGTGACTTTTTGATCACTTTTTATTAAATTTTTTCTGGATTTGATGCGACCAAAAATTCGCAATTTTGCACTTTGGAATTTTTTGGCGCTGACGCCGTCTACCGTGCAACATCAGGAATGTGATAATTTAATAGTTCGGGCGATTACACGCGTGGCGATACCAAATATGTTTATTTATTTATATTTATAAAAGGGGAAAAGGAGGGTGATTTGGACTTTTATCATGGGAGGGGATTTTTTTTTTTATTAATAGAAAAACCATTTTTACTTTTTTATTTTTTTTATTTTTACACTAACTAGAAGTCCCCCTGGGGGACTTGTATATACACAGCACTGATCTCTCAATGATCAGTGAGATCGGTGATACACTGCTTTGGCCTGCTGCAGGCCATAGCAATGTATTGCCGAGCCGGGATCAGCAGATATCGGGCAGATATCAGCCGTATCCAATACATCATGGGTCGCTAAGGGGTTAAACTCATAATTAATGTGGTACAAATAATATAAGACAGTGGAGGAGATTTATAAAACATAGTGTAAAGTGAAACTGGCTCAGTTGCCCTACCAACCACTTTTTCTTACTCACAGACTCTTTGGAAAATGAAAGGTGGAATCTGATTGGTTGCTAGGGGCTACTGAGCCAGTTTCATTTTACACCATGTTTGATAAATTTCCCCCAGTGTATTTATGGAAATACATCAGAATTCTGGCACATCTGCAATAGTAAATCTGCCACAAAGTTAATAAAATAAGGTAATTCCACAAAACTGCCCAGAAATGGCTTTTGAGCACAAACACCAATGTAGTTTTTTCTAAATAGCTCTGGTTAGCCCCATTAGTTGTCATGCAGCACATTTTTCTGTTGACTTGTTTGTAGCACCAATCCTATCAAAGATCTCACAGTGGATGAAGGTTCCCTCTTCCAACTGCAATGAGATATACTTGATTCTGCGTGGCCTAGTATAAGCACTGCTCCAGTGGTATTTTAAACATTTGTCAGATATTTATATTATTTACAATGATGACTAGGAAGGACAGCATATTCACTGAGGTATGAAACAACTAACTTCTCCTCCTTGGTAACTGGTAGTTTGGGAAGTGCTAATATTCATATTTCTGTTTTGTGTGTTTTCCTCTTATTTCTCTAGAAATATACTTGAAAGTCAAACTACCATAAACACACAAAGTAAATAGCAATGAAAGAAGCATGACGTCATCAAATCCAAGTCCCTGACTAATTATAGCACCGCCATTTACACACAAATTGAATTATTAATAACTTTTGAATTAATTTTCTACTCCTCACACTTTTATCACTGTCCGAGTAACATACATCATAAAGATGTGGTCCTAAGGCGGGTTATAGGAGCCATATATCATCAAACTGTGACTGCTCTAGTGAATACTTAAATAGTACAAGCTGATAAACACACTACTTTATTCAGAGACTAATAGCAAAATGATTGTAAACCAAAATATATTCCATATTGAATCACCAGTAAAAGAACCAACAGGAGAAAATCTCATCACTAGCAAATCAATAGGTCTGGGAAATGCTTAAGTAAATAATATCAAGACCCGTTCCCAATGTGTCAATTTATTTTAAAAAATTACAAATCTATGGACTGGCACTGTTTGTTTACTTTATGGAACTGATTGAATCAGATATATCAGTTGCCTCTAACTCCAACTCTACATACAAGTCCACAGATGTGAAATGTCACTCCAAGACATTGATAAATTCTAAACAAAATACAGTTTGGTTTATAACTTATCAGCCATGTACAGAACAAGGGAGAATAGGCTCCTACCATGGGTCAGTTGAGTAAAACGCCATAAAGTGGTAGGGGGATATTGTTTCTAAAAATTATTGGCTGTTTATACATAAGCTGACTCACATTCATTACACCACTACAGCATCTCAGTAATAATAATAATAATAATAATAATAATAATAGACAAGTTTTCCTTAAAAAAAACTACAAATGAAATATACAAATAAATATACTGACTACATTAATATCGGAACATAATTAGAATTAAAGTTGAGCAAGACAAAACGTTAATAAAAAGATTGTAAGATGAAAGTCATGTTATGTGTTCTGTATGTCCTTCCTGTATTGGGACAATTACTATTTGTGACACTTACTAAAGTGACTCTGTGCCTGCAATCTGACCCCCCCCCCCCCCAAACCGCTTGTACCTTCAGATAGCTGCTTTTAATCCAAGATCTGTCCTGGGGTCTGTTCCACAGGTGATGCCATTATTGTCCTAAAAACAACTTTTAAACTTGCAGCCCCGTGCCCAACGGCTGTGGCCTAGATTGTGTATGCATTAGACTGGCACAACCTCTCTGTCCCTCCTCCCTGCCCTCCTCATCATTAGGAATGCTCCAGGCAGATTTTCTACTATTCATCACGTGTCACCACGGCACATGGGCTAGATCGGTAAGGCACCTGCACAGTTTTCACTGCAGAGGAATAGCAAAGAGGGTGAGGAGGAGGGAAGGAGGGGTGGTGCAAAGTTAGGGCACAGATACTCCAAGCCACGGCCGTTGGGCACAGGGCTGCAAGTTTAAAAGTTGTTTTTTAGGACAATAACTGCATCACCTGCCAAACGGACCCCAGGACAGATCTTGGAGTAAAAGCAGCTATACGAAAGTATAAGAGGTTTTGGGGGGGGGACTTATAAACGATGCATACATACTTAGTGCTTTCTCTTTACTCTTAAAAGATGCAAAGCTCTGCAGTATTGTAGATACTGTACACACCTCCCTTTCCTTTTTTTTTTTTGGTTTACACTATACCGTCCACCTGAGACAGAATATATTTAAAAAAAAAAATAGAAAATCGGAAAATCACAGGGTTTGCATTTTCTATAATTAAATAAGTATTAGGAATCCTTCATACACACACCGGATCCACAGCTGATTTTGAGCTGCGAATTCACAGCTAAATCCACTGCAGATCCATTGCCAGTTCTTTCCTATGATAATATGATGATGATTGACATCCTGCTGCGAGTATGTAAATTAACCCCCCTCCGGCCGGAGCATACATCACCTGCTCCCAGCTCCAGCATGTCTCTGCATGTCCCGCTCATCCAATCAGTGTGCTGCCCCATCCGGGAACTCCCGGAGCAAGCCAGAGCGTGGAACTGGTGATGTATGCTCCAGCCGGCGGGGGGGGGGGGGGGGGGGGGGGGAGGGGGTTGCCTTACATACTCGCAGCAGGATGTTAATCCTGCTGCAAGAATGTATCCATATAGGAAAGAACTGGCAATGGATCCACAGCGGATTTCGCTTCGAATTTGCGCATGAAATTCGCTGCGGACCCAATGTGTGTGAAGGCACCATTAGATACAATAGACAAGCAGAACTTAGTAATTGGTACAAAAACCTTTTTACGCAATGACGTTGGTCAGACGTTTCCTGTAGTTCTTGACCAAGTTTGCACACACTGCAGCTGGTTTTGTCCCGCTTCCTCTACAAATCTTCTCCAGATCATTCAGGTTTTGGGGCTGCCACTTCCTCCAAATATTTTATTTTGGTTCAGTCCAGGACCTTGAACTGCTTCTTATGGAGCTACTCATTAGTTACCCTGCCTGTGTGTTTCGGGTCATTATCATGCTGGAAAACTCACCCTCAAAGCTCTTACTATGGGAAGGAGGTTGTTGGCCAAAATCTGGTGAAACATGTCCCCATCCATAGTTCCTTTAACAAGGTGCAGTCAACCCTGTCACCTTTACAGAAAAGCACCCTCAAAGTATATTTCAACCCCACTGCTTCACGTTTGGGACTGTGTTCTTGGAGTAATACTATGCTGGTGTGCTGGTGTGAACATGGGGACCTTGTGTTCCCTGCAGGATCTGAATCCATGACAGCGTAGTGTGTTACTAACAGTAATCTTTAAGACTGTGGTCCCAGCTCTCTACAGGTCAGTGACCAGGTAATCATGTGTAGTTATAGGTTGATTCCTGACCTTTTTTAGAATCATCCTTAGCCCACAAGGCAATCTTGAATGGAGCGATAGACTGAGGAAGATTCACAGACATCTTGTATTTCTTCCATTTTCTAACAGTTGCACCAACAGTTGTAGCAATGCTACATACTTCTACAGCATGTTTATTTTCTTTACCTGAAGTCTGAGTGCCCCTTTAAATTGTGTCTAGGTATAGTAACATTCTCATACTGTATGTACTGCTATTTTGTTTGTCATACTGCCAAATACCACTAAAAAGCATATACCTAAGTATACTGGAAGTGCAAGGGTTACATGGTAAGATTCAAAAAACACCGGGGGTGCACATAGTGTGTTACTGCAAATCAGGAATTCAGATTAAAATAGAGGCTTTCAGAGCCGCTTACCTGGGGTGGTCGTGCTAGGAGCCTGACACCGTTGATCGCATAATCAATATAGAGCCTCTTGCAGCCAGTCCGCGGGGCCGGGGGATCCCGGTGGAGAATCAGAAGAAGGTTCTGCAGGCTGAAGGTACAGCCGTGCAAAAGGTCTGGGACTTTGGTGGCACTGACGGCATCCAATGAGTTTCACTCCTTAAATGATGGGAGTAGTAGTGGTGAATGTAAAATCAGAACTTTATTGTTCTGATTTTACATTCACCACTACTACTCCCATCACTGAATTGTGTAGAGTTATGGTGCGTTTACACAGAGAGATTTATCTGACAGATTTTTGATGCCAAAGCCAGGAACAGAATACAAACTGGGAGCAGGTAACAAAGGAAAGACTGAGATTTCTCCTATTTTCAAATTCATTTCTGGCTTTGGATTCAAAAATCTGTCAGATAAATCTCTGTGTAAAAACACCATTTGGAGGTTTCACACAAGAATGTTTACAGAGCATGCTGAGAGAAACTGTGCCCTAACCTTGCACCACTGGCAGGCTTTTTCCTATTTCTCTGCAGTGAACACTGCACAGGAGCCTTAACGATCCAGCCAATGTGCCATGCTCACACAGCTGATGAATAGGAGAATACCTGCCTGGGGCATTCCTAATGATGAAGAGGGTGGGAGGAGGGACAGAGAGGTTGTGCCAGCCCAATGCACAGATACTCTAGGCCACGCCAGTTTGACAATGGGCTGCAAGTTTAAAAGTTGTTTTTCAGGACAATAACTGCATCACCTGCCGAACAGACCCCAGGACAGCTATCTGAAGGTACAAGCGATTTGGGGAGGACAGATTGTGGGTACAGAGTCACTGTAAGTGGGCAGGGCTTCATGACAACTTCACCACTTAGCCCCGCCCACATCGCCATCACCCCTCCATAACATCATTGGCACATAGGCCCTGCCCCCTCGCCAAACATTGGAACAGGCTGGCCTAAAGGTCTAGGCCCCACCCCCTTTAGGTCAGCCCATACCAATGGGCGTCGAGGCCGCGGGGCCTACTATGCGCCGATGATGTCACAGAGGGGCAAGCCTACAGTTGCACTGTGGGCGAGGCTAAGTGGCACAGTTGCCGTGAAGCCCCACCCACTTATCACAATCTCCAGATGATAAAAGATCACTTTTTACTGGAACAAGCACCATGACGTATAAAATAGCATATAAAAACTGCTAAATTTACCCTTTACACCTGTGAAGAGGAGTCAGAATGCAAAAAGGGGTGACAGTGTCACTTTAATTCTTTGTCAGCTTAACAGAATCAGTCAGGTGTAATTTCTGTTCCAAACTGTTGTCCCAGGCATCCTGCCGCTAATTATCAGCACTGGCCCTCTACAGTAGTTTAGAGAACTGTGTGGCCAGCCGCCGCGCTATTCACTCAGGCTTTGGTCTGGTTTTGCAAAACCTGCTGCGTTTTGACTGACAGAGGCAGAAAGCCAAAAATAGGCTTGGCCCTGACAGTCACTCTTTTGGTAGGAGGCAGAATTACACCTCCGGCCAAAAGAGGCCTCTCTCTGCCGCCTTGCTGGCGCATGAGTGATGTCACTCATGGGCGCTGAGATGGATGAAGGAACATCTGGGGACTGCTCTGGGCCAGGTGAGTATGTGTTGTTGTTGTTTTTTTTTTGTTTTTTTTACACAACACAGGATTCTCCAGTTGGCTTAGGCTGGTCGGGGGGATGGGGGGGTTGATTGAAGATAGGGCTGCCTGCAGGAGGGAGGTGTATTGCAGAACGATTACATGTGGGGGGTTTACTACAGTGGGACTACATATGGGAAGGGGGTTACTAGAGTGTGATAACATATGGGGAGGGAGATTACTACGGTGGGATAACATATGGGGGGGTTACTACACTGGGATTACATATGGGGAGGGGGGTCTTACTACAGTATACCTATACTACTGTACTTTTACTATATATACTATATGGATGCACAGAGAAGGTCTGTACTATGTGGAGGCACAGAGGAGGCTTGTTTACCATATAGGGCACAGGTGACCTGACTAGTCCAGTGTCAGTCACTGTGACAGCCACAGCGCCACCCTGAGTGACAGCCACTCAGAGCAGGAAAAACGGGCAGGAGGTACTGCTGTAGATCAGGCCCACCTCTCTGACGCTTCAGCTGGTAATGAAAAGTTTATGCTGGACTAAAGGTCCTGTCTCTTCTATCTCCCCCAAACTTGTATGCTGGAATCTACAGCTCTGTACCTGGTATGGACCTCACAGTATTCCTTTAAGGGCACGTTCATACCTAATCCATTACAGATTTAATGCTCCTGATTTAATCAGTTTAAACAAATACTTAAATACACAACATCGAATCCACAGCTGACGTTGTTATCATTATATTTATGTGTTCACTTATTTAAGGGTGTAAAGAGGGACAAAGCCAATCCATGCAGGATTCACTACAGCATGTATTGTACACTACTATCCATGATATGTGGGTGAGGATATGGTATGTGAGCTGCTGGAGTTTGAGTGCAAGGGCTGATTTTAAGTCCCAGTCCGGCCCTGGTGCCTAGTGGCTTACAATGAGAAGAAGGGAGACAGGGGGCGCTTCCTCGTGCAATAAAAGATAGCCAGGTGGATGGAAACAAGATCTTACAGGGATCCACACACCTGGGTAGGTTGTGCAAAATTTAGGCACAACTCTATATGTAGCATGAAAGAGTATACTCCGCAGCTGTACTGGGGGACGTCACCACCATCGGTGGGAGAAGCAAATGTAATCGGCTGATTACACATCTACATAGTGGCTTACAAGTCACACCTATATTCCATAGCATCCAAGCCTGTTGCTGCCCATGGTGAGACTTATGGTCCTTTTACACAGAGCGATAATTCGCCCAATCGTTTACCAATTTTGAAGCATTGATTTGTTTTTTTATAACGATCAGTGTTTCGACAAAGTGAAAAATCGTTGAAAAAATAGTTGAAAAAATTGTTATTACGATCACTTTAAGATCGATTAAGCCCATCTCATACATAGGGAGACTCTGTGAAAGACCAATAAGACAAAGCGATCTGCGAACGGTGATTTGAGAACATGTTGAAAGATCACAATGAACGATTTCACGCTTGATGCTTGATCGTTCGCTGTGTTTACATGAGCCGATAATCGCTCAAATGCTATCGTTATTGAGAAAATTTGAACGATAATTGTTCCATGTAAAAGCACTATAACAAATCATTGTATACTTGTTATTATCTATTCAGTGTCCTTCTCCCAAGTTCTTAGTTGCTTTCTGCTGAAGACACAAAAAACTGTGTGAGCTGTTCTCTCCTCACCCCAATTCCTTTCTGAGATGGCTGATGTAAACAAGTCCCTATCTGCAACTTTGTAATGCTGGGGGGGTTTATCACAGTGACTTCATTAGCAACTTGACCTCAGATTAACCCTCCCAGTATTACAAAGAAGATATCTGTGAATCTGAGCATTCAATAAAGCACATTCATTCCTGGGGTCCAAAAACTTATTTCTGGATAGCATGGTCAAATAGGTGCCATGACCTAGGTCTGCTTCTCTGTGTCTCTTCCCTGCCACTTCTCTCCAGATGTTGCTCTGAGAGTCTGGCCCATGTGCCTCTTTGATCTGAAGCGGTGCAGGCGCACTAACATGACAGAGCTTACCAATTTCTCTCCTGGAGCTCAGAGTGCTTGTGCAGGGTTATATAAAAATACAGCTGACTACACAGGATGGTGACCAGATGAGTTTTTGTCTGTCAGGGTTAAGGGTTGAATGTGCACCTGCAACTTCTGTATCCCTTAAAATCTCTTCACATTAACAAAGAGCCATATTAGTGGTTACCCAACGTTAAAGGGTTATCCAGTGTTAGAAAAACATGGCCACTTTCTTCCAGAGACAGCACCTCACTTGTCTCCAGCTGGGGTGGGGTTTTGCAACTTAGTTCCATTGAGGTGAATGGAGCTTAATTTCAAATCACACATGAACTGGATACAACAGTGGTCAGGTTTTTCTAACACTGGATAACCCCTTGGAAGTTGTTTTCCCATGTATCCAAGGATAAGACAACACATGGTGGATTTCTATGTCAGGAATCTGAAAATGTAACATAGTTCACATAGATTTTGGTGCAGATTTACTGCAAATTTTACAAATCTGCAAGAGAAACTTACATGCTACAAATTCTGATCAGAGCAACAGGTTCATTTAGGATGTACAGTATTTCAATGATTTTACCTGTGCAAACCCAAAGGTGAAATTCACAACAATTTTGTCTTGTGTGAACTGTAAAATGTATTATAATACAGCGTTAGCTTTGATTTGGTAATATTTAAAAAAATTTTTTTTTTAATTATATTCCAAAAACCTTTTTATAGGGTATTTGGAAGGAACCCGGAAAAGCAAGCTGGAGGGCACTAGGGGAGGAGTGGGCAGGTAAGCATGGTCAGGGCCGGTTTTAGGTCAAATGTAGCCCTGAGCAAAGTAGAGCCCCAAGTGCTAAGATAACATCATAGTTAAATAACATTAAATAAATATAGTCATAGTTAAATAAAGAAGGTGGTTATGACAAAAGTATTGCTGGGTCCCTAAAGATCAGAAGCACAAGCCCCCTACATATGCAAACAAAATATTTCTATGCATTGGTACCAAATTATACTGCTTTAAAAGGGGATATCCGGCATAAAGTACACATTTACACTGCTGCTGGGTTTGGGGGGGGGGGGGGGACACAACAGAGTGGTATAATTGCCTGTCCTGTTTCACAGCAGCTGGTGGTTCCTGGGCCGCCTGCTGTCAACATTTTGACCACTTCCACTGTTGTCCCATACCCATAGGATGGCACAACATAGGCAGCACTATACTGTGCTATACGCTATACCGTGCAATGCTGAGCAACCATTTCCTGTGGGAACTGCACATCAGTGGAAGTAGTCAAAATGATGACATTGTCAGAAAGGTAGGCAGAACAGGAACAGGCAGCTGCGGTACAGCGGTACAGTATACTGCACTGTTGAGTCCCCTGCCGCAAATCTCATAATAAGAGATGCACAGTATATATATATATATATATATATATATATATATATATATATATATATATATATATATATATATATATTTGACATTCAGTGCACACAATATACAGATATACATATCATACATGCACAATGTTCACTTGACACACTCATATATATACACCTTACACATAAGTATACCTGAATACCTACCTTTATTGAAGAATAGTGTGCAGGGAGAAGGTCTGTAGGTGATGAATTGGATAGACAGGGTGCAGGTCTATAAGTGAGGGATGGGATAGACAGGGTAATGGGAGCAGGTCATAGGTGAGCGTTGGGAAAGACGGTGTGCAGGTCTATAGGTAAGGGATGGGGCAGACAAAGTGTAGGTCTATAGGTGAGGAATGGAGCAGACAGGGAGCGGGGATGTGGGGGCAAACAGGATACAGGGTGCAGGGTTGTGGAGGCAGACAGAGTCCAGGGAGCAGAGATGTGGCAGCAGACAGGGAGCAGGGATGTAGGGTAAGACAAAGTGCAGAGATATGGGGACAGACAGGGTGCAGGGATGTGGGGGCAGACAGGGTGCAGGCATGTGGAGGCAGACAGGGTGCAGGGATGTGGAGGAAGACAGGGGACAGGGTGCAGGGAGCAGGGATGTGGAGGCAGACAGGTTGCAGGGAGCAGGGATGTGGAGGCAGACAGGGTGCAGGGAGCAGGGATGTGGAGGCAGACAGGGTGCAGGGAGCAGGGATGTGGAGGCAGACAGGGTGCAGGGATGTGGAGGCAGACAGGGTGCAGGGATGCGGGGGAAGACAGGGTGCAGGGATGTGGGGGAAGACAGGGTACAGAGAGCAGGGATCTTGGGGCAGACAGGGTGCAGGGTACAGGGTGCAGGAATGTGGGGGCAGACAGGTGCAGGAATGTGGGGGCAGACAGGTGCAGGAATGTGGGGGCAGACAGGAAGTGCGGACGTGGGGGGGATAGACAGGGAGCGCAGATGTGGGGGGGAAGACAGGGAACACAGATGTGGGGGGGAAGACGGAGTGCAGATGTGGGGGGGAAGACGGAGTGCAGATGTGGGGGGAAGACAGGGAGCACGGGTGGGGGGGGGGAGACAGGGAGCACGGGTGGTGGTGGGGGAAACAGGGAGCACGGGTGGGGGGGGGGGAAACAGGGAGCACGGGTGGGGGGGGGAGACAGGGAGCACGGGTGGGGGGGGAAGACAGGGAGCACGGGTGGGGGGGAGACAGGGAGCACGGGTGGGGGGGAGACAGGGAGCACGGGTGGGGGGGAGACAGGAAGCAGGGATGTGGCAGGTGCAGGGAGTTGGGATGTGGGGGCAGACAGGGAGCAGGGATGTGGGGGCAGACAGGGAGCAGGGATGTGGGGGCAGACAGGGAGCAGGGATGTGGGGGCAGACAGGGTGCAGGGATGTGGGGGCAGAAAGGGAGCAGGGATGTGGGGGCAGACAGGGAGCAGGAATGTGGGGGTAGACAGGGTACAGGGAGCAGGGATGTGAGGGCAGACAGGGTGCAGGGATGTGGGGGCAAACAGGGTGCAGGGATGCGGGGGCAAACAGGATGCAGAGATGCAGGGGCAGACAGGGTGCAGGGTACAGGGATATGATGCAGGAATGTGCATGGGAGCGCGGATGTGGGGGGGCAGACATGGAGCGCAAATGTGGGGGGGCAGACAGAGAGCGCGAATGTGGGGGGGCAGACAGAGAGCACGAATGTGGGGGGGCAGACAGAGAGCACGAATGTGGGGGGGGCAGACAGAGAGCACGAATGTGGGGGGGGCAGACAGAGAGCGCGAATGTGGGGGGGGCAGACAAGGAGCGCAGATGTGGGGGGCAGACAGGGAGCACAGATGTGGGGGGGGCAGACAGGGAGCGCAGATGTGGGGGGGGGGAAGACAGGGAGCGCAGATGTGTGTGGGGGGAGACAGGGAGCGCAGATGTGTGTGGGGGGGGAAGACAGAGAGCAGGGATGTGGCAGGTGCAGGGAGTTTGGATGTGGGGGCAGAAAGGGAGCAGGGATGTGGGGGTAGACAGGAAGCAGGGATGTGAGGGCAGACAGGTGCAGGGATATGAGGGCAGACAGGTGCAGGGATATAAGGGCAGACAGGGTGCAGGGATATGGGGGCAGACTGGGTGCAGCGATGTGGGGGCAGACGGGGTGCAGGGATGTGGGGGCAAACAAGGTACAGGGAGATGTGAGATGCGAGAGAAGACATCCCCCGCCCTTCCTTACCCTCCTGACCTCTGGACACCCGAAGCTGGAGGTAGAAGGGAGAGGTGATTTCTTAAGGGAGCTCATTTGAGGTGTAACAAGCAGCCTGAACATGGGTCACCAGCAGAGATTAACCTTTGCTGCTGGCCTAGGTTCAGGCTGCCTGTTTCACCCTAAATTAGCTCTCTTAAGAATTCCCCCCTCCCCTCAGCTCATACAAGCTCCCCGTGTTAGCATAACATTGTCAAAACAAAAGGAAAGGCAGGAGATGTGTGCAGAAGTGTGTCTTTTTCTGCTGTCATAATAAACCTTGCTGCAGCTTGCTGACATCGCAGCTGATGGGGGCCCCCTTGGAAATGGGGCCTTGGACAATTGCCCTGTTTGCCCCTCCCCCCAACGTTGGCCCTAAGCTTGGTCTATTTACTCTCACAGCAGCTTAATATTTAGGTTTTACAAGGCAATGGCACTATATTCTTGCAACTAATAAGTTAGTTGTAAAATTTACATAACCTTTAATCTTGAAATTCTTTTAAATATATTTTTTCTCTTGGTTTCTTTACAAATTGCAATTCCTCTTATTGACCAAACCAATGGGGCTCAGCTGAAATGAGTGAGCTACCAAAGGCAGGTGTGTTCATTTATCAACCTGTCAATGTAATGACATCCATTCATAAGTACCATACCAATTCCTCTACACCTGGCTGAATACTCTGCTCGGAACTGTGTAACTTGCTAATTGCACGCCTTCTCCTACTGCCCTTTGCATGATCTACCTGCTCATAGTGGGTAAGAATAATGACATAGCACTGAAAACTATACAGCTTTAGACTTAAGACAAATTGCTCACATACTGACAAAATGGAGATTATTTTTCCGTAAAATAAACAATTAAAAAATAAAAAGTGAACAAACATGTAACAACTAAGATTACTTGTCAATTTTTAATCCGTCTGTGGTTGGTGAATTGCTAAGGAGTGATTCAATCGGAATCTAACCTGCTTATATGTCCCTATTGTGCAGGAGACACAAAGGATGAAGGTACTTCTCTTACCGTCATGTAACCCGGCCTGCTCCATTGATTATTTATCATTAGGGGGGGGGGGGGGCGAGACAATTGACACCAACGGTGCCCCTGTACTCCTAATGGTCTTGCCGTACTGTGGAGACAACGACTAACTGCACCAGAATGGCATCAAGGATAAAGGTAAGAGAAATACCTTCATTCTCGGTGTCTCCTGCACAATAACAAGCTATCAGCAAGTTAGGCTCGTCTGACCTGCAGATATTTCACCTTGAACCGATTCATGACCAGAGGTGATTAATATAACTATTTTGAAGTCACATTGAAGCGGTGCTGCACATCTAAGCCCTGTAACAGCAATGAAACCGAGGATGACAGTGCAGCATAGAAAAGTCCTATTTAGTGCTCATGCGTTCAAAATGCGTCTGGTCACCGGTGGGCGTCCCTGCATGTACGCATGTCTTCGGTGTTCATTGGATTAAACTTTTTACCTTTGCAATTGATGGATCAAGTGTTTTGTATAGAAAAGTACAGAATCGGTTTAGTGTGTACTAAGCCCTTTAACAGTCAAAAAGGTGTAGGTGGGCAGTTAACCCCTTGCCGCAAAGTGACGTTCCCGGAACATCATTTAAAGCAGGTAGTTCCTGCAACATGACATTGCAGGAACGTCTTGCTGTCCCTGCCTCCCCCTGCTGTCCCTAGTGTCAGTGTTCTAACACCTCATTCACTCTATAATACATTACAGCACTGATCATGTTACAGTTAAACGCACACAAAAATACATAAATAAGTTAAATTAATTTATTAAATAAATAACTATAAATAAATAAATATACACATTCCCCACCCCCCTTTATAAATGATCCCCTATGAATAAAATACACATATTTGGTATTGCCGTGTTTGCAATGACGCCGTCTATTATCCTGCCCGATTAACGCCTTAAAAAAAATAAATACAAAACTAACTAAAATTACATTTTTTTTAATCCCGCCCCCTAAAAAATATAGAAAAATCAAAACGTCACATGTACCCAAAAGGTGTACCGCTAAAAACGCCAACTTATGACGAAAACAAAAAGCCCTCACATAACTCTATCGGCAAAAAAATAAAAATATTACTGCTCTTACAATATGCAAGACACAAACAGTTTTTATAGCATAAATACCATAAACTAAAACAATAACATGTCATATGTGACGTATAGTAAACGGCATACAAAAAATGATAAAAAACAGCTGCTAAATTGTGTTTTTTATTCGTAACACCTCATAAAAAAATGAAATAAAATTATTAGGGTTTTACACGTCTCCCTGAATGGTACAGATGGAAACGTCAACTTGTCTTACACAAATATTTTGGCGCCACAAGGCCTATGTGACATGGTATAATATCTAAAAAAAAAAAAAAAACTGAAATAAAGAAAAGCCCCAAAGGCCCCCAGGTGATGAACTGCGGGGGATTTCTAGAAACATTGGAAAAAGCTAAATAAATATTGAGTTCCATTTCTCAGTATTTGCCCCTCAAATCCACTTCAGAACTGAACTGGTCCCTAATAAAATCAGAATTTGAGATTTTCCTGAAGATTTTAAAAATTGCTGCAAAATTTTGAAGCCCTCTAACATCCTAACAAGACTTGCTGCTGGCTATGCTCAGTATTTATGAGGACCAGGAGCCTGGTCCAGATCCCCATTGGACTGGCGCTTAGATCCAAAAAGACCTTTAATGGCAAAGGCATCTGTCAGGCAAGGAAACACCACACTGCTCAGCTGCAAAAATCAGGCTAGGAGAGAGCAGAGTAGCTGAGAAGCAAAGCGGGTGGGGCTGAACAGACAAAAACAGAGCCCTGTTCACACCAGGTTCAGTGCCTCCTGCGCTGCACACCCCGAACTGATATTTTTTCACCACAAACTTTTATTTTATCATGGGGTCCAGCCACCACCACTATAGAGGGACTATAAATGGGGGCCATCTACCAAGGGGAAGCAGCACAGGGGGCCATCTACTAAGGGCAGTAGCAGCACAGAATCATCTACTAGGGGGCAGCAGCACAGGGGACCATTCATCAACTATAGGGAGCGGCAGCACAGGGGACCATCTACTAAATGGGGATTACAAAAGGGGCCATGTACTATATGTGATATGAGGAATGCAGAGGGGGACATATACTATATGGGGGTTGCACAAATGGGGGCATATACTATATGGGGGATGCACAAAGGGGGCCATTTACTATACGGGGAACCTTTGACGCCATGTAAGCTGTATAGAGAGGCCTAATACTAAATGGAGCCTGAACAGAGGGACATAATACTATACGGGGGGATAAAGGGGCCTAACATATAGGGGTATGGAGTTGGCCTTAACCACTATATTAGGGCACAAAGGGGGCAATACAGATACAAAGTTTATAAGGAGATACGGATAGTGCAACAAAAGAGGAGTCTAAAATGTTTGTCTGGCAGATTCTGGGGAGACAGATCGTGGCTGGGAAAAGCTTTTTCCAGGCAACATGAAGAAAAGGCAAATTGAGCAACTCTGATCAAAGAAGGCATCCCTTTTGATTCATTCAGAGAAAAATCCCCTGTGGGTCATTCAGACACGATGCTACCAGTGAGTCACTGGATGTAACTGCATTGTAATCCCTTAAATGGCACAAATAGCTTGTGTAGAGCTGGGATCTATCTCAGGTTGGGTGGACAGCCTGGGTCCCAGAGTACATTTAATCTGCCCCTACTTCCTCTCCTGCCCAGCAGTGTTCACACAGATCAGTACTCAGCAGAAGAATGGAGAGGCCAGTGCAACAGTGATCCAGTACCGTTCTGAATCAAATCCTGGCCAAATGGCCATGCAGCCTTTCACTGTTATAAAGCCTCCAGCACTGTTTCTTAAAAAATAAATCTTCCCTATTTTCATAAATCAGATTTGGAATCTCCAACTCACTCCTGATTTTATGTGCTGCCTTTTTCATTATTTACCAACTTCACTACCCAGTGTCTCCTCAGAAAATACTTCAAGGCGTGGTATGCATCTTTCTTTACTAGCATTTAAGAAATGCCTACTACGACATTGGCTTGAAGAATCTATCCCCTCTGTATCGGAATTATCCAACCAGCTCAAGGATTTTCTTTTTGTAGAGAGGTTATAATAATAATAATAATAATAATAATAATAATAATAATAATACATTTATTTGTATAGCGCCAACAGATTTCGCACACACACCTGGTAATTGCTCCACATTTCGTTTTTTTCTCCACTTGGCGCAGATTCATTGAACGTGAATTATCTCCAACTGAGAGAACAAATGTTATGATGCGATTCCTTGGTTCTGAGTGGTACAGTAAAGAAGATATTCAAGGAACACTGGGCATTCTTAGAACTCATTAGTGGGGGGGGGGGATTTTCTGGTAACTATGGGCCGTTGGGCCCACTTATTCTTGCAATAATATTGTTTCTGGCTGCAGTTAATAGTTTGTTTGTTCACTCCCATATTTATTATAAACCTGAAATAACATTTGGAGATCTATCTGGAGATATTTTACGTCTTTTCTGCAATTTTCATTGTTGCTGG
The DNA here is from genome assembly GCF_027789765.1 of Dendropsophus ebraccatus. Lineage (NCBI taxonomy): Eukaryota > Metazoa > Chordata > Amphibia > Anura > Hylidae > Dendropsophus > Dendropsophus ebraccatus. The sequence goes on from NC_091457.1 coordinate 69,515,956, forward strand.
TATACTATAAGAAATTGTAGGCATGATCTTATTTTATTGTATTTAGACAATATCACTAAGGTTCTACTATTGTGAGCAATGTCTGTAATCCTAATTATTTTCACATGCTCCCTTTGAGATGTTTTCTTCCTTTTTCCTACTTAATAAAATAATGTTAAAAAAAAAAATCATCCCTATTTGCTCTCTACTCTGGACAGGTCCAGACATGGACGGAAGTGGCAGCAAAGAGCATTGTGTCAGACTGGAGAAAATACACCCCTTCCTGCAGGACATACAGCAGCTTATAAGTACCGGAAGACAATATTTTTAAGGGAGCCAATCAGCACAACTGTGCTGATATGGTTCCCAGCAGCACAGTATAGATCTACTCTGCAGCTCGCAGGGCATACCAGCTGTAGCGTGCAGTGCGTGGATGACTGACAGGCAAAGAGACCCATTAGTGGCCTCTCTGCCTGTCAATCATCCCCACACTACCCACTGACAGGCAGAGAACCACGACTAGTCACAGGTGGCTCCCCGCCCAAATGACTAGTTGCTGCCCCTCTCCCAGCCATACGAGGCATAATAAAACATTTTTCCCCTTTGTAAAGCAACTGCTTCAGTCGCAGCTGGTATGTTTTGTGAGCTGCATAGTAGATCTATCAGCATATCAGCACAGTGTGATTGGTTCCCTTTAATAGAAGTAAATTCCAAATCTCTGGCACTTCATGGCAGCAGTTGATTTGAAAGAAACCATGTTTTGGTGAACAACCCCTTTAAACAATCACACACATCACAACAATCAGCAGTCCAGGTGGTCCTCGCAGGTTTTATTTCTAAATGTTTGCTTTCCCTCAATTTAGCAGTGGATGTCAAGAAATGTAGAGCTGCTAGATGATTGCCATCCATTGCACACACACATAAGAGGGTTCCATATGCCTTTATTCTTATCTTTTACACACAAGGACAGCAGCATGAAGGACATTACAGAGCAGTAAAGAGCAGTATTGCTGTAAGGTGTAGGGTAAGGCAGAACACCTACCTAAAGCAGTAGTATCTCAGGTTGTCTGTGTCTCTGCCTCCCTCCAGCAGCTACCTCTTCTTTCTCCCCCTCCCCTCTGCATAAACTTCTATGGCCTGCAGGTGTAACCTGATCTTTCAGTGAGGTTATAATGTAGCCTTATTTCTGGTTCTTTGAAGATGGATTGTTACTAGGCAAATGGGGGATCAGTGCAGGTGGAAGTTTAGAGGTACAAATGTTTTGTTTATCTGGATTTATGAGAGAAAACTAAGTGCCCTGTTCCACGGAACGATTATCGTTCATAAACTCGCTCCAATGACAGCTCGTTAACGATAATCGCTTCGTGGAATTGGTGTAAACGAGCGAACAAAGGCGAAATCGTTATACTGTCGTTCAAAATAGTTTTTCAGCATGTCGAAAAAAAGTCGTTGGTCTTTAGATAATTCGCTAATTGGTTCGTAAAATTAGAAATCTTTCAGTTGTTTGTAAAAAGGTTTAAAAAAAGTAGGTGTGTCGTATGGTCATGATCACCCCGGCGAACGTTTTAAACGACCATGTAACGACCGCAAAATAATCGTTACACTACATATATCATTCACGTTATGTGTTATCGTTCGCTAAAAAAAATTGTTTACAAATCGTTAACGAGCAGTCGTTGGAGCAAGTTTATGAACGATAATCATTCCGTGGAATAGGGCCTTAAAGGCTTCTCTTTAATAACTCCTTATTTCTGAACAGGTATAAGACATCTGTGAACGTCAATGAAGAGCTGGTGCAAACAATGAAAGGTTTTGGTTTTTAAGGTATTTTTTTATAATCTGATTATGAATGGGGAAAAAAACACAATAATAACTAGATCTAAATCAATTATCATGCTTTTTTTGTTATTTTTTTTCCCTTCAAATAAACCTATTAGAGTATATCAAATCTGTAAATTTCTGGCCATGTTAACAGTGGAAGGAAAGCAGTTAACAGCTTGTATAATAGTTTAATATGAAGACTGACATTTATGCGTTTTTTTCTTTTTCTCATTTTTTCCCAGAGGTTTATAATTTGAAAATTTACTCCGGGGATTTTTTTTCCTGGGTCTATTAAAATGATTCATGTTGTATTCAACATAAATTGTGCATACACAGAGGAGGCTTAGTACAGGCATTCCTGGTATAATAACTAAACTGAATTTTGTACTAGCCGCAGTTTGTGGCAGCAATGCAGTATCATTTGTCTTAATTTTTCTCCGGCATTACATTAGGCGAGAGTATTTACATTGCCAGGTAGGGCTAACCACTTTACAAACTTTTCTGTTTTATGGTGAGAGAAGAGTGGGAATCAAATCTACATCTTTATATGGTTGCAGGATAGAGCAATGCTTTTTTATTGTCTAAAATACACACACATTTACCTTCCATTTACCTTGCTGAGTAGAAACAAGGATGGCCATTATGCAAAACACATGAAATATTTACCATTCTCAGAACACGCTCTTACTATGCGGCTTTACTCCACCTCTTACAAATAAATAAGGATAAGCACCAAAGCCACAATTACTCTAAAGAAAAAAATATATAAAACAAGAAGAAAAGTCATATCCAAATTAAAGTTCTTATTATGTGCAATTTTGTTTCACATAAAATCTGTATAATTTAATTTTCAGTTCTTTTTATTTGCACAGAAAAAAAATTAATGAGCAAATAGAAGTTACAAAAAAAAAATCTTTCTTGTAAATTTAATGATAAATCTTGAGCATGTCTTTTTTTTATTACCTTGAAACAGAATCAACCTGAATTTATTTAAAAATAAATGATTAAAGAAGACCACACAATTATTCAGTATTCAACCATATGGTGCCTTAAGTGATTGACAAATTATTTCAATAAATTCCAAGGAATATATCAATAACAAATTTGTATAACTATAACACACAACAGCCGCTGGCAGAACAAGCAGGAATAAGTGATCATACTTTACATAAATTGCCTTTACTAAGTAAAATAGAACTAAATAATAATAATAATAATAATAATAATAATAATGGGTTAAATAAATTAAGAACAACACCACAGTCCTGCACCAGCCAGTATTATATTCTCACCAAGAATGTATTGCATTAATAGAAGAAGAAAAAAACATATGCTTCAAATAGTGTGATCCTAGCCTAGCATAGGAGGAAGTGATATTGACATAATTGGTTAGAATTCTATAAACTGTGCTTTGGATTAAACACAAGAAAATTTCTATTCAATTCATCGGGCGCAAAAAAAAAAATCTATATTTTAATCTTTTTGGGTAGAAACAAATTATCTTATTTACTACTTGACTGGTTTCCTCAATTTAACGCCAATCTTGGAAAAGGACTTTGGGCTGTCTAAATTAAACAAGTAAATGCAACTAGCAGTTACATTATTTACAATAGGGAAGCCGCTTACACAAAAATACAAATCCAGTAGCAGTTTACCTTATAAACATTACACGTAATAGAAACACGCATGCATCTCTGATGTACAAAATCTCATTTCATTTTTCTTCCTTTAAAAGATTTAGATAAACGCATAGAATTATGTAAATTAAATCTAGGTGCCAAAAGAACATAAAGAAAAGAGTGAGAAGGCAACATACATGGTACGTGTTACAAAGAGAGTGTGCAAGAAAACATACTAAAAATAGATCAAATAAATTATTAGAAAGTATTAACTTAAAATGGTACATAATTTTGTTTAATTTTATTTGGCTTTTAGTTAATTCTGTTTCTGGAAAAGCTGGGTAATAACTAGAGATGAGTGAACCTGCAATAAATTTGGGTTCAAGTGAAAGCGAACATTCAGTATCTGAATCTCTGAATTCCGATGCATCCATCTTCTCCAGCCACCAAGATTCAAATACTGAGTATTCGAGTTCGCTCATCTGTACTATAACTAGTATTGGCGACTTTAGGGTATTTTCACATGCAGCAAACTTGTTGCAGACAATATTGTAGCTGAAAATGTATTCAATACTGAAACCTCATTTTTAGATATGGTCCGAACCTGCCGAGGTTCGGGTTCGTATGAACCCGAACGCTCGGCAGTAGATTCCCGCTGTCTGTCCGCTCTGTGGAGCGGGCGGATTCATCGGGAGTAACACCCTGAAAACTGGGATACAGCATATGGCTATGGCTGTATCCCAGTTTTCCAGGCGGTCCTCCCGCTGGATCCGCCAGCTCCACGGAGCGGGCAGACAGCGGGAATCAATACCGAGGGTTCGGGTTCGTACGAACCTGAACCGAACTCAGTTCGGATCATCCCTACTCATTTTGATAAATGGGACAACAGTCACATTCTGCAACATATACACTTAGGGCATGTGTTCATGCAGAAGTCTAAATGCTAAATATCTGCAACTGAATGGAGCTTGCAGAAAATACATTAATCCACTTTCTGCCAAGACTCAACTTGTACAATGATCTTCAGCTGCAGAACTTTCTGCAACAAATGTGTGTGTGAAATAACCCTATGACTATGTTCCACAAGCGCAATCAGAATGCATTCCAAACACATTTGAAATCACATTAAATAGGTTATCAAGTGCTACAAAAACATGGCCACTTTCTTCCAGAGACAGCCACACTCTTGTCTCCAGCTTGGGCTGGGTTTTTCTGCTTAGTTCCATTGAAGGGAATGGAGCTTAATTGCAAACCGCACATGAAATGGAGACAAGAGTCGTGTTGTCTCTGAAAGAAAGTGGCCATGTTTTTGGAGCACTGGATAACCCCTTTAACTTTGTGCAGAACACATTCCAAAGGTAAATATATAAAACACTGCCTGAGACTTTGTTAACAAATGCACTGCTTTGTTGTTCATAAAAGTATAGCCTGATTAATTTTGTGGACTCTGCAATTCTGTCTAAAATGGCTGGGCTTTGCAATGTGGTGAGCATTACCAGGCTTAATCAGATTTATGAAAGAGAAACGCCTGTTATGAAGTCTGGTAATGTTCATCATATGACAAAGCCACAAAAATTGCAAAATCTGGAGTCTATCAGGCTCTAATTATGTAAACAAAGAAATGCAACAAAATTGGGATGTACGAACACAGCCAGCAGCCTCCTTAACACACAATTTTCAGTCTTTCATTACGCTCTTGGTGGCATTTTTTTTTCAATTTGTTACGGTGACTTAATGCCACTAATGTTCATATACAAAAAAAAACAAAACAAAAAAAACAATGCTTATAGAGTGTGTGTGTCACCTCTGGGTACAAGGTTTTTATACAAGAAAAAATGCATACAAAAGAGAGTGATGCGCTTATATGATCATCACAGCCAATCACTGGCCTTAGTGGTGTACAGCACAAGATTGCTGAGGTCAATGATTGGCTGCTGCAGTCAAGTGGGTATATGGACATGTCATCAATCCATCACTGTAAACTAGGGCCAAGAGAGACCAATAGAGCAGCAGGTTAAAACATCAGGAAATTTAACAGGTGAGTTATGGTTCTTTTGTTATTTTATGGCATTTCTTTGCCCTGAAGATTTTTTTTCTAATGTCAGAAAACCCTGTTGATGCTTCTGATAATAGAGATCTAACTCTAAGGTATCACATACAGTATACAGCTATACCACTTTAGACAAGTATACTTTTTTGTTTTTATTCAAATAGATTCACTGGATATCTAAACCACTTCCGGGGGGTCTCTGAGCCAATTACAACAGCACCTAATAATAATAATCTTAATTTATATACAGCCAACATATTACACAGCACTTTACCTATGTTTGTACATCTACTCTCTGAATCGTAGACAATCCATAAGTTAACTATTTACATAACCACAGGAAGAGGTATATAACTGGTTGTCATCAGTATACAGCATTTAAAGCCTAATCTGCCCATATCTTGTTCAATAGGGATTGAATAGAGAGGGGGAAAAAATAGATCATAGGATGGATCCCTGAGGATCCATAATGGTAAAGGGAAGAGAATGAGAAAAAGTACACCTAGCAAATAATACACTAAACCACTAGGGTGGTACAGTAGGAAGTAAACCAAGACAGTGTCGTCTTTTTCTAAAGGCTATGTACATTTTTGAATGCATATATTTTTAAAGGGAAACTAACCTGCAATTATGTTTACATAGCCCATAGGATGCTGAGAACTTACTTACCATCATCCTCAGCACAGTTTTTAAATGGTCAGTTTTATTAATATGTAAATTAGATGGTTTGGTAAACTGGGGGCGAAACTGCCACCCTCATACCCTGATTCATATCCATCTGGCTCTACTGTTAGTTTCCCTGTAATGTCTTGTACTTATGGTGGGGGAATACACTTATCTCCAAAGTTCAACTTTAGAAGCAGACTGGTTCCTTCATAAAAAAAGGACACAGCTGATAGCACTACGTCAAAATAAAGAGGCTAATGATGCATTTACACAGACAAATTTATCTGACATTTTTTAAGCCAAAGCCAGGAATGGATTTGAAAAGTGGAGAAATCCCAGTCTTTCCTTTATGACTTGTTCTATGTTTATTATCTGTTCCTGGTTTTGGCTTCAATAATCTGTCAGATAAATCTCTTTGTGAAAACGCAGCCTAAAACTAAGCAGAATAACTGAAAGTTTTCTAGGCATTTTTTGTCAGGTTTTGTGTCGATTGTTTTGGCACTTGAGGTAAGAGTTGCACCAAAATGTTACTAAAAAGACAAAGTCAACATTTTCCCAGGAATACCTGTATACCTGACAAAGCTGAATTACCTGGGGATTTAATGTGTCGTTGTTAAAATGTTCAAAATCTAAATTATTAGGGGATGTGAAATAAAGCATGTTTGCTATCATGCTTTAAATGAAAGCTATACTTACTTGTATCCAGGTCCAGTCTCCTGAAGGCAGATTTTTAGCCTTGTGCTGGTTGAAAAAAAGAGACTAAATGCAGGAAGTCCTGGTTGTCTGAACGCTCACAGAGAAGACAGTCAGTTCACTGACAGATGCATTGATAGACACATTGGGGAGCTTTAAAAAACATGGTGTAAAGTGAAACTGGCTCAGTTGCCCCTAGCAACCAATCAGATTCCACCTTTCATTCCTCACAGACTCTTTGAAAAATGAAAGATGGAATCTGATTGGTTGCTAGGGGCAACTGAGCCAGTTTCACTTTACACCATGTTTGATTAATCTCCCCAATTGAGCGGAATTCACAGACGCATCGAGCTCTGTACTTGACAAAAGTTATTTTGTCAAATGACATGAGGGACAGTCGATGAGAGAGGGGCATTGGAACTATTACTTTGCGTGGGCACTATCACTGTGTAGGACAGGGGGGCATGTTTATAATGTAATAGCCTTATACAATCTGGTGACAACTAATATCTGCATAATATAGGGCACTTGAGTTGCATCACAGTTAATCTGTGTATGCTACCTGCCCACCACTGGATACATTAGTTTCATGGGTTGAAAAGAAGAATGAACACACAATAAAAGGTGAAGTTTCACTCAAACACATGTGAAAATTTGAAATTTAGATTGAGGATATTGTAAAGTGTAATAGATTCAAGGGATAACCCCTTTAATATATTCATTACAAATCATGACTTTAAAATTTTTGAATCAAGGTAACAGTTGCTAAAAGAGTTCTGCATCCATTATACAGTTACTGCTTAATGAAGGTACATCAACGTGATCAACAAAATAATTTAAAGATTGCAAGCTATTTTGCATTTATATCACAAGCCAACAAAAATCATTTCCTTCTGAATGACTTAGCAGTGTTCATAGTAATTGTTCAGTGAAAATTACTTTGAAACCAAACAGCTTGTACAGGCAGACTTCCGAACCATGAGACAGATGCAAACAGCAATCCGGAGGAGCGCAGAGCCTCCCCGACAAAAGTAATCCTAAAATAAATACTCTCTGGGTACACATGGTTGCAAATGGAATACAATGACCATAAACATCTGCCAGAGAACTCCTCACCCATGTTGATAATTGTAGAAATAATTTTATTGGCGAAACAAGACGCTTTCAAGTCATTTTCTATAATGTCTTCGAACGGAATCAAATGCTTGCAAGATTTTTTTTTTCTTTTGCACTGCATATTTAACCACTCTTTTAGGAAACATATGATTGATGGAATGCCATTGTTGAAGGCATAATGTGTTGTTCCTTTGGTAATGTGATCTAATGTGGAGGGGGGGGGGGGGGGGGCATTTATATATTTGTAATTTTGGAACACCAGGGCTCGTGAATAAACCTATGCAAAGCACAAAAAGCTTGCTTCCAGTGTGTAAAAATAAATGGTATTCAAAGTTGATAGCCATATTAGTCAACATTGTAATTTGCCTCCTTAGGTACAGGCAGTGTTTAGTTCTTATTTATTTTGCAACCTGACTTTTGGATTCTGGAGTTTGGCTAGAATTACATGGGTGCCACTCATGTATTATGTGGTGAGAAGCATGGGCAGATGGTACTGTGCTGTGATATGGTAACCATATACAGAGAGTCATTTGCCATTCAGCACTTATGATCCTGTGCCTAGGACAGCACTTCAGTGATTAAAAACCAAAGATAAATACTTGATTGTAGCTGTTGCCACCATGCTGGCAATATCTCCCTTTGGTTAGATTTGCAGCTGCAGTCACTCATTATGTTGAGGATTTATGAAGGATTTCACCACTTTCTGTGTACAGTCATGAGATCTACGGTGAATCTGCAACAAAATCCACACATAACTCGTGCCATTTTTACTGCCTATTTGTATAAGGAAAGCATTAAGAAAATCCTGATGCCAGTGGGTATAACCCTGATAGAGTGTATTAAGTCTAAGTACCTAGGGCAGTAAAAGTTGTAAATATTGCCTTGCCCACATGGTATTGATCTTTCTGGTACCTTCATACACCCCCTATTCTGCTTTAGGGCCAGTTCACATGGAGTAAAAGAGGCAAAATTCTGCGACGGAACTCTCCGTTGTGAAATACCCCCAGACTTTGTGTCATACAGGCTGTCTATGGGGGGGATTGCATGCCTCCGCTCTCGGTGCCTCTCCGCTCGTAAGAATTGACATGTCGATTCCTGGTGCTGTCACTGTAAGTATGTTAAGTTCCAACCCTGTCCGGGTAATAAATTACCTAGCAGCGCTCCTGCTTGCTTCTCCATTAGAACCAATGGAGTTGGGTCACAGAGGGGAGGGGATATCGCCACACTTAAGGGCTGTGATCCTGCCCACAGTGTTCTGGGGTCTGCCAGTGCTCGGAAAAGACCTTCGCTGGGAACTGGGCAGCAATTTTTTTAAAAAAGGACCTCTCTACTGGCATCCCTAAGCCGGCGCAAATCGATTAAGGGAACATAGCAGCAATGCAACGCATGGTACATTCGCTTTAAAGTAAAAAAATAACCTACTCAATACTGTCATGAAGTCCTTCTAATGACTCTACTTTTCTTACCGTGCCAGCAAAAACTGTTGGTTTATGTCTATGGGATTGACACTGTCTTTTTAATCCCGGCCATTTCTGGGTGCAACATCCAAGCTGTACATACAAGTGTAGTAAAAAGTTCATATTTTATAAATTTACAAGTCACAAACTTGGGGATGTGGCTTGGCACGCACAGCCTAAGAACACCTAAGAACATGGGGAAGATCAGCAGACAGGATTTGAGTCGGGGAAAGGAGTGTCCAGCTATGGAGCAGTCAAGATGGCGCCCGCACTTCAGCACATGGGGGCACATCTCAGGCCTCCAGCAGTGTGCAGCCTGTCACTGAACATTCAGAACAGAATAGGGTGCTGGAGACAACAGTGTGGCAGGTAACTGGCAGGGAATCTGGAAGAAGTTAAGGTGGATGTGGGACTACTCAGACAGGACCTCTGAAACCTGTGTGACCGCATGACACGAGCTTAAAGGGGTTGTACGGGATTTTTCAATAAACTAGCATTGCATTGACCTCTGTGGATGTTGCATATTCTACATACACTTCTATTTTTTATTTAGAGCGCTTACTGTGTTCTCAGGCTTAGTCACATGACCACTCTGCCTGTGTTATCTTTACTTCCTGTGATGCCCTGTTCCCTTTCTGTTTCCTGTTCCTGTCAGTGAGGGAACAGTGAGTAATCAGGTGGGCGGGGTTATGCCTCAACATTTCTTTAGCCACACCCCTAACATCTAACATCTGAGCCCAGAAGGAACTGCAGCAGTGAGGACAGAATGTCAGACTACAATCTCTGTACAGCACTGCAGCATAGGTTGGAGCTATAAAAAGTAAATAAAGGAACTATGGAGGTGATTTATCCAAACTTGTGCAGAAGAACAGGGAAGCAGTTGCCCATAGCAACCAGCCAGATTCTAGGTTTCATTTTCCAAGGCCTTTTTAAAAATGTAAGAAGCAATTTTATTGGTTGTTATGGGTTACTGCTTCCCTGCACAGGCTGTGATAAATCTCCCCCTATATTGTTACTATTGTAGTGTAAGGATGTACAGTTTTAGGCCCCGTTCCCACTGAGCAAAACTAGCGGAATTCTTCAGCGCGGACAGGGCAGGAGCGCGCGCCCCCCATAGACTCCCATTATGAGCGGGAGGCTAACGGCATTCCGCGGCGGACAATTCCGGACAATTAGTTTTGCTCAGTGGGAACGGGGACTTAAGGCAGTCACCATGTCATCTATCAATCTATCTGAGGTAACAGAATCCTGCCTCATTGAGACCCCGCCCACCAGTAGGATGGCTACTGTAGTGTATATGTAATCCAGGACTACAACTCCTATCATGTACATGTGTGCTGGGGTTTGTAGTCCTACAACAGATAACAGAATGAAAAACTAGTTGATATGATAACATCTTGTAGTAATACAGATGTTTCCCTGCCTATAGGTGGAGTAGGAGGAACTATATTCATAGAGGAGGGGGTGGTGAACCTGTTACCCCGGAATAATACCCGGATTATTGGATTGACGGAAAAGGCAGAGGGGCAGTCTCCTGCCATGTTTTTGGAATAGTAGCTAAAAGATCGTTTTCCAGATGCGCCCATTTCGCTGGTGTTTACTATGGAGAGGGCACACAAGGTCCCAGCCTGACCACCAATCCAGATGTCTATAAGGTGTATATCTTTAACATGTGGTGCACTTACCTTTTAACCCTTTAAGGACATGGCCCATTTTCGTTTTTACGTTTTCGGTTTTTCCTCCTTGTGTTTAAAAGGTCATAGCACTTGCATTTTTCCACCTAGAAACCCACATGACCCCTTATTTTTTGCGTCACTAATTGTACTTTGCAATTACAGGCAGAATTTTTGCATAAAGTACACTGCGGAACCAGAAAAAAATTCAAAGTGTGGTGAAATTGAAAAAAAAAAAACGCATTTCTTTTATTTGGGGGAAATGTGTTTTTACGCCATTCGCCCTGGGGTAAAACTGACTTATTATGCATGTTCCTCAAGTCGTTACGATTAAAACGATATATAACATGTATAACTTATATTGTATCTGATGGCCTGTAAAAAATTCAAACCGTTGTTAACCAATATACGTTCCTTAAAATCGCTCCATTCCCAGGCTTATAGCGCTTTTATCCTTTGGTCTATGGGGCTGTGCGAGGTGTCATTTTTTGCGCCATGATGTGATCTTTCTATCGGTACCTTGATTGCGCATATACGACTTTTTGATCGCTTTATATTACATTTTTTCTGGATTTGATGCGACCAAAAATGCGCAATTTTGCACTTTGGGATTTTTTTGCGCTGACGCCGTTTACCGTACGAGATCAGGAATGTGATTAATTAATAGTTCGGGCGATTACGCACGCGGCGATAGCAAACATGTTTATTTATTTATTTGTTTACTTTTATTTAAAACCTGGGAAAAGGGGGGTGATTCAGACTTTTATTAGGGGAGGGGGCTTTTTACTATTAACAACACTTTTTTTTTTTACCCATATACTAGAAGCCCCCCTGGGGGACTTCTAGTATATACACTTGGATCTCTCATTGAGATCTCTGCAGCATAGATATGCTGCAGAGATCCATGAGATCGGCACTCGTTTGCTTTCGGCTGCTGCAGCCGAAAACGAACGAGTGCCGGGCCGAGGACGGCGCCATCTTGGACGCGTCCCCGGCCCGGCATCAGTAACGGAGATCGCTCCTCCGGGACAAGGTCCCGGAGGAGCGATCTCCCCCACTAGACCCCAGGGAAACGTTGCCTCCGGTAATCGGAGGCAGCTGTCAACTTTGACAGCTGCCTCCGATTAGCTTATTAGCGGGCACGGCGATCAGACCGTGCCCGCTAATAGCAGCGGTCCCGGGCTACTCGCGGCACCCGAGATCGCGGCACTTCAAAGCGGGGCCGCCGCGCGGCCCCGCTTTGAAGTGCAAGTGAGGACATATGACGTACGCATACGTCCTATGTCCTTAAGAGGTTAAGTAAGGGATACATACTCTGTCCACGTTACATTACATCTCTAGTTATTAACAAGTTACAAACTCTTTAAGGTGATGTACTGTTGACTGCAAGAACTCCAATATGACCATTTTTTATAGAAAAAGAACCACAACTCTCTGAAGCCACAACTTGCTGGTGGTTCCAACACTTTAACTTTATACCTACTAAAGCCATAACTTTATTCCTACTTAATTTATAAAAAAAAAAAAAAAAGAAGAAAATGTATATTAGAATAATATGTAAAAATGTATATTAGAATAGTGTTTTTAATTCACAAAAATACTAATAAAATTATTGTTAGGCCCACTTTTCTACACAGTGCCCTATATGATAACATGAATCTTTTATTTTAAGGCTATAAAATTAATTAGCAAAAACTGAGTAATTAGGAGGTTATCCCTGCTGTATCAGTCTCAGGCCATTAAAATGAAATCTGGACTAGCTTCCTAAGGTAACACAATGTCACAGGTGTTGAGTAAAGAGAAAGCTAGAAGAAAGCTGGAAGATCACTCAGGAGCAAGAGAACCAACAGAGTTAGGTTCAAGCTACATAAATATATAATGCATCATGAATGGTCCCCTATGGGCAAAAAAGTTGTAAGCACAGAGAATAAAAATCCCAGTGAGTAAATATCTAAAAAGGTTCAAAATGCTTTACCTGAAGGGCTTATATAGGATCGAAAAATGGGCTGATCTGCCATTTCTGATACAGTCTATTGACATGAATGGCAGACTTTCATGGAAATAAAAAAAAGACAATAAAAAGTCCAGTCTGGTATTGCCCATTAGCTAAATTAAATTAAAGCTTAATTAAAGGGGTTGTCTAGAACTTTTCAATAAACTAGCACTGCACTGCATTCACTATTTATTTCTAGTGCCTCTTGTGTTTTCAAGCTTAGTCACATGACCACTGTGTTTGGGATTTTTTTTTTCCTGCGATGTCACGTCCAATATCAATTTCCTGTTCTTTCCACTCAGCATGATCACAGGTGGAGTCATCAGGTGGGTGGGGCAGGTGTCCCTCCCATGGGCTGGCTGGAATTTCATACTGATTTTAGCCCTGCCCCTGTAGGCGGAGCTAATATTGTAGCTCGGTAGAAGTTGTAGCAGAAAGGACAGCATAATATGGAGAGAGCAGGGGCAGAAAGCTATCTAGTTTGACACTTTAAGATAAAATGGCTAACCACTGTGCCATCCACAAGGTAGCTATCCGCCTCTGATCTCCTTCATTTAATGCACCTACTTGCCAGCTGATGGGAGGGACGCCTGCCTCACCCACCTGATGACTACACATGTAAGTCATCAGGTGATGATATTGAATTTGACATCAGAGTAAGTAAAGACATCACAAGCAGAGTGGTCATGTGACTGAACCTGAGAACACAAGAGCAGCTAGAAATAAATAATGGAAGTGTATAAAGAACATACAACACTCACAGAAGTCAATGTAATGCTAATTAATTGAAAAGTCCCAGACAACCCCTTTAAGTTAATCGGACTGGACTGCAATACCACACTAAGACCCATGTGGTTCTGTCCTTGGAAGAAGACAGCCATCCGTTTCTAATCACTATTTACATGGTCAGGTTTTTAATTACTGAAAACAAACTCAGACTTAACGGTCTTAACTTAAAATTTGCCACGGAAAAATATGCCAGATTTAAGCCTCCTAATACATGTTTACCATACTTATCACTCCTGTATGCCAGACTTTAATATTTGTGGTTTAAGTTCTGTTAAATCAGCCTTTTCTCAGGAGGTCATGCCCCTCCCACTAAGCCACGCCCACTTAAATAAGTCACCATCAGCCGTGTAGAAAGTAGAAATACCATAGCCATTAATTTTGGATTATACCTACATTCTAGCTTCAGCTACAATAATATCGAAACATGCATAAAATCCATAGGTGGAAAAGCACTGGAGACCTTCAGCAACTCTACAGTTAAACACAGTGTACTGTGACACCCAAAAGGCTGATGCAAGCAATCACTCCAAGTTCATTTCTGGGGAATCAAACTCACGGGTTACAAAAGACCCCCAGAGCAATGTACAAGGAGGAGAAATAAATTAATCAAGCTGCCAAACGAAGAAGGCCGGGTTTGACCTCCTTCTGATCTCATTACCTCTCTATTACCCTTTTGAAAAACATCCTCTTAGAAAGATCACTAATTGAAGATTATGTGGAAGGAAATCACACCTCTCCATCACCGTGCTAACTTTGACTCATTTATCATTCCAATAATTTGCTCCCTTTCTTTTCTGAACAGACAAAGACACTAATGGACTATCATCACTTAAAAAGGCAATTTTTCCATTTAATTGCACTCATTAAATCCTGCAATAGAACAATTGGAAAAGCAATACTCTCAATATTTAATCATACAATGGCTACAGTGAAGTAGACTCTCAAAATAAACCTGGCAATGCAGCATCTAATCAAACAACTGTTACACAGTGCAGGGAGCAGCCAGGACTCCTTCACTTAAAGGAGAAGTCCGGCCAAAATTAATTTTTGATATGTTGTTACTTATGAAAAGTTATACAAATTTCTAATGTACATTAATTATGGGAAATGCACATATAGAGCTATTTCCCTTAATTTAGTAGATCAGGAAGTGTTAGAAATATCTCTGAAGAAGTGACGTCACGACCCAGGGTGTAATTCCTATGGAGTGTCCAGCAGGGGGCGCTCTCTATATAGAAGTCTATGGGACTTTATTGTTTCTATGGGTTTCTATGTAATGTAATGTAATGTAGTGTACAGTGCTTTATTGAATGAATACATCTATGGAATACTTTGGGGAACAAGTGTCCTTGCTCCCCAAAGTATTGCATAAATGTATTCATTCAATACATTCAATACACAGTAAGCCCGCCGATCCGCCGCATTTCCGCCGATCCGCCACACGCTGATCCGCCGCATTCCCGCCGATCCGGACCATATACATTGAACTACAGCTCCCATCATCTGCTTCTAGTATGAACAGGTGATGGGAGCTGTAGCTGGGTAAGGGATATCACATGCCGCCGGGCGCAGGGGGGAGCCGCTCAGTACACAGGAGCGCTCCCCCCTCCTCCTCCTCCTTCCGTGATAACTTCCGCCTATAGCACTGCTGAGTCCCTGCCTGGCCGCCGCTTTCCGCTCACATACCGGCTCCCGGCATCAGCGCGGACACCAAGATGCATCGGGAGCCGGTATGTATGGGGGGAGAGCGGAAAGCGGCGGCCAGGCAGGGAGTCAGCATTGGTATAGGCGGAAGTTATCCCGGAAGGAGGAGGAGGAGGGGGGAGCGCTCCTGTGTACTGAGCGGCTCCCCCCTGCGCCCGGCGGCATGTCATATCCATTACCCAGCTACAGCTCCCATCACCTGTTCATACTAGAAGCAGATGATGGGAGCTGTAGTTCAATGTATATGGTCCGGATCGGCGGGAATGCGGCGGATCAGCGTGTGGCGGATCGGCGGGAATGCGGCGGAAATTCGGCGGAAATGCGGCGGATCGGCGGGCTTACTGTGTATTGAATGTATTGAATGAATACATTTATGCAATACTTTGGGGAGCAAGGACACTTGCTCCCCAAAGTATTCCATAGATGTATTCATTCAATAAAGCACTGTACACTACATTACATTACATTACATAGAAACCCATAGAAACAATAAAGTCCCATAGACTTCTATATAGAGAGCGCCCCCTGCTGGACACTCCATAGGAATTACACCCTGGGTCGTGACGTCACTTCTTCAGAGATATTTCTAACACTTCCTGATCTACTAAATTAAGGGAAATAGCTCTATATGTGCATTTCCCATAATTAATGTACATTAGAAATTTGTATAACTTTTCATAAGTAACAACATATCAAAAATTAATTTTGGCCGGACTTCTCCTTTAATGACAAGATGAAAATTTATCAAACACAGTAATAGCTGCATGAATCGAAATGGTGACGGACATCCCTGGGTGTTCATTTTATTTACACATTTATTCAAAGGCACATTCATTCAAAGGCAAAAACTGAAGATTTTGCTTCCTGGGATGCCCAAGGAAAGAAGCACTCAATGGTCTCGAGATTAGTATAAGTGATAAAACCTATGGTAGCCTTAAAAAAAAAACAATGTTATAGAAAAAAAAAAAAACTCAAAATACTGAATGTGCCCATTGGCACATCATGATAGACTTTATCAGCACTCTTTTGACAAAATAAAGGTTGGCCTTCACTATGCCAGTATTGTGCAAATGGTTAGCACAGGGCAAAGGCTAGAGGTTGTATGGTAGGTGTTCCTAAATGCTAGCTTGGTTCTCATAAAAAATTTTTACACTGCATCTTGCAGTGTCTGTTGGGGATGCTCTGTATATATACCTGTAGAGGAGGCTGATTAGACATATTTATCATCTATAGGCCTAATTTCTTTTTTTTTTTTTTTTTTTTTTTTTTTTTTTAATTTAAAGTTTTTTTATTTTCAAAGACAAAAAGAGAAAGTATACAATACAAATGGGAACTCGGGACGGCAAGTCCCTCTGGGGGGAAAGGGGTAAATACAAGGAATGATGTAAATGCACAGAATGCAATCGTAATTGTGAACTGTAACAAAGAACAGTAGGAATGTCAACATCCGTAACATGACTAGAAAAAACGGGATCAGTATTTCGGTTGATCTCAGCATAAGTCATTACAAAAACAATGTACTATCATATGCAAGCTGTACTGCAGAGATAGGAGAGACAGAAGCAAGAAGACGACAAACAAAACACACCGGACAGGACAAGACAACAAGAGGATCATAAAAGAGAGGCTGTCCCTGGCGGCAAAAGAGGGGGGGGCACCCTTCGGGCGACTAGGGACAGAAGGACGGTTTCAGGCCGTGGCGGTTCTATAAGAATCAGAATCTAGGAATAGGAGCCATTGGCCCCAAGTGGCCGTGTACCTCTTCACTGCTGCCGGGGTAACAGCAATGAGGTCCTCCATGTGATGTGTCTGGGCTATTTCCGCAAAACATTCGTCAATAGTCGGAGGGTGGACGGATTTCCATTTCCGAGGGAGGACTGACTTGGCAGCTTGGAGCAGATGGCGTGCCAGAGATTTTTTGAAGCGCGACTGGGCTGTGGGGAACATGAAAAGCAGTGTCGCTTCAGGGGTATTAGGGATAGTGATGCCGGTAATTTCCTTAATGAGGCGCAAGACCGTGGGCCAAAATGACCGTAATTTGGGGCATCCCCACCAAATGTGTGTCATGGTGCCTCCCACGCCCCCACAGCGCCAACAAATGTCAGGGACCAAGGGGTACCAGCAATGAAGGGCAGCTGGAACCCGGTACCAACGGGACAAAATCTTATAACTGGTCTCCTGTGTCTTACATGCCATAGTAGCTTTGTGAGATAGATAAAAAGCCTTTGACCATTGTTGAGGCGTAAAAGTTTTTCCCAACTCTGTCTCCCATGCCGAGCAGAAGGAGGGCAGATGGTCCAGTCTAGAGGAGAGCAACAGTTGATAAGAGAGAGAGATGGCATGTGGGGGACAGGAAGGCGCCACACACAACTTTTCAAAGTCCGACAACGTATTATGGAGAGCGTGAGTACGTGAGGTGGTCGTGTAGAAATGCTGCAGTTGAATATACTCAAACAGGTGTCTGGACAAGGGGGGTGCGGAGGGGAGAATTTCGGATAAGGGTAACAGTGCTCCCCGTTTGACCACGTGATAAAAGCGGAGAGGGGTGTCCCTAGGCGTGCCTAAGAAGGTCCGGGATATACCTGGTTGAAAGTCAGGGTTATCTGTGACGGGGGTCATAGGACCGCGACTATCCAACAGAGCACAAGGAGACCCGGCGGCTGGTAAAGATGCAAGAGTATGGCGAGTTGTGTAGGACAGAGGTGTGCGGTCTGCCAAGGTAGGGGACCATGTCCATGGGAGCGTGGACAAAGGCCGAGGGCACTGGGCCTGTGCCAACTGTACCCACAGCTTGGAAGTAGAATGATGAAACATGTCCAAGATCCTCACGTGGACACAAGATAAATAATAAAGGCGGCAATCTGGCAGACCAACCCCCCCCCCCCCCCCCCGCATCCTTAGGACGAGAAAGAACCTCGCGTCTGATTCTGGGACGGCCAGGGGACCAGACGAAGGAAGAAAAGCAATGCTGCACTTGTTTCCAAAAGGAAACGGGGATGCGGACTGGGATGGTCTGCAAGAGATAGAGCAGTCGAGGGAGAAGGGTCATTTTCAGGATATTAATTCTCCCGACCCAAGAGAAATCTTTCTTGGTCCAGGCTGTCAGGTCCGTTCGGAAACGGCCTAACAGAGGCAGGAAATTAACATCAAAGAGTTGGGACAATGTGGGGGGGATGCGTATGCCCAGGTATGATATGCCTGCGGGGGGCCATGCAAATGGAAAATTTTCCTGAAGAGAGCGCACCGTGGCGCTGTCCAAGGAGACATTGAGGGCTTCAGATTTAGCAAGGTTAATTTTAAAATTTGACCATACACCAAACCGGTCTAGTCGAGGGACAAACGTGGGTTTGTGATATAGAGCAAGAGGTCGTCCGCGAAAGCGGAGCATTTATACTCGTGGGATCCAATGGTGATCCCCCGTATGTCTGGGTCAGAGCGGATGGTGGACATTAGATTTTCCATGATCAGGACATAAAGGAGGGGGGACAGGGGGCACCCCTGTCTCGTTCCATTGGAAATAGAAAAGGGTGCAGACAACGTGCCATTGATTTTCAACTGAGCGGAGGGAGTGTTATAAAGGGCTAAAATTTTCGAGAGGAAGGACGGGCCTATGCCTACACGTTGTAGGGTTTGTACCAGGGAGGACCACGAGACTCTATCAAAAGCCTTCTCGGCGTCTAAAGAGAGAACCATCAGGGGTACATTGTTAGATTGAGCGTAATGAATTATGTCTAATGTCTTGAGAGTATTACCGCGGGCCTCCCTCCCTGGTACAAAACCCACTTGGTCCGCATGGATGAGAGCCGGCAGGTGTGGGTTCAGCCTGTTGGCAATTAGTTTGGCATAAAGTTTCAGGTCCACATTGAGGAGGGAGATGGGCCTGTAGCTCCCGCAGGTCTGCGGGTCCTTCCCCGGTTTAGGAATAAGGGCGACATGGGCCATAGTAGTGTGTTGCGGAAAGGGGACGGTGTTGGATATGGAGTTGAAGGCCGAGAGCATGGTGGGGCCTAGGGATTCCTGAAGCACTTTGTAGAATTGGGCTGTCAGGCCGTCTGGGCCCGGGCTCTTCCCTCCCGGGAGTTGTGCAATAGCACAATTGAGTTCGTGCAACGCAATCGGCTCCTCCAGGGTTACTGCCGTATCGCTGGAGATCTGAATAGCAATAGGAGGGGGAGAGAAGGGCTCAGGCACTGAGGCCGAGGGTTTAGGAAGATTATAAAGAGTAGTGTAGTAGGAATGGAATGTGGATGCTATTTCCGGGGTGATATGGGTAGTTACATTCGCAGTGGTCCGGATACAAGGGATATGCGATTGCGCCAGTTTGTCCCTTAAAGCCCTCGCCAACATGCGTCCACACTTATTGCCATTTTCATAAAATTTACTACGACAGGACTGCAATAGACGGCCCCACGATGCCTCTAAGAGGCGTTTAACCTCTGTGCAGCTTGTAAGTCCCTCAGAATCAGGAGAGACAGAGCATGTTTGTGGGCGAGCTCAAGGGAGGAAACCTTAGCAAGCGCTTTTGTCAGGGAAGCCGCCTTCTCCCTCTTAAGTCTGGAACCGTGTTTAATGAGGACTCCTCGGAGGACACACTTGAGAGCTTCCCATTGAATAATAGGGGAAGTAGTATCCACAGCATGATCGGAACAAAAGTGCGTGACCGATTGTTTAAGGTCAGCAACACAAACGGTGTCCAAGAGGAGGGACTCATTCAAACGCCAGGTCCAGTGAGGCTTGGACAGGAAAGGGAGTGTGAGGGAGCAGAAGACAGGGGCATGGTCTGACCATAAAATGTTGCCAATAGAGGTGTAGGAGAGCCATGGCAGGGCACTATGCTGTATGAGAATGTGGTCAATGCGACTATAAGTCCCATGGGGGTTGGAATAGAAACTATAGTCCCGATCAGCTGAGTGCGACAGCCGCCAGGCATTATAAAGTTGCAGCGACAGAAAGGCTCGCTTGACCCTCTTTATGGCCGCGTAGGAGATAGATGATCGACCCGAGGAGTTATCCATAGACGGGTCCAAAGTTAAGTTAAGGTCACCGCACAGGATTACAGTCCCCTTGACCACAGGTAGTGACAGCTCAATCAGATGGGTGAGAAAGGAAACCTGGTCATGATTCGGGGCATAGCCATTGATAATAGTGAAAACGTGACCATTAACAGATAAGGAGAGGATAAGATACCTAGCCGCCGGGTCTGTAATGCAGTGAAGGATCTGGCAGGGCAAATTCTTATGTATGGCAATAGCCACTCCCTTGGTTCTAGCCTCGGGGTTGTTAGAGAAAAACCACTGAGTGTAATGTCTATGACGGATAGTGGGGGCGTGGTTGACCTTGAAATGTGTTTCCTGTAGACAGAGGACATGTACCTTTCTACGGTGGAAGTGTAGGATCTGTGATCGCTTTCCGGGTGTGTTCAGTCCCTGCACATTAAAAGAGGCAACATGAAGGTTCGCCATGGGGTGCGGGCAAGGGGCGTTACGGAGAGGGCCGTGGAGACCCTAAAGAAGGGCCGTCAGGGACAACCGACTCTGGAAAAAAGGAAAAACAATTAGTGAAGGACAAACAGGGGGGTGGGGTAGGAAGGTGGGAGAACACAAAACGAGTACAAATATACAAGCAGTAAGGAATAAAACTGCAGCGTATTCTCAACAAAAGCACAGCTGAAGGGCTACCAAACCAGAGAAAACTCGGGTCCGGTGTTCCACCTATGGGGGGAGAGAGGCAGACAAGTACCGTATGCGCGGTGCAGGGGGCTCCTCACAGACCTTGAGGAAAGTATGTTAAGGCAAACAAGCAAAACTTATGACTAACGGTTAAACATGGATAGAACTATGAGGGCTGTACCAGATATAGAACAGAACCTGCCCAGGGGAGGCAGAACAAAAAAAGGATGCAATATAGACAGATGTAGGGGGCAATATGAACAAGGTGTCAAACAGCAACAATCACTGTGTTAGAAAAGAGAGCATCGAAGGTCCCTCCACGGGAAGCATCTGCGGTGTTCCATTTCAGATGGCTCCATCTCAGTTGCGCGATGACTCTGAGGGCCGAGGCGCAGGGAGCGAGGATCTACGGGGTCCGTGGCGACGTGGCGATCTCGGAGGGAGTCCTTGAGTGATAGATGCTGGGTCTCTCGGTGAGAAAGGTCTCTTGGCACCCCGGGTCGAAGAGAGGAGGGAAGGCCATTCCGGGAGAGTGAGGCCAGTGATGTCAAGGTCCCTGAGGAAATCCGGAACATCAGCGGGGGCCCGTAGGGTGAGGGTGCGGCCATTCCGGCGGACAGTCAGCGCAAAAGGATAGCCCCAGCGAAAGGGTATATTGCGGTCTCTGAGAATGTCCAACAGGGGGCGCAGGGCCGCTCTCTGAGCCAGCGTGTGTCGGGAAAGGTCAGGCAGAATGAGGAGGTGAGCCCCCCTATACACCACAGCACGTCGTTTGCGGGCCCTCAGGAGAATTTCTTCCTTAGTGGAGTAGAAATGAACCCGACAGATCTATAGGCTTAATTTCAAGCTTTGATGCCTAAAGAGGTTGTCCAGTCTCGACAGGGAGTGGAAAGCAACAAGATGGAATGCCCCTCTATGACTTCCACATGCTTAATATTGACATGAAGGTACATCTAGAGGTTACACAGGAGGGGAAAACATAGCTTTCTTCCAATAATTGTGGCACTTATAGTTGTGTGATATTACAGCTCAGAGCCATTCACCTCAAAAGGATTTAAGTTGGCTCCATTACTAGAAAAGAAAAAACAAAAAAAACCCATCATCCTGTGCCACCCCTTATAGAGCACATCATCATTGTGAAATAAAGAAATACAGACCCGAGTAGTGTCCCATAGACTTGTTTTCTGAAAAAATTTACTTAGCAGCAAATGTGTCTAAGGGCTCTCATGTTTTAAGTAAATCTAAATGCTAAAACTTCAGAGAGGACTTTATTTTTCTTGTGGCTCTTAATGGGTATTCCCATCACCAAAAGTTACCCCTGATACACAGGATAGGGGATAACAACCTGATTGGTGGTGGCGGCCTGCTGGGACCCCAAGTAAGGGGGGGGGGAATTGTATCCCTAAAATGAACAGAGCTCAAGGTGAATACAGGGCCAGCCTCTATTCTATCTTTGGCTATGTTCACACAACGTTTTTCAGCTCCGTTTAAAATAATGTCCGTCATTTTGAGTCTAAAATAACGGGCGTCATTTAGCTGCCTGGCCTCCCCTTAGTGCAAGGACAGCTGTTGGTACATTATTCTAGTTAAGGTGGACTAATTGGCCTTTGGGTGTGGTTTAATTGAAAAGTCCATTGAGTTTAATAGTAAAAACGGAGAAAGAATGGTGACAAAAGAAAAACTGTGTGTGAACGAATAATAAAAAACATCCGCTGTTTGCAAAAGACATCTGAAAATAATGATCATGTTCATTATTTTGATGTCCAGGGTAAAAATGTCCATTATTCAATGCATTATGTGCATTGGACGTCTGTCTTCCCATTGACTTCAATGCATTTCCATTGCAGTCAGTTAAATCGTGGCAAAAACGGATGTTTTTTAAAATATCAAAATCGGGCACCTTTTCTCAATTTTTGACGTTGTGTGAACATAGCCTTTATGTGGTGTCTAAACATTGCTGATCTCAAGTTTGGCAATATTCCGAAACTTCACAGAGAATGGATAGAGCACTGGATGTGCTCCCTCAGGTAGTGCTCTGTTCATTTGGGAGTACAATTAGTCTCCATTCTTGAGTGATGGTGGTTCCAGCTTGTTATTCCCTAGCTACAGGAAGAAAACTTTAGTTCACATGATAGGCACATTTGGTAAAGGGTTGTTACTATGCATGAGCCCAATTGTGTCAGAGCTCCCACACAGTACTGTCCCGATGTAGTTGTTTCCATAGATGCCCGATCTTCCAGCTGCAGAATGCATTTGACTCCGATTGCGTCTGCGTGCGTCATGGCAGGTACATTTTAAAACACATTTTATTATTCTCATGTCATTTGAGCAAAATTAAAATACTATTGGCAAACACTCTTTAAAAAAAATGCAAAAAAAAAACAAGTAAAAGAACAAAACTGTACACTACTAAACAGAATACATATTGTTTGATAGGATATATATTCAAATTGCACTATATGTCCTCAATATCAAACTCAGGTGGTTTAAATAACTGTCCCTGAGAGAACTGTATCAAATGTCAGACTTGATGCAAATGTAAATTTTTCTTCTCAGGTTGAGCACCAAATTCTGTCATTTTGATAGATCTGACCCAAGAGGACGCAGGCAAGGTCGAATGCATGTCTGAAACAAACCCTCCACTTCTGGTTAATATGCACTGTATTGATCAATGCATTTTTCTTCCATTTACAAACCTAATGAATTTAGATATCATGTTAAACATGAATTGAAACAAATCATAATTATAATAACAATTACAACAATGACATGGCTAATAATCATACCAGTGACGATAATAATACCAATAATCATTTTACATATGTCAGGGTGATTATTTCTTGAAGAAGAATTTGTCTGTTCTCTACTTTTTCTTTTTAATCCTACTCTTGTATGTGTGTAACCTTATTGATTTTTGACAGGCAAAATGTTAGCCCAACATGACCTGAACTGACAGCAGGGAAGGAAGTTAGAGAACATCAGCTTAGGATCTGTCTGCAGTCATGAATCCTATAAAGTACAGTTAAACTAAAAAGTTGTACCAGCAATGTATGGCAATAACTGCACCATAAAGTGTATACCAAGT
The DNA here is from genome assembly GCF_027789765.1 of Dendropsophus ebraccatus. Lineage (NCBI taxonomy): Eukaryota > Metazoa > Chordata > Amphibia > Anura > Hylidae > Dendropsophus > Dendropsophus ebraccatus. Next base: position 69,540,270 of record NC_091457.1, read on the forward strand.
ACCTTATACATTTACTGTACAGAGCAGAAGGGGTTAACTATTACAGCCCCTTTGTTCTCAGATGTTGGGGAAAACCCAGCATTTTGTTATCTTCCCTACAAACATAAAGTGAAGCCAAAGATCATGAGAACATAAATACTGTATAACTACAAAAATACTTGTATTCCCATGTTTTGCCACAGAAAAAAGAAACCCTAATAAGAAAAAGCTTGAATACGCTTCTTTTATGACAGTGTATTGCCAGAACATCCTTTTAGTTGCTGTTGGATTGAGCCAGTGCCCAAGATGAGTGCATTTGCTGTTTTTTAAAATTTTGGGTGAAAATCGTCTGATAAACAGTCCATGGGAGTCTCTTAATACAGAGGGCTGTCAGGCATTAGCAAAAGTGCTGGGTAACAGGGGAAAGCATGGAGGTTATTATCAAGAGTTCATAATAAAGAGAAACACACTTTTTATTTTGCATATTTTATTTTGGATGAAAATTTTGCCAAGTATAAGAAAACTACAGTGGTGCCTTGGATTATGGGCATAATTTGTTCTGGGACCGTGCTTGTAATCCAAATTACTCCTAAACCAAAGCAAATTTTCCTATAAGAAATTATTGAAATTCACACCCCAAAAATAATTATTTTTATTCGGCATAACATGTAAAACAAATTAAACAAACATTTAGAAACAGCTGAATATGTGATATTATAAGTAACTGTACAGTATAGCAATCAGCATGTGGAGTATAATGTATAGTAAGTGCATAAACCTGAAGAAACAGCAGCAATTTGTAGATACAGAATGGAGCTGCAGATCCCTATAATGCAGTAGCGTAGTACAACAGACCAGAATATAGAAGCAGGGCTGCTGTCAGAAGTCTGTGGTCACATGACCACAATGTGCATGGGGAATGTGTTCAGCCACATCAGGAAGTGAGAATCACAGAGCTGTGCAGGAGGACAGTGACAGAAACTTTTCTATACAGCAGTGTGAATGGCTGAGTGTGAGTACAGGCATATTATAGCAGCAGTGTGTACAACTGAGTGTAAGTGCACGCACATTTTAACAGCAGTGTGTATAGCTGAGTGTATGTGCAGGCACGTTATAGCAGGAATGGAGAGGATGGAAAACACAAGGGCTGACACAGACTGCAGGGAGCATGAAGAAATGAACAGGGCATATGTGGGCACATAGCCCCTTCCACAGTCTTCTGATGCCTCCAAGCCCCAGGCTGAAGTGGAACTGCTATGATTTGGAAGGTGGGGGAGACTTCCTGGGTCGGAGTACAGGGCTGTAGACCACGCTTTGCAGACAATGCACCTTCCCGACTCCCCCTCCCACCCAGTACAGGGATCTTTTAAACAAAGTTACAATTTTGAAAAACTGTGAGCTCTTCTTACAAAACGCTCTCAATACAAGTAACTCTTAAACCAAGGTACCTCTGTATCTCTTCTTTACAAATGCATCTGTTAGAGACATGCATACATAGTAACCACTTTACAGACTTTACATCCTGAACTACGAAGGCTAAATTAGTAATGCTATCTCTGTGTTAATTTATTTTTGTAATTTCAAGGTGCATGGTTTTAAAGGGGAACTCTGGATAAGAAAAACTTGTTTTCTATTAAAGTACATTAAAAGTTAATATATGTGTCTATACAATGTATTACCGTATCTGTACGGTTCTGCCACACTGGTAGCTGATAGAAATCCAGGAAGTAAAAAAAAAATTGCCCCAGTGCAAATCCACATTGTCTCCTGCTCCTTCTGCTATCCCCCCCTTAGGAGACAAATATTCCATGCCTTTGTCTCACATTGTGTGTGTTTGCTGAGATCAGGCTGATGATGCAGACAGGGGGCAGGGCGTGATGTCCCAGGAGGCTTGGCTGGATCCCCCAATCCCCTGAGTGATTCACCATCTCTGAATGGCCAGAGGCAGGTGTTGCACTGATTTCTCTAATTCTGCAGAAGTATGCAGTGAAATTAGGGCTGTGTTCACACATGTTGGAGTGTCATTGCTGTACTGCAGCATATTCACAAAAATGTTGCAGTAACACAAGGAAATGATGCTAAATGGCAGAAAGGAGATGAGCCTTGTTGTGGGGCTCAACTTCAAAGATAACAGATGCTTGATAATAATATGTGCGTGGAAATGAAAACAAAAAAAAAATTCAAAAAGTTCTTTACTTTATTCCAATATCAGCATTACAGGTAGAGAATACAGCGTGCTGCGTGGTGTTACAGGTAGAGAATACAGTGTGCTGTGTGGTGTTACAGGTAGAGAATACAGGGTGCTGTGTGGTGTTACAGGTAGAGAATTGCATTGCATTCTAGAACCTGTAGTACTGTGTACAACTGATAAACCAGGAAGCGCAGAAACAAAAAAACAGAACAAAACCCCCCAAAACAAATGGATTTTTGGTAGCTTCAAAAATGGAATAGATAGGTAAGTAATGCGTTATGCTTCTTCAGAAGTTTCATTTTTTTTAACCTCTACCTGGAGTTCCCCTTTAAGAAAGGTGGGGGGAAAATAAGCTAAGTTGTATATTTATGTTCAAATGTCTTCATTTAAGAATCCCAGCTGTGAACTTCTGAAAAATATACTCCGATGAGAGACAAAAGGAATGCCACCTTTCTGCTTGTTGAGTAGATGATTTACAATTCGATTTAATTATGTCTGCACATAGTAAAAATGACTCATATGAGCTCATAAAACATGAAGTATAGACTTCCAAATTCAAGGTAAGAGTGTACTGCAGGTTTAACAGTCAAAATGCATTATTGGTTTAGAAAGCGAACATCCCTGAATTAGGAAATATTTTCAACCAAAATATATAATTTTCATTTATGGGGCAGATTTTCTTCATTGCTATGTTTTTTTTTAATGCATTATAGACACCAAGCCTACATAGGTTCTGCAGACTGTATAACTGGTTACAGTGTGGGTATATCTATTAACATTACAGATGAAATCTTCTATGATTGGAGTTGTACACTTTTCTTCTTCATCTGGCCAAGGCCATCATAAAGATTTCTTGCAGCCATGACTCACGTCTGCAGAATCTGCCGGAAACACATTTTTTGTTCCTTGTTCTAGCGCCCTCTTCACCTCTATAAAAACTCTTCATCTGTACTGCTCTAAACAGTAATGGTGCCCACTTCATGTCCCCTATAGTAGTTAGGCTTCTCTGTTCTTCCAAATAGTAGTTAGCAGGCTCCCTGAGTGCTCATATAGCAGCTAGGCCCCCACAGTATGTGCATATAACATATAGTAGTTAGACCTCTCAGTGCCTCCATATAATATGTTGGCCCACACACCCACCCCCAGCTTAGAGGCCCATTTGCAATTGCAGTCACTAATGTTACACCACTGTAGACATGGACACAAAGATAAAGTAAAGACTATTCAAAACAAGTATAAATAAACGTGTTTTATAACAGTTGCCCCCACTGTATTCTAGTATAACTCTATATTAAAATTACAATAAAAAAAAAAAAAGACATTTCTTAAGACAAGTAAAACAATAAAACTACTGTAATTGGAGAAAATATTTTAGCTATGTTGTGTAAATATGCTAGTTCTTAAAATTAAGTGCCAAAATTTTAAGCTCCAGCCAGAGCTAAACAATGCTCCCGTCTTTATGCAAAGGTTATGTATTTTTCCAAAAGGAAGAGGGCAGAAACATAGTCCAGAAGGAAACAGTTTCCAGATACCTTCTCAAATATTCTGTGAAATACCAGGAGAAAGATTAATGGCTGCTATATACATTTACACCATATTTATTTGATAAGGCTGTTCGAGTTACTGTAACACAACAGCGGCTTTTAAAAACCCCTAAACCTGCTTCTTTTCATCTTAAATCTTGCAGGTTCCTATTTCACCAAAGTTAGGAGACCTAAGTCGGATTGAATAAATAATCCAACTACGGCAACTTTAAAACCTACTGCACTCTGATGGTTCAAGAGTTTGTCTTTCAGCTGCATAAACAAAAAAAGTTTCTAGGAACAAAAAATAGGCTTTAAGACATCAAAGCCAAAAACAGCAGTACAAGTGTTTTACTAGAAAGTAAGGTGTACAAGAGAGAATTTTTCTTTTCAAAACAAAAGGGTGTTTATGAAAGAAAACCAAAGCCGAGAATCGAATAGTGTGTTGCTTACCAGAAAGATTTAGGGGTCAGGGTAGAAGGGGGACATTTCCACATTTTTACCCATTTCAATAATATCCAAAAAAGGATAAGTCAACTGGTAAAACCAATAATGATTTCATATCAGAGGCCTTGAGAAAATTTCACAACCAGGGTTGGACTCCAAGAGTACCTGCAGACAACAATCCCATTGAGAACTGTGTGTCAAAAACAAACAAAAAAAAACAACAAAAAATTAAGAAAGAAATTAATCCCAACTGTCTGTGGTCCCTGGTCCCAGCTGAACAGAGCTTTCCAGTCTTCTATCAATAGACAGAAAGTCTATCGCTGTAATACCCTGAGAAAATTTTGGACCCAGGGTTGCACCACTTCTTAATAGTACCAGCAAAGAACAACCCCAAAGTGTAAGGCAGAATGTGTAATTTAGATAATTACTGGCCAATGTGTAAGGAAAAAAATAAGACACACAAGTAGCACTGTAGAAAGTCTAGATATAGACTACATAACCCCCTTATACTACATGTGATACTTCTTTCTGCTGACAAAGGCAGTAGAGTACCAAGACGGCAAGATCAAACTGTGTTAGATAAGATTGGTTTGTCGGGATACTGTCTGCATTGCTATTGCTCTTTTGAGTGAATATCTATCTCTGCTCTCCAGTATACCATATGTCACACAGTAGGACCTTGTGACTTTGCAGTTATTAGTAAGGGATGGATTGTTCTACTGTTATCTTGTGTATTTATGCATGCAATTACACAAGTCTATCTGAGATGACACCTTCCATCTGCCCCACACAGAAAGAAAGTACTACTAAAGCATTTTAACTCCCCCATCTAAAATTAGATATGGAGAATAACGCAGCAGTGACTATTGGAAAAACCTAATATTATGTATATATGACTAAACTCTCTGCTGATCATACTGCTTTCTTTCACTTATCACAGTCTATTTCATGGAACGCTTATGGAATATTTGACTTTTTACTTGTCAGTTACATTGGTGAGGATGTTATGGCAAATTGTGAAAAAATACATTCAGAGATAAGGAAAAACAGTGGAGATTTGCAGCTGTGTTTATACCTTATCAGTCTTTCATGATACTACAGCTTAAATTCATTGAATGAATGGTGCTGGGCTGCAACAGCACACACAACCTGTCAAGAAGTGTAATGCTATTGTTGGAAGAAAGCAGACATGTTCAACCTCCTTAAAATGCCACCAATAAGTTTAAAAAAAAAAAGTAATATGTCGGAAGTTTCTATTAGTGGGAGAATCTGAGATCCCTATGAATGACTAAAATGAAGTGGCAGCAGGTTAGGGCAAAGTGCTATGCCCCTTCGTTTCTGGTTGGCTTTGTTTTCCTTGGAAATTCCTGTGCAAATTCATAAAAAGTCTATTAAACAGTATATACATCAGAATACCTCGGGTACAGGTATCTTTAGTAGTCTGTATGTGATTAGTGTTTAGGAACAGCACATTTTGTGTCCATGGGTTGTTTCTGTAACTGCAGTTTAGTCATTCAAGTTAAAGTGGGCAACTTCCAGAACCAAACACAGCCCATAGTAGAGTGGCCCTGTATAACTGGCTAACTGTGTTAACACAATTTAATTTCGGTCTTAAAATACCTCCTTAAATCCTTGCAGCCCTCTTTCAAAAACTTCTACAATATTATCGCAATTGCATTATTTTACGGCTGTGCTCCACCTCATTACTTTGGGAGAACGAGTGTTCTATTAAAGTATAAAAAGCATGAAATTCCACAACCATAAAACCACTCTGTGGGAGCTTATAATGTCTTTCTGTCTGAAGAGTCTTGTATGACTTTGGCATCTCAACAAGTCCATTCTATCCACAGCATGGTCTCGGGGCTCTGCAAACCACAAAATGGCAATGTTCTTCTAGCCAGGTTGTTTCCATGTAATTCCTCACCTTCTAGCACTCAGGAAGCCCAGCACGACTTCCATTTAAATTTGCTCTCTTCTCTGCAGTAACCCAGCACCCTGACTTTTTACTTCAGCAGCTGCTGGTACTCATATTGATGACCGTGATTTTGTAAGAATAGCAACACCTCCTACTGTGGCCTTGTTTTGCACGGTATGGTAATAACGCAGAACACCACATGGTGATACCAGTAGGGTGTTCCCTCTTACTCAGGAAGACTTGTCTTTTTAATTATACTGCCTTGGCCATGTATTTAGCACTGATCATTGGCATAATACCAAAAGGGGTTCCTTTGGCATGAAAATAAAGAGAAAAAGATGAAGCGAGATGCTGCCAACTGATGACAACAGTGATGCATTTGTTACTTTACTGGGGTTAAAAAGAAAATGAAAATAAAATAAAACTTAACAGACACATCACTGCAATACTGTTCCATGTTACATAAAGAATAAAAATTTATTTCATACACCAGCCTTAAAATATCATTGGCCAGTGCATGGGAATGCCGGAGTAATACAGAGGAGTGCACTCCTACATAATTCTAAATGCTTTGGAGCTGATGTGTGCTTTCAGTCAAACAAATTATGTATTTTAATCGTGATAAATGCAGCAAGATCAAGCTCCCTCTATACGCAGCTGCATACACTGTTTTGCCCCCTCTCTGCTGGACAATGGAAATACTTGTTCCAAAGAGTAGAACTTGACTTGGGTCTACAACAGGACAATGCAATGACCAATCGAGTAGACCAAAGCACTTATCTGAATGACTGAAAAGAAAAATGTAGACTTGGAAAAGAAGCAGGGGAATGCACTGACTTGGCCCAATGAGTAGAACAATGCATAAGGAAAAGCCAAAAACCATGAAGGACTAAAAGGCAACTATGGCACTGTAGGTTTATGAAGTAACATTTTATGGCTCTTTATGGTGTGGCCTGTCACAGGCAAATGAATTGGACCAAGGGTGACTACTTACTTCCAACTTAATCCCAATTATTTTAACTTGGTCAGCCAACAATCGAACCTGCATGACCACTCTCTAGCAGTAGTGGATTATAATAGGGGCGTTCCGGGCGGCAGCCCGAGGCCCTGAGCTTCTGGGGGGGCCATGACCACCCAAAAAGACTTATACTTTCAGTGGTGTACTGTTTCCTGGCTACATTTCCACCATGATTTGCAAAAAATCACAGTTTTTTTATGGCAATTTGGCACAAATATGGACATCATGACATTATCTATCCTGTACTATGAACGCCAGGCTAGTGCTTCCATAGTTACAGTGGGGTGGGGGGGCCAAGGCTTGGTGAACAGCCCGGGGCCTATGGTAAAGTTAATCCGCCCCTGCTCTCTAGTATACAGTAGGTTCAGTGTTACTAACTAACTAATGCGGTAACAAGGCCAAGAACAATTTATAAATTATTAATGCTATAAGTCAGAGATTTACAGAATTATCTGTAGGACTGAAGATCAGGGACAATCAGCCGACAATCTTCTATGTTTCTATGAAAGGGTCTAACCCTTAGTCACAATGAGGTTTTTCTTCGCCATATGCAATCAGACCTTTAAATGAATAAACACTTAGGAGGACATGTATCAAGTGGCGCACAGGGAATTTTCTGGTGCAGAGAGCCCACTTGCACATACAGTACATTTAATTGCAAACGCTTGTTTTGCAAATAATTTATTCGCAAGTGGCCTCTCTGCACCACTTGCGCCAGAGGGGAGGGGGCGTTCTGGGGGTGCGGCCTCTGTGTGCGCCGCATTTATTATTTTTTAGGCGTAAAAATTATAGTGAGCTCTGAGCTGGCGTAGTCTTCACTTTGCACAGACGGGCTCCGTGCACATGGGATTTATGTAGAGGCAATGCGCCTCTACATAAATCCACTGAGCTCCGGAGCTGCGGGGACACTCGGAAACCCGGCGTAAAAAACGCTCCAGTTAATAAATGTCCCCCTTAGTCCCTACTTACTGTACATGAACAGCATATAAGCTTTCTAACTAGGGAAAAGAAGCAAGCTAAGTCCTGTGGTCTTTTGGCCAGCCTTACTCTGCGTAGATAGTAAATTCCACTCCAATGCCCCAGCTGTCAAAACATTTTCCACCTATCCAATTTATGCATCTTCAGTTGTCAATATTCCAATGCTCATCAATGACTTAGTATGTTCACCACTTAATTACTTGCAAAACGGTTTGCAACAAAAAAGGCAATAACCATCCATTTCCTTTGAGCTGCTCAATAATTATAGACAATCTTTTGCCTATGTTACAGAAATTTCATATATCAAAGGTTGTCATGTGAACTGAAATCGTTCATGTACTCCACATATTGTTTAAAAAGTGTTAAAAGAACACACACAGGTGCATACAATTTTAGTTCACATGGAACAAACTAATTTGAGCATGGTAAAATCCACAGTGGATTACTGTACCAGGCATGTGGATGCAATTTTCCAAATCTCAGAAACTGACCTGCGGTATATGTTTAAGATGATCACAGCATGTCCATTTCTGTTACTAAATAATGATGCAGATTCTCCCTAATAGGTTTGTTATAGACTCTCCCTATTGAGATTAATGGGGAAGTAAAAATCTACATTAAAATGTACTGTTGCGTATTTTGTCTGTGCACTACCAGTAAAACTGTACATTTTAAAAGAATTTATTAATATTTTTTACAACCCACAGGAAAAGCCATGGTGGCAAAGATGCATTATTTGATGCAGGTTGTGGAAATTTCAAAACATTGCAAACAATTAAATTTTTCCTTTCACAATTAAAAAAAAAGTTTGTCATCTGGGCCAGTAATAACAAGTTATACAACTTTGTAATGTGTGTTATGTATGTGAATCGCCCCCTTCCCCGTGTTCCCCCACCCCCGCACGTGGACCCGGAAGTGTAGTGTACCATACATACCTGACGTCCCCCGTCCCCGATCTTCTGTCAACGACATAATCTTCGGGTGGCCGGCCGAATCGCTGCAGCCGTCCCTGAAGCGGCGATAGTTATGCTCAGCCAATCGCGGCTGCAGTGATTCGACCGGCCTTCCGAAGATTACGTCGTTGACAGAAGATCGGGGACGGGGGACGATACGCGCCAGGTATGTATGGTACACTACACTTCCGGGTCCACGTGCGGGGGTGGGGGAACACGGGGAAGGGGGCAATTCACATACATAACATACATTAAAAAGTTGTATAACTTTGTAATGTGTGATATATATATATATATATATATATATATATATATATATATATATATATAATATATATTTTTTTTTTATCATATAAATATATATATATTTTTAAAAAAAACAGCTACGCTTATCTTTATATACACGAAGCCGTAACTTTCTCTCAATCTGGCATTAACAAAATTTTGCGTTAAATTATCAAACATCATTTATTATTTGATATCACAAAAAAAAACCTAAAAAAAGTGCTACGATAAATAATGCGACAATCACATTCTGAGAATTTGTTCTCCTGCGGGATTTCCAGGATAGAATGTTTATGGAGTTAACCCTGTATAGCTTCTTGTCAGTTGCTCCTTTTGACGCTGAACGTATTGTTCATTGTCAAGTTTTTGATATATGTAATAGAGTTTCCAGCACTAAGAACAACTCTCAGTGTTTTAATAGGTATGTCAGCCACCCTGTTATCTCCTGAATGATAGTTCTGCTCTGCGCAATCTCTCACAAGGAAAACGGCTATTTTGTGTTTTGTTTTACGTGCAACTTTTTGTCTTTTTTTTTCTCTTTCTCTAAACCCGAGGTGAAGATATTTATACCAACTACTCAGATTTATTTGTGCCTGCAATATTCATTTTGATTCCTTTTTAAAACCTGCTAATGGAAATGCTTCCCTTCAAGTCATTAATCAGTTGTGAATTTCAGTCCCTTGTTTTGTAAAAGCTGCTGCAATAAATAGTTTTTTTTTCACAAGGCGAAATTCTTGGAGATGGATTCAGCCAGCGTAATTAATTGTACCCAGTTACAGAAGATCAGCAAGTTTGTAGGATTCACATGCTGCTTTACCATATGGCTGCCCAGTAGGCGAAAAATTTGATTAATGCTTTGAAGTGGATTTTTTCAGCAATATTTGAGCCCAGATGAGGAATTTTTCCTTTTTAACTGTGATAACAGCTGATTTCAACCAACAGCGAGGTTGACTGGGAGATTACCGATCTGTAGATAGCCACGTGTGTGCCAGAAATGATAATGTAAACGCTTCTGGAAAAGGATGAACTGCCGTATACTAACAAAATTTTATTTTCCTTCAATCCGGCATCTAATAATCCAGATGATATAAAACTGCAATATAATATAGAGTTTTTGCAAAAGCAGAAAGGGAAGAAAGTAATCTTACAATTCCATTGTTTAAGAATAGCATTGTTGTAGCGGATATTGTGCTGTTCTAATTTAATACATATACTGTTCACTAGTTATATAACATGTAAATAGTACTATGGGAGACAACCTGTAGGAAAAACCCAAAACCTAAAATAAGATATAAAAACATCCTATAAGATTAGTTTGCTGTTGGAAAATTCTATATATCTTAGTGGAAACGGGACAGTTGAAGAATCACAAACAGCATTTTGTTAAATTAGAAAATCATAATGAATAATAAGGATTGTAAGGCCTGTGATTCACGGAAGCTACGGAGGGTGAAGCTGCGTTCTAGAATAACATATATCCCGGCATTATGTATCATTATGATACTGGAAGCACAGAAAGTGTTTGAATCTTTGCACGGCAGTACTTATTCAGCTGCGCAGCTGTGTCAGTATAGTACCGAAAAGATTTAAACACTTTGGTGGTCTTATTCCACTTCATGAATCACAGAATGTGGAAATAAGGTGGTTTTTTTACAGTCTCAGTCCTAGACCCCTATAAATGCTAAGAAAGGAAAGGTTTAAGGACTAGACCAGTGCTTCTCAATTCTAGTCCTCACCAACAGATCATGTTTTGAGGATTTCCTTAGTATTTCACAGGTGATATAATTATACTCAGTGCATCAGGTATTATCACTGGTGTTCTTTGTATGGGATATCCTCAAAACATGAAAACAGTTGGTGAGGACTGAGGACTGGATTTGAGAAGCACTGCACTAGACAATGCTAAGTACTAGCCATGCACATGGGGTAGGCATATAAGTAGGACACTGTATATATGCTGGAAGGAAAAGGCGTGCCCCCCTCTGAACTCCCCTACCCGACCCAGAATGTACAGTTATGTTCTGAGTTATAAGTCGTGAAGGGGTTATATACAAATGACAATAAGTGCAATAAACATGAACTAAATAAATCACACACTTGTATTTAGGGGGTATTCCAGCCATATAAAACTTTTTATACATCGCCCCTTGCACAGAAAATAATAAACATGCCAAACCACGCTTCCTGGGTGCCCTCCTCTGGCGTCTTCAGGTGCCCCACTGAACGCTTTGCCCACTATTTCCTAGACAGACTTGTCTTGGCAGTGACAGCCCGCTCAGCCAATTACCGTCCTCAACATTGCCCTATCCTAGTCAGTGATTGGCTGAGTGGGCTGTTGCTGCCAAAATAAGTCCGCCTTGGAAGTAGCAACCAGAGAGCTCAGCAGGGGATCCAAAAACACAACAGGAGGACCTCAAGGGAAGTGGTAAGGTAAGAATAGCATGTTTATAAAAAGTTTTACATGCCTTTAAGGGAGAGAGGTCCCTGAAGGCATATTATCTACAAGAAAAGACAGAAGGAGATAGAACTTGAGTGTAGTAGCGGTTATTATGGTAATGTGCTAGTAGTAGGATTACTGTAAGTAGCAGGCTTCTCAGAAGAGATTAATATTCAGGTTGCATACTTGATTTGTTATTTGCCCCCCATCTAACGTACATCCCCTAGACACTTGCAAACCTTTTAAGACTTATAACGGTTATAACCACACTGTGCACAGAACTATGGCCTTTATACTATGCTTAAACACTGTAAAATAAAAGAAAAATGCAACTGTAATTATGAGGTTAATAAACTTCCTTTCAATTTAATAATGTGCTTCATTGAAGTCAATGGGAAATTGTCTGGCAGTGCATATAATGCACAGAATAATGGCTGTAATTGATTATGACCATACAAATATTGAACATGCTCATTCTTTACCATCAGCTTTTGTAATTTTTTTTTTACTGTGCTTCAAAATTGCATTATAATTTAACACCAAATTCACATACAAGTACTTAAGTTTCATAGACATATGATACCTTTGGTAGCAGGTATGTCATGTTGATTGAGAAGCCATGTCGTTGGGAGAGTAAGTCTCAATATTACATATTAGTAATAATACAAAGACTCTTGCTTCCACAACACAATGCCATACCATATCCTGTATTAAAATTAATTATAGCAAAAATGATTAAGTTTCGTTTGGATTTAGTGAACTTTACAAATCCACTTGGGCCTGGAAGCCTGGCTCATCTATCTATATGATTTACATATGGTGCTCCTGGTGGGAGAAGGGGGTAATTAATATTTAACAATAACCATTAATAAAAGCACAGATAAAATTAGGTAAACAGTAGGGAACACAGGAGACTAAAGAAATCCTACAGTACACGTTGGTAATTTCTAGAGTGGAAGATTCCCTATCAACATTGCTTTATTTCTTTACCTGACAAAGTTCATTTATTAAAGAATATGGCAAAAGAAAACTAAGGAACAAACTTTAAGGGATATTCCATTATAAGGAAATCTAACTAACACAGTGGAAATGTAACTAACACAGTTTCAACTTTTGCTCAAAATTGCTCTCCTAAATGATGTCACCTCCTTTGACCAGCCCCTACATTACCATCACCATCTCCCTGTCCATATACCATATACACATAATGGGCCTCATTTACTAACAATGCATCAATTTTAAAGCAACTCTGTACCCACAATCTGCCCCCCCCCCCCCTAAAACCACTTGTACCTTTGGATAGCCGCTTTTAATCCAAGTTCTTTCCTGGGGTCCTAAAAAAACTACTTTTAAATGTCAAATTGGCAAGGCCTAGAGTGTTTGTGCCCTAGGCCTGCGACGCCCTCCGTCCCTCCTCCCCATCATTAGGAATGCCCCTGGCCAGGATTTCTCCTAATCATCACTTGTCAACACTGCACATGTGCTGAATAGTTAAGGCACATGTCCAGTGTTGACAAGTGATAATTAGGAGAGATCCTGGCCAGGGGCATTAATAATGATGAAGAGGGCAGAGGGGAGGAACGGAGCAGTGTCGCAGGCCTAGGGCACGGATACTCTAGGCCATGCCAAACGGACCCCAGGACAGATCTTGAATAAAAAGCAGCTTTCTGACAGTACAAGCGGTTGGGGGGGGGGGGGGGGGGGGAATTGCAGATTGTGGGTACAGAGTCACTTTAAGCCATTATGCTGTCGGTTGCCACTCGAGAAGTGGCTGGTTTTTACAATAGAAAACCCTTTAAAAAATGACAGTTTGCTAAGTAAATCTGTCAGTTGTGGTGGGTTTTAAAGGACACACCCACTTGATGAGTTTTTGGACAAAAATGACAGGTTTGTCAGGTTTTTGGAAAAAATGTGTTGTACACCTTTATTACACACCTTTAATAAATATGTCAGACAGGGAAAATGGACAAAAATAGGACAATTTGCGGTTGGAAGACATTATTAAATCAGCCCCAATATCTTTATTGGGACATTTATTTGGGAGGAATAAGTGTTTACAGCATACAGCCTTGTGCTGAACAATACTACAGGCAAAGCAGGAGGCAGTGAATACAACAACTTTTCCAAACTTGCTAAATGGAGAAAAAGTCTGCTGTATAGAACAATGTACTGCAGCAGTTCTGGTCATCTGGTCACTGTTGGTAACACTACAGATTAACTTGGCATCAATTAATTTAGAAAACAAACAACAAAGAATAAAGACTACAAAAACAGATTTGCCATTTAAAAAAATCTAATGCATTACTGAGCTACAATTAAAAATACAAAGCTAATCTCTTTTTTTCAGGTCCCTGCAACAGAAATGCATAATTATAAAAGTAATACAAACTGTAAAGCAGCCACTCGAAATGCAATGCCAGATTTAATGGCTGAGCATTGAAGATCCAACGTATGTTGCTTTGTGTGACTGCATCTGTAATGTGCCATAGCAGGAAAGAAAAAAAGGATCAGCCTTCCTTAAACTCACATCAAGTTCCTTGGGGAACGCAGAGGCAGCAAACGGCTTTAATTGCTAATATTAGTGAGAAGTTTTAACCGGTGACCCAAAATGCAATGCTCCACTGTACCTGGCCCATGAACTAGAACTATCTCTTGTGTACGCTCGCTCTGGGCTTAAAAGTTTAAAGAGCTAACAAAATGTTTTAACGAGATACAAATCTCAGAGATCATTAATCAATATGCTCAATGTTATTTGTGATAATTCATCATGACATGATATTAATGGGTTACAGTACCCTTCAGAGGTGAGATTAATGCAAATGAGCAACCACAATTAACTTTACTGCTCCCTACTCACAGGAATGGACAGATGATTATAAATGACAACTATATGTCAATTACAATATCCAATAAAGTGAAGCTTAGAGGGCAATCTGTCTACTTTTATAGTCTTTGCTTGACATAAAGAAATCAGGCTCAACCCACCACTGTCACACCACACACTGTTCTTAAGCTGTAAATGTATATTTATATGCATGCACAGAAATATACCATTATTAATATAAGGCGTGCATTCTGTTGACAGGACAGTCAAATTGACACAAAGTTCGGAGAATAGAAGACTAAACATGTGACCCCCCAACCTTGTAAGGAAAATAATAAATGTAACCACAAAAACTGGAGTCAACATGCCATTCTTCTATAAAGGGAACCTGTCATTAGATTCATATCTGTTTCAGAATAATCATACATGTAACTTTGGCCTCAGCAGGAGCATTGGGGTAGTCCCTAGCAGCTTAATTGATAGATTACTCCATGTTTGTGTATTATGAGAGATCAGTCAGTCAGGGGCGGGGACCCCCACAAGGACTTGGACACCAGTTCATGTGTTGCCGCCGTTCAGAGTCACTCGTATACCAATATGCTAAGGCAGCCAGTCAATGTTTCATGCTGCTTGTGGTTTGGGCAGCATGAATCTAGTGACAGGTTCTCTTTAAAACAGTTGTCCAAAATTAGAGAAAAAAAAAAAAAAAGAGTTCATTGTGGGTGCTTCATTGTGCAAAAATCCTAAGGTCAGTGACAGGTTTGTTTTAATAGTACATAGACAAGTGAGCAATGTTTTGGAGGCATATGAGTTAAACTACTATGGTAGAGACAGGAATCCAGTAATCCAGGAATCTTAGACTACTAATGCAGGCAACTAGTTGTATTTAAAAAAAAAAAAGTATAGAAGTTATGTGACTTACTAATCACTTCGCAGAGTGCAGTCTGAATAATCATAAAAAAAATACATTTTATATGTGTGTATGTATATATATATATATATATATATATATATATATATTTATTTATTTACCAAAAAGTCATTTAATTGCAGTTTGGCACCAACAAATATACATCAAAATTATTGTATTTCCCTTGACAGGAAGCTCCATGCTTCTACACACTGTTATAGCCCTCTGTAGAGAAACCTGAAACTGCTGACAGCCTTGAACACCAATACAACAATATTACCGTGCTTGGCAGAGTAGAGCCCTTGCGGCATTAAAAAAAAAAAAGAAAAGAAAAAAAAAAAAAAGGTGTAATTTTGTCTGTAAATTTAGATTACACTAGATATTATTTCCACGTACACATTTTGCAAATAAATAAAATAAAATAAAAAACCTACATAATACAAATCTTCAATAATAGCATATATATAGTCAATAACATTATTATTTTACTGCACATTATACATACAGATAGTGGTTATACGCAAGTCGAAAACCTGTACATTTAAATGAAAAATAAAAATTATTTATAAATTTAAGGTAACAATTTTTAAAAATGTAGTTTTCCCTTAAATTTTTCACATAGCTTGAAGCTCTTGCTGCCTACACTTAATAAAGTTATAATCTTCCAAAAAAGCACAGAGCACAATGTCAGCTTCTCCTTGCCTAAACTTTTTGACACAAAAAATTCATATAATGGTACATTAAAAACCCAAATCTTCAATTCTATAGCAATTAAAAATATATGTTAAAAATATAATCTATATCTATGGTTAAGGTAGAATGCCCTGGCTGTGGAGACAGAATATTTAAGTTAACTTCTCTTAAAGGAGCAACATGTTTACCATGATGGTACCGTATTTTCCGGTGTATAAGATGACTCCTGACTTTCAAGAAGATTGTCAGGGGTTCATCTTATACGCTGGAAAATTTTAACCCCTGCCTGACCGCAGCATGGTTTACTCGCTGGAGCCCTGCTGCAGACAGGCAGGGGTTAACTGCAGTTAAAGAAAAGAAAAAAAAAATGTAGAAGCTCGGAGACGCTTGGCTGCCGGGAGAGCTTCGGGAGAATGACAGAGGCTTCAGGGACTTCCGGAGCCTCTGTCATTCTTTAGAAGCTCTCCCGGCAGCCGAGCGTCTCTGAGCTTCCCGATGAGAAGCTCAGCTATTCGGGAAAGATTCGGGGGTCTCCGGCGCAGACAGTGTGCGTCACACTGCCTGCGACGGGAATGGGATGGAAGATAAGCGGCTGCTGGGGACGGGAGATAGAAGGGTTAAGAGGCTCGTTATTTGATTATGTGATCTGCGGTGTTGGGCTCGTAGCACGACCACCCCAGGTGAGCGGCTCCAAAGCCACCATTTCTATTTGAATGTCCAGTTTTCAGTAACAGACTATGTGGGCCCCCGCTGTTTTTTAAACTTTCCAGTTTCTATGAAAATAAATTTACAGATACAGGCAACACATGTATTTTCTGAATGCTTTTACTGCTGTCTATCCAGCAGTGCCACCAGCTTGGTAAGCAGTCAGTGGGTCACAGGTTTGCTTTAAATAATCTGTGTACTGAAACTAAAGCATTTTTACTCAATATCTTTGATATCCAGGATGTAAAGGGTGTAAAATTTAGACTGGTGCAAACTGCCCATAGCAACCAATCACAGTTCTTGTTTCCTTTCAGCAGAGCCTAAAACTGAGCTGTGATTGGTTGCTGTGGGCAGTTTGCACCAGTCTAAATTTTACACCCTTTGATAAATCTCCCCCTGTGAGTTTTATCTCAAACAGTGGATAGTGTAAAAAAACAAAACAAAAACCTCACCTCCCACACGCTCCCCCATTGCTGCAGCTCTACCAACGCTGTTGTCTTCTGTTTTCCAGCACAAGCAGTGTAAGTTACAGATGCTGCCTCCCACCCACTTGGGAGTAAAGTTGTTTTTTGTTTCTTTTTCCATCAAGTGACGTGGGCTCCTACATTACAATTTGCCACTGCCCCCCCTACATTTTTTTATCACAATAATTGGTTTCCCGTGGTGCGGCTTAATTGCAGTGTTATGTAGCATGCTGCTTCTCACATGACTGTGTCAATAGAGATGCACTGAAGACCCTGATTTCCGGTCCTAAAAAACACTGGTGAAAAAAAAGTGGTCAGAAGAGTGGTAACGTCAGCAGCATCTGGATTAAGGGTATGTTCACACTGAGTAAATAAGGCAGAATTCCGCGGCGCCTGTGTCAGTGTGCCATGGCCTGTCTATGGTTGAGCAGGTGTTCCTCCGCTGCCGCAGCTCTCTGCTCAAAGAAGTGACATGTCACTTCACGCGCTCTCCAATAGACTTGCTATGGCACACTGAGACAGGCGGGATTCCGCGGCGGAAAGATCAGACACAGAATTCCACCTGATTTACTCAGTGTGAACATACCATACCTTAAATGGTGCCAACAGCTCCATAATGAAGCCACCCTGCGGAAAGCCGACCACTGTAAGTAAATATACAAACCATCTGGCACTGTGGCGAGCGGGGGGGCGTCTGTTGGGTCAGCGATAATAGTATTGGGAAGAGTGATTCTTTAATGAAGCAGCTTCTACTAGTGGTAGACGTAAGTGGTCCAACTTATCTTTTTTTATATATGCAGGGGACCTCGAGCTCTGTATCAGAATAACTAAGCCACAAAAATAAAATGTAACCACAATGATTTCTATGACTTGCACTAATTCACAAAAAAAATGCTATGAATTTGCCATGCCTGAATGGTTTAGATGTTACATTTTGCTATTTTTTTTAATATACAAATAATATATAAAATAGGTTTTACTTTTACAAAAAAATACATTAAAAACATCACTGTTTGCTAACCAGACCTGATTTAATAAGGATCACAAATGAATGCAGAGTAAGTTTCCCACTGTGACACATTAATAATAAGTTCCGTATCCCATCCATCCCTGGCCATGAATATGTAATGTTATAAAATGAGTCCTTTTTACACAACACAACCTCAGACATGTATAAATAAAGACTATCCATCACAAGGGTGTGAAATATTAATGAGGGTGGGGGCACAGCAAAAATGTACCTCCTGTAAGACAAGGTAAGAACAGGTTTATTCTCAAAAAGACAACATAAGTTATAAACATTTTGCTTCAAATTCCAAATGTGACATATCATGGACAGTAAGAATTAATCTGCTCATGAACAGTGCCATACTTACTCCTCATGATGCCCTAGGCACCAGGTCTGAATTTGTCCCAGAAAATTTATTCTAACCCTAGACTCAAAATTGAGACACCATCCTCAAACTCAAAGTAAACAGACCCTAGATTTAAACCCTTGATATTATATGGACCGTTAAGTCAGATCCTAGACACACAGCGCTATTGTAATCTAAACCCCCAATATAATACAGATGTCAGTATTATACATCCAGGGTAATACAAACCCTTGTATAAGGGCCCTTTTACACGGGATAATTATCCTTCTTTGTAATTGCAGGCAACGGACAAAAAATCCTTCGTGTGTTGTTGATTTAGATCTGAACCTAAAATAATTGTTAGCTCAAGTTCACTGTAATTCCACATTTGTTTGCTCAAGTTCCGCATTTGTTCACTAATCGCTCAGTGTAATTGCACATTGTCCATCATTTTGCTGGGATCAGACGGAGTAACCGATCATAGTAACGATCGCACTAATGATCGTAACTAAAGACTATCAGACTATCGCTCTGTGTAATATGGTGAAGATTTCAGGTTAACGATAAACTCGTTTGCAATCGTTTATTGTAGTTCGTCAATCATTATAAATTGTTCCGTGTAATAGGACCTTAAGACATTGAGTGTAATACAAAGTCAAGCATCAAACCTCCAATATAACACCCCAGTGTAACACAGACCCTTTTACAAAACATCCAGTGTAATACAGACCCCAGTATTAGACCCCCAATGTAACACAGACTCCTTATCAGACCCCTAGACTAACAGGCCCGGTACCAGCCCCCTACTGTAATACAGACCCCAGTATCAGACCTATAGAGTAAGGTAGACTCTAGTTTCAATAGGGATGGCCTCTGTAGCCACATTAATGCACTGGCATATTCTGGGTAGTTCCCAGTTATAAAGTTTGAAAATCTGTGGCAATGCTGCATGTCCACCAATATGGTCACAAAAATGTCTTCCATTCCCCCCCAACCTACCTAAAGCACTCAAAGGCAAATTTAACAAGATTGGCAGCAATAAAGGTACTGGGCACTTGGCACTGCTTAGTCACTTCACAAATTTGCTCTTCAGCAATCCTCATGTAAGCATGTGTCTATTTCCGGAGCTGTTATTATTATGTATAACTTTGGACCATTTTTTCCCACTTATTTCCTAGAGATTGGGGCAAGATCTGGCTCTTATAGGGGTTCTTACACTGATTTTAACAGTATTATGGGTCCCCACTGTGGTTTTTTTTTATGTGCATTTCCATTTCCTTTATTTATTTATTTATTTTATGTCCGGCATGTTGTATATATATCTGAAAGTAGATGGCATCCATTATGGGTGGAATTCCTATAAAAGATGAGTAAAGTCAGTTGTCTACATTAACATATGAAAGGCCTATGTAACACTGAGCTAGACCATTTACACCAAATAATTGGAGTAGTTCTGCTTAAATAAACATGTATATTATGCTCCCTTCACTCCGCTGGAGCATACTGCCTTTTAGGGACACAGGCACTTCATAAGCTTAAAGCGTAACTGTCATATTTTTTTTTTTATTGCAGAAATCAGTAGTATAAGCGATTTTAAGAAACTCTGTAATAGGTTTTATCAGCCAAAAAAGCCTCCTTCTGTACTCAAGAAGCAATTTCCCAGCCCCCCCCCCAACTTCTTATCTGTGCATTATCAGGCAAACATGTCTTCATTGATCCCCTCCAGTCTATCCTTAACTCTGCTGTCCGACTAATCCACCTTTCCCCTCGCTTTGCCTCAGCCTCTCCCCTCTACCAATCCCTCCACTGGCTCCCCATTGCCCAACATATTGATTTTAAAATGTTGACCATGACATACAAGGCAATCCACAACCTGTCCCCTCCGTACATCTCTGACCTGATATCCCGCTACCGTCCCTCACGCAACCTTCGATCCTCCAGTGACCTTCGTCTCCGCTCCCCCCTTGTTCGTACCTCGCACAACCGCCTCCAAGACTTTGCCCGAGCCTCCCCCATACTCTGGAACTCGCTACCCCGACACATCCGTCTCTCATCCACCATCAAGTCCTTCAAAAGTAACCTGAAAACCCATCTCTTCAAACAAGGCTACAACCTACAATAACTCTGCATCACACTTGAATGGCTGCACTTTACCTCCTGTTTCTCTCCCTATACCCCATAGATTGTGAGCCCTCGCGGGTAGGGTCCTCTTCCCCCATGTACCAGTCTGTCTTTTGCCTTCATGTAATGTTTTCTGATCTTGTATTGTTCCTGCCTGTTGCCTATCTATTGTATAGCGCTCTGGAACTAAGGGCGCTTTATAAATAAATAATAATAATAATAATAATAATAATAATTACAGAGAAGCCAGTGAAGACGGGCTCTGCTCTCTCCATTGTAAGCCTATGAAGGGGGGGAGGGGCTGAGGGAGATGAGGGAGCAGGAAGAGGTGACATGAAGGTCAGCTGTTTGTAGACTCTCTGGGCATCTAAAACGCAGGATTCTGGGGTCAGAAAGGTCAGTGCTTATCTATGAACTTACTGAAAGAAGATTGCAGGGTGTTGTGCTGGACTGCTCCGTGCTCAGTCACTCCTAACAGCCCCTCCCCTCTCCATAGCCACATAATGGAGACAGAAATCCTGCTTCATTTGATGTGAGGGGGGAGGCTGAGAGATTGCTGAGAGATTTCCAGAAGGAAACTCTTTTGGTTTATAAAACCTATTAGAAAGTTTCTTAAAATCGCTTGAACTGTTGATATTTAATGTTTTAAAAAAAATGACCCTGAAGTGACAGTTATGCTTTAAAAGCCATAATGACTGGCAGCTTGGCAGGCTCTCTTTGCCTTTACATAGTATACAGGATATTAAGGAATGTCATATATGTTATTAGGGCTTTGTATTAATAGCCTCTTTTGAATAAATTGTCTTTAACAAAGTCGCTCTAGTTATCATTCAGGAAAAGTAATGGCAACCAATAAAAATGTTTTTGAAGTTGGAGCTAGCTGAACTTTTAGGGTTTAGAAAAATCTAGGAGTTAAAGGAGGAATACTGCACTTGGTTCAAAACTAGACCTTCTAGGCTAGGGCTCTACATTAATGTTTGGTTATGTAAGTGATGCAGTAAAATAGTTACATTGACCACTACACACCCTTTTGTCTAATGTGTCAGAACTGAATGGAGAATATGCAAATCATTTGTTTTTACTAATTTAAACATTAGTGCAGCCATTTCCCATGGGGTTTGCAGGAGACTAGGACAAGATGTCACATTACAGGTCCATAGGAAGCAATTTCCCAAAAGTATAAAAATATGTAAATTAAATCCCATATACAATTGCATTGTTCTTTTGTCATGATTGTCTCCTCCTAAGGTTATTGTGTGGTAAAGACTTTAATGGAGCCAGAGACAATATATAACCATTGCAAGTCCATTATATGGACTGTGAATATATTTATGTTACTGTATATACACAATGCACACTAGGGGCTATTCAATAAACGCACAAATATGGTCATGTTGCATTGTAACCATTGTGGACAAGGATTTTGGTCATATTGCATTGAAAAGGTGACGTAAATGCAGCAAATCTAAAAAATAAAAATAAAATTGTGTTCACACAATGCAGTACTGTTATGATTCCAATATTGCACCAAAACTATGATATTTTTAGCTGCAAATTCACAAATGGCAACAAAAAAAAGGCATCATTACCATACCATGAGAATGCTAACACTTGCACATAACAACATGCATTGTTTTATGGCATTTTTGTGTGCTTCTTTGAAGGTTTCAAGAATAAAAATGTCTCCACCATTCAACATGCCTAGAAATGTGTATACTTCTGTATGGATATGTGCCCCAAAAAATGATACAACTGTTTTTTTTCCCAGGCAAAATGTATGTATGGCCTATGCTCAAAATAGGCCTCAATATCTGATTCCAAATGGCGGGGTGTTCAACTTTGAACTGTTGGATGTATTTTATTTGATGTTTGGTTATACATTGCCAATTATGGGCTAATTTGTATGCTTGATGTTCTTTCATTTGCAATTGTTTGCAGAAAAAAACTAAAAAACTGAATAAAACTTTTTGGAAAACAAATGGCGGGGTGTTGATACTGATGTCAGTGCATACAAACAGCTCTGTACATGCTCTGTACTTGTGCAGTGGCCAAGCTGGGTTTCTGCAGTTCAGTTTCCAATTAAGTGAATCAGAGCTAAGCTGCAGTAACCCGGTCATTATAAATATATAGAGAGATCAGCTTCATGCTTTTTCACATTATTTGGTGGTGTTGGGTCGTTACTGTAAGTAAATGCTGAGTTACTTATATGTCCAGAAAACATACTTTGTACAACCTACCAATGTAGGCATAAAGACAGTCCTCAGCTCCAAACTAGTCACCACTGGCAGGAAACATCTTCAGCAATCACGCATCCCCGGATGTGTCGGTGTCAGTGTATAGGAGCCGGCAGACTCACAGAGGGGCTGTCCATGAGTGCTGACACTCCCAGGGAGGCGTGATTGCTGCCAAGATTTCCTGACAGCCGTGACTAGTTAGGAGCTCCGGAACGCCCACATAACTACATTGTTAGGTTTTAAAACTTTGGGACATATAAGCAGCTTTCATAGGGGGAGATTTATCAAACATGGTGTAAAGTGAAACTGGCTCAGTTGCCCCTAGCAACCAATCAGATTCCACCTTTTATTTTGCAAGAGTCTGTGGGAAATGAAAAGTGGAATCTGATTGGTTGCTAGGGGCAACTGAGCCAGTTTCACTTTAGACCATGTTTGATAAATCTCCCCCATAGTGTTTACTTATATGCCCGGAAACAGTGCTTGAGGGGCATATAGGAACATATTTATGGTTGTAAAAGTGTTTTTCTCTGGTTCCCTTTAACACCATTATTAGCAGCTCTTAGGGTCCATTTACACAGAAAGATTATCTGACAGTTTATCTGCCAAAGATTTGAAGCCAAAGCCAGGAACAGACTATAAACAGAGATCAGGTCATAAAGGAAAGACTGAAATTTCTCCGCTTTTCAAATCCGTTCTCAGTTTTGGCTTCAAATCTTTGGCAGTTAATCTGTCAGATAATCTTTCTGTGTAAATGGACCCTTAGGCTGTTCCACATCATGCTATACCACTTCATTTAACATTTACTCTAAGAACTGCCCCTACTGTATACCTCTAATTGAAACCTGCAATGCACATTTTGCCACTGTAAAGATATATGGGGCAAGACACCCTAGGCTTCCATGATAAAAACAGAAAAAATAAGTTGCATGGCAATAATTTGAATAGTAAAATTGTGGTGTAGCAGCCAGATTGGTGTCAAAAGGCCTCTGTGAGGTAACTAGGGTCATATGGATAAGCGTTTTCCAGTATACAGCCTAAGTGTACATTACTCATAAGATATGGCGAACCTTCTTGTTATGCATCTTGTGGCACACTTGTAATTTATATGTCTATAATGTATAAAGTGCGATATTTAGACACAGTTCCTTCTGCTGAACACACAGGCGACCTTCCACACAAGTTTGGGGCATCAGCGTTAGCCTGGTGCTGTCTGACATTTCCTGAATGTGATTCTAACTTGGGCGTTAAGAAGCGGAGAGGAATACTGATCGGGCGAGGGCAGCAATCATCATTTAATTGGCACCAGAAGTTTTTAATTAGCTGCAGGGAAAAAAACACACTGCAACCTCTGAAAGAAAAATAGAGCGAGTGCATATGTAATTTGGTGCAGAGGTCCACAGGAACAGTTAAACAAACTTGGTGACCGTCTAAACGTAGACACATCCCAAATATTTACCGCAAAATAAACAGCTGAAAAGAACTGTGTAATTGTGCGACTCAGACACACCAATCTCCATCCGCTGCAGTGAGGAAGGCTCTTAAATAGCAAGCTGCTGTGTTCCTGGTTACGGCCGAGAACTAAGCGGATACATTTACATTTTTATAGACCATATAACACACCTAAGGAATGGAGGAATTTAGCCATATTTTATGCCCCAGATTAGAAAATGGTTTTCCAATAATAAAAAATAAAAACACAGTTCCTAGCAGTGAGATTCTGCAGCCTGAAGATGTTGCTTCCATGTTAATTATATTTTGGTCTATATGATGGGAGAAGAAGCTAAATTACTTCTTGCTCCTATTGTCATGCAGGACAAAGGTGCATAGTACTAGCATTAGACAACCACCCTGTGATGCTATACTCAACTTGTCTATTGAACTGTGTTGCCACCACTCCAACTTTATAGTCCAGTTCCAGCCAATTGGCTTCAGAAATGTTATCACCTATCCCCTAAGAGTTACAAAGGTGTTTGTAAAGGATAATAGACAGTAAGTAAGAGGCCTGTATATAGAACTATATATGCACATTACTGCTTTTATACACAAACGGTTCTAGGACACAACACCATAGGGGAGAACCAAAGTATATAAGGAGCTGGGTTGTATATATAGTTGTAAAGGGACACCTAAAACTTTCTATGGAATCCCACTTTACATCAGTATTCCAAATTCATATAAAAAAGAACTTGACAAAAAGATTGTGCACAGAGCAGTATTGGCCGAAATTTGCTTCATGAAATAGGATCCTTGGAAGTACTGCTTCTAGGGACCAATACAAGTATACTAAAGTGCTGCAAACTGCATCCAAAGGAAGCATACACAGTCTACTGCTTCATGATATAGGACTGCATGAACCTGCATGTTCCTCGTACAGCCTCCATACACAAACATCTTAAAGGGGTACTTGGCCCAGGGGTATTTTTAAGCTATGGGTCCCGAATCGCACCGCCCGGTACACCCGTCCCGCAGCCGCTTCCTGGTGTGAGCTGCCGCATGAGACGTGACATCTCAAGGCAGCTTAGCCATTCAGCGGCCGAGGCGGGACTCCGCTACGGCCGCTGAATGGCTGAGCTGCCTTGAGACGGAGTACCCCTTTAAAGACATATAAGCAGTCCATCTGCATAGAGAGACAGGGGATCAAGGAGTAGGAGGTGTTGGAGCCACATAATAATGAAGAGTGGGGCCGTAGTGGCACATCAATGTAAAAGTAAGTGACTGAGTATTATTAGTATTCATTTACAATAACATGCAATAAAAAGGGGGCGAACCCCTTTAATAGAAAAACTCTGCTACTACATTTGTTCTGTACTATTTCTAAATTCATTTAATAAAAGTAATTGAGGCAAGCCTATCACTGGTCACATTAAAAAATGGTTCCCATATAATGTATTCAGGAAGGGTTTGCAATGGCATAATCCATACAGGTAAATTATTTTTTGAAATCTCATATTGATGAACTAAAAGGAATAAAGCCAAAGGACAACAAAACATTCAAGATAACCTACATGATCATAACAACTATCTGGGGCCAGAGAATAATCCTATTATCAATTCACCCTCATGAACGCAACTGACTGGGAATACAAATGTTGAGCAATGCTATGATCAAATAAGTATGAAATGAAATTTATCAACTATGATCTATAAAACTAATAAACAGATACTGCACACATCTGACACTGGTGTGCCTGTTCCTATGCAACATTCGCCCAACGCTACAGAAAATCATGGCGACAAAATGTCCAAATGGGATCATTTAGTGGAAAATTTCTATCGTAGGTCAATAGTGTCATTGGCCTATACAGCAATAATCTGCTTTAACAGCTCTTTTTTCCCCAATGTAAACCCAATAAATCTCAATGTTCTGTTCAGGTTTTAATGCACAAGTTTGAATTATCTTGTGCCCCTATAGAGCTTGGATGCAATAAATGGTTTTACTGTGAATTGCACTGGACTGCCTCAAGCATCCTGCCTTACAAATCATGGTTATGTTATTAGTCAATGACAACGGGAATCAAGGACAATTAATGCTACTTTTATGCTGTGCAAAAGAAAGTGCCACTGTAATTGACGCCATTAATAAAAACTCAGCAGACTGGATCAGGGAGCTGGGTGTCCACAGAACATCACCTTCCAAGCCTGGCCGATGAAGTATGCAGCCAAAGTCGAATGACAATCAAAGAAACATGTCACAATAAGTCGAAAACAAATGCACTGGCTGCAGGAGCTGAAGGCATTGTGACAATGGCCTCTCAGAGAAGTACAGAAAATTGACAATGTTGTCTGCTTTTTATTGGGTCTACAGAAAAATGTAGCACTGTGAATGAAGCGCAATATGGAAATGTCATTTTCTGTGGTTACACAATTCCTTGTACTGTACAATCTGCGCTGATGCTGTTACACATTATAGGGATACATTGTACTGACAAGAGAAAGGTAAAGGCCTTTCAATGGCTCTTTTCAGTTTTTGTTCTAAGGACCTACTGGATCACATTGTGAGCTGGCAAGTGCAGTCTGCTTTTTTCAACTACATCATTGTGATCTGGTTGTTCAAAATTGTGCACCACCATGATAAGACTTGGGGGGGGATTTATCAAACTGGTGTAAAGTAGAATTGTCTTAGTTGCCCCTAGCAGATTCCACCTTTCATTTCTCAGAGAATCTGTGAGGAATGAAAGATGGAATCTGATTGGTTGCTAGGGGCAACTGAGCCAATTCTACTTTACACCAGTTTGATAAATCTCCCCATTGGTGTCTTTGTCCCTACACTCCTGGTCCACACTGTGAGCAGTGTTGGCACATGTTTTCTTGCTGTTGCTATATACAAGATTAACTTACACATTCACTAGGGAATTACATTAGTATAGCGATCATGTGATCAAAAGCGATATCCAGTCCTTCATATATGTGCACTAGCCGGCACACTACCTTAACTATTAAGCAAATGGCCACACAAAAAAACAACTGTCGAGTTTACTATAGCAAACAATTCAATCTTTATTAAGTGCATATATTACATCCTAAAAACATTAAAAGAACCAAACATTAAGGGTGCCTTCACACCTACAGACTCGCAGCGTAAATCTCGCTGCGAGTCTGGCAGATCCTGGCAGTTCCCTGTCACTACATACTCGCAGCTGTCTGAAAGACCGCTGCGAGTATGTAATTCTGACGCTCCCTGAACCCCTTCTGCTCCCGCCAGGCTCCCGCTACGCTGTGTATATACAATACCTCTGCTCGCTGCAATGGTGGAATTGGTCAGATCTGGTATGGGTGTTATCCAGTCCCAGTATGGCGGTATTGTTCAGGTCTGGTATGGGTGTTATTCAGTCTCATATGGCGGTATCGGTCAGGTCTGGTCTGGCAGTGTTAAATGTGATTCCTGGAGCTATTACCTACCAATCCTGTGGTGAAGATTCCTTCAGACAATATGTAAACGGCTCTAATCATTGATTCAATGTGGAAATTTGTTTACGTTTTAAGCAGTTAAAGATCATGAAAAACGTGATTCAGACAATGTTTGTACATGTAGAGAAATGCATATGGCCGAAATCAGGCTCCTATTTCTTCCCCAGTAGTCATGTCCTGTTACCAGGATTATTGGCCATACCCCTATTGGTTACCGCATGAGGGTCCAGTTTCGGTTGCATGTGGTGTCATACAGTGAATGTGGGAACGCGGCCTAAGATTGATCAGATCAGTCTGGTGAGTGAAGATGGGGCATCTTTAGGTTTAGTGCCTAGGGCAGCAGAAGCTGTTAATACGGCCCTGCTTGCCAAGACCATGTCAGAAGTAGCGGCGAGAGGGTTCAGTGAGGGGACTCAAAGAAGTCAAGGGGGACCTCTAAAGGGGCTGAATGCCCAGAGTACCCCTTTAATTGTAAGTGTGCCTTTTGGAGGTATTTACAGTTAAAGGGTAAGCAATCAGCACGATCAGCTACATCTGCAGCAGTAGCTTTACATCGTGAAAAAAGGAGGTTGTCCGATAGGGAAATATGAATGAGGGGTAATAAAACATAAATATGTTTTTATTACCCCTTGTTCATATTTCACTATTGGACAGAGCATATACCATTATGTCACTATAGAATATGCATTAGACTACAAGGTTTTAAGGACTAAAATTTCTTTACATTTTTTTGGTTTTACATTTTTTGCCCTTGAAGGAAGGGCTTTTTTAGTTCACCTCGCCCCTGTACTGAGACACTGTGAGCTGCACCACTATATATTGATTTTGTCCTAAAGCATAAAGTTGCCTGTACTGGTATCTATGAAACTAATACAGACGTTAATACAACCACTGATTACTAACTCACACCCATTAGACTAGTGTTTGAATATGTCAGACTAAATTTTACTACCCACAACACACTCTCCAAGAGCTGCTACTTGGTAAAACTCTTATATTTAATACTTTCCTGCAACTTAGTGCTCTCAGAAGGCAATTATTGATACCACCCTAAAATTGCCTTTTAACAAGGATCCACAGATTGCATTACATTCAGTTCTTGTGCAGTCTGAAGCTAGCTTAATCTTATAGCCGCTATTAACAGGATGGCCTATGATATTTCCACTTGCTTAATCATTTGGAAGGATGTTATATGAAGTTCCGAAAGTAATTTGAGTTCTGTTAAGAAGTCCCCTCCTTAATCTGCTACTACTGCTGTGTTGAATCCTCTGTAATATCTAAACCCTTAATGCACAGGCTCACATGGCAATCCCCAATCACATGTGATATCACCCTGCATTACTCTGTTCCAACGATAACTATTTAACGGAATAATCTTCTAAAGTACCATGCAAGAGAAACTTGCTGCTCAGCACAGTCACAATCCCTAACTTGCCATTAGCTCTCAAAAATAAAATAACTAACTTTTATATATGTGCATAGCTGACCAACTCTATCTCACTCGCAAAGCCTATCATTTATGGGCTCTGTCGATTCATCATCAATTGGCGTAAGATTTCATATTACCAAGCATTAATCCTAGAAGTCAGTCACAAAGTGTGCCTTTTTTTTCTTTATTTTTGATCTTTCTATACAAAAGTGGGTTTCTATCTAAATATGGCTACGGTAAAAGAGCACTACACTGGTTCAAAAGTCCTATTATGGCCCACAACATCCCTTTTTCAACTACAAATGCATAAAAAAAATTAAAAAAAATTGAATGAACATAAAAATATAGCATACAGCAATGGTTGTGGATCACCATTTCTCTGTGCCTTAGTGGTCAGGAATAAATCTACTAGCAGTGACTAGAGATATAGGGAACTAGAGCATGCTCGAGTCCACTCGATCAGCATTTCAATACCGGTGGCTGGCAAAGTTGGATGCAGCCC
Source organism: Dendropsophus ebraccatus (assembly GCF_027789765.1). Lineage (NCBI taxonomy): Eukaryota > Metazoa > Chordata > Amphibia > Anura > Hylidae > Dendropsophus > Dendropsophus ebraccatus. The sequence continues at coordinate 69,570,141 of NC_091457.1, forward strand.
TAGGGAGACCTGGAAAACATGGATACAGCCTATGGCCTGAATTGGTCATCATTTTTTAAAGGCTAGATAACCCCTTCATGACCCAGCCCGAAATGATCCATACAACCGCATCAATTTTAAATTTTGAGATTTAGTTTTTTCCTCCTCGTCTTCTAAGAGCTTTATCACTTTCATTTTTCTATGTACAGGGCCATGTACATACCAAATCTTAACAGAACCAGTGTATTGACAACCTTAATGTGGTGCAAAAGGAAGATTGCGTGCTTAAAGAGTAACTGTCATGTTTTTCCTTATTGCAGAAATCAGTAGTATAAGCGATTTTAAGAAACTCTGTAATAGGTTTCATCACTTAAAAAAAGCCTCCTTCTGTACTCAAGAAGCAATTTCCCAGCCTCCCCCCCTGACTTCTTATCTGTGCATTATCAGGCAAACACGTCTTCATTACAGAGAAGCGAGTGAAGACGGGCTCTGCTCTCTCCATTGTAAGCCTATGAAGGGGGGAGGGGCTGAGGGAGATGAGGGAGCAGGAAGAGGTGACATGAAGGTCAGCTGTTTCTAGACTGTCTGGGCACCTAAAACGTTAAGTTCGGGTGTCAGAAAGGTCAGTGCTTATCTATGGACTTACTGAGAGAAGATTGCAGGGTGTTGTGCTTTGCAGAAATCCTCCGTGCTCAGTCACTCCTAACAGCCCCTCCCCTCTCCATAGCCACATAATGGACACAGAAATCCTGCTTCATCTGATGTGAGGGGGGAGGCTGGGAGATTGCTTTTTCAGTACAGAAGGAAACTTTTTAAGTACATAAAACCTATGACAGAGTTTCTTAAAATCGCTTGTACTGTTGATATTTAATGTTTTCAGAAAAATGACCCTGAAATGACAGTTACGCTTTAAGATAAGTTTACATGAGAGCACAACAACATGTGCATACTCAAAATGACCTTGTGGGTGCAAAGATAGTGCCCCACCTATTATGCCCTGCCTATACTCTAAGAGTTAGATCCCCTGGTTTGGGTATCCCCGATCTCCAATTTGGCAGGTGGCTGTCTCTATTATAGTTTCAATCATAGAAACAGACCAATTTCATGTAGTTATAAATGATATTCTTGACATACAATGAATATGCTGTGCACATACAGATACAGAAATAGATACAAAGTAAGTTAGAAAGCTGTGTAGGCTTTCCACACCGGAGGCTGTTTCATTTCCTTTTCCAGTTTACTGAAGAATAGAGGGTAAGCACCCAGAAATCTGAAGCGTTTCTCTCTCCTCTTTTTTATATATGGGGAGGGTTTATTAGGGATGTCGGGTGTCCCGTACAAATCTTGGATTATCAGATGAACGTAAGTAGGTAAACAAGATTATATTTTTTAAGAATAATACGTCCTGAATATATTGTCTGTCATCAATATGATATGGCTCTTAACGCCTGTAGCATCTTGAGTGACAGGGCTCATTATTGTTCCCCCATTTTCCTAGATAAAACACTTAATGCGCTCTTAGTCTGGTCAGTAGTGAGCAAGATATGACTGGGTCACTGGTAAAGATATTGATAGTGGTGCAGTCGATAACTCTTCTTCCCTGTAGTGGGTATGGTGAGAGCCTTCAGGACAATGGCATTTCAGCCAGGTGTGCTCAGAACGCTGTGACTGGTAGTAGTCCAGGTCATCTATCTACAGGGCTATGTAAAGGCTTGTTTTTTTCAGGAACAAGTGTACTTTGTACAATCTACTATAACATGTATGACAGAACCCCAAAAATATTATTTATGAAAATATAAATTGGTGAAATTAGAAAAAAAAAAATGCAATATTGTAACCTTTGGGGGTTCCCGTGTCTACATAATGCACTTTACGGTAAAAGTGACAGGACATTTATTCTATAACACAACGATCCTATTGTTGAACACAACAATAGGCACGTTTACACAGATTTTCTAATGTTTTATTTATTTTAATTACATCAATTTTTTTGTAATATTGTGAGTCTTCTAAAACAGTTTTTCACCTACAGGGCTGTATGGGATGTAATTTTTTGCGCCATTATCCCTAGAGTTTATTAATAAAATATATGTGTATGGGTGGTGTTGAACACTTTAAATTATTTTTTTATTTATAATGTAACAAATTCCTTAAAGTTTTATTGCATTTTGAAAAATCACAAATCCCTCATGGGGAAAAGGATAACATTACAAAATAAATTGTAAAATAACAATAACTAGTGAAACAGAGCTATCAATAACACAGATTAAATAGGCAAACATCACTTTACATCATGGCATCAGTCCAGGAAACCACATCTCCCAGCATGAATTGCACCACAGAACAAACTCCCGGGAACCTGCCCCAGCTTGTAGTATCTGCACACCACTGCTTCTGCTTTAGGGTCTTTGCACACTACGGAAATTGTGCCAATAACTTGCCTCGGATTCCGTCACTCGCCCACCCCGCTTGAAGTTCCGCCAGTCCAATAGACTCCATTCTATGGTCGAGCAGATTCTGACGTCTGCCCAGAGAATTGACATGTCAATTCTTTGGGGGGCGTGGCGGAATCCACCTGATCCTAGAATTCAGCCAGATGTTCAAGTGGGAGTGCGCACAGAATCTGCAGCAAGTTATCCATAGTGTGCAAGGGCCCCACACAGTATGCATCTATCTTCCTGTCGGCCTGCCTATCTATCTAATCATCTACATAAATAAAATATAGAAGAGATAGAGAGAGAGAGAGAGAGAGAGAGAGAGAGAGAAAGATGAAACAAGTGTCTTCTTTCCCCTATACTACTCAGGAGAGGCTGTTGTGTCCCCACCCTTGGCCAGATGATCACTGTGTGATGTCAGGGGTGGGTGGAATTACAGATGAGGTATTAGAGCTTATTTGGCTGCAGTGATATCCCACCTTAGTTGCTGATTGGCCGGGCAGGACTGCTAGTCACGGCCCCAGGACCTGGAGGAGGCCAAACAGAGCGACTGTGTAGCAGGACAGCATTGGAAACACTGAAGCCAGGGAGGTAAGTGTACATTATTATTTTAAAACAACCCATCCCGGGTATATGTTAAAAAAAAGTCTGTTGTCCGGAGTATCTCTTTAAGGCCTTTTTACACATGCCGATTAAGGGGCAAAAGCGCGTTAGTAGCAACACTCGTTTCTGGCATTTGACAGATGACTGTATTTTTTTGTGTGCGGTCAAAAGGATCATAGTTATCAGCTGCACATCAACCTGTGTAAACTGGGGATGTGCAAGTAATAATGAGGAGTTAAATAGCCAAACAAGTAGTCATTTGCATTGCCTAGTAACTTGAATAATCAAGTTTTCTAAAGGTTCATATCACTATTTGGAGCCTCTTGGCTTGTTGAACAGGATCCTTAGACCTTATTCTCGCATTCCGTGCATCACAGATGACATGGAAATCCTGTAGTGGAATCTCCCCGCACGGCAATATCTCCAATATGATGATGGGAGCAGGGAAACTGTATGAATATGTGCAGTGCTGTAATGAAGCAGCCACAGGGGTGTGTCATTACAGCGACGCACATATTCATTGTTTCCCTGCTCAAGCATCATATTGCAGTTCCTTCCGAGCCAGAGGGTGATTTAAGCAGATGCCACTACAGAATAAGGCCTTAGTAGCAACGATGCATGTATAGGAGCCAGACCCCAACAAAGCTAATATAGCTGGTTAACTTTATAGGGGAACTCTGGATAGAGAAAATTATTCTCTATTAAAAAAGAAAGTTAAATAGATGTCCCTATATAATGTATTGCTGTAAGTCTGTGCAGTTCTGCCACACTGGTAGTTGACTGACAACCAGAAAGAAAGATGGTCTCTATGCAATCCACTCTGTCTCCTGCTCCCTTTGCTCTCCCCCCTCAGGAAACAAAGATCATGTGACCAACATCTCACATTCAGTTTGTTTGCACAGCACAGACTGAGGATGAAGACATGACTGGGGTGGGGGAGGGATTGGGCAAAGAGGTTTTGAGAGAAACAGGACGTTCTGAGTGCACCACACCGCACAGGGGAGACATAGGTAAGAACCTTGCATTGGAAGTTTTTTTTCTAAAACAAGGAGTTTGTCTTGAAAAAATAAATAAATAAGGACATTATTCTTACTATACATCTATGTTCTTTAGAGGCTTTGGACAATACTGGATACATATAGAAAATATATTTTTCAATGTTCCCTTTCTACAACTCAGTATTACTGTTAAAATCAAAGTGCATAGTTTGCAAAAAAAATAAAAATAAACTGTGTTCCAAACATAAGAGCACTATAAACTTCTATCTTTTCTAATAGAGACACAATCAAAGCATAAAACGGGGTAAAAAAAACCCTCTATATAATGCAAGAAATGTTTCTTGCTTCCCACTAAAGTTAGATGTTAAATAAGACATAAACAAGGAACAGGCAGCATTAGGCCCAAAAAGACAATTATTTAAAGAGTGGTTTTATTAGAGTGCAATGAAAAAAGAAATAGTATATCTATCACAAACATAAACACAAGATAAAAAAGGACTATTTGAATAAGCAAGAGAATATAAAAATACTGCAAGCTTTCAAAAGCCATAATAGGCTTTAGATCAGGGGTGGGGAACCTCTGGCCCGCGGGCCGCATCCGGCCCCTGAGACCTCCCGATGCGGCCCGTGGCTCCCCTGTGATGCGCGCCGCTCTGGAGGAGGAAGGAGCCGGCGCACACAGCATCCTCCGGTGTCTGTGACAGCTGCCGGACCCAGGAGGATGCTGTCTATGCCGGCTTCTTCCCCAACAGAGCGGCGCGTGTCTTCAGTCTCCTGCGGGCCGCGCGCGATGACGTCATTTTATCGCGCGCCGCCTGCAGGAGAAGACCGGCACAGAGGACCTGGGACAGAAGAGGACATGGGCAGCGTGGGAGCGGAGGTAAGGTGAGTGGGATGTTTATTTTTTTTTATTTGGGGGTTAACTAGGCCACCAGGGACATGCCTGATGGGGGTTAACTAGGCCACCAGGGACATGCCTGATGGGGGTTAACTAGGCCACCAGGGATATGCCTGATGGGGGTTAACTAGGCCACCAGGGATATGCCTGATGGAGGATTAAATAAGCCACCAGGGACATGCCTGATGGGGGTTAACTAGGCCACCAGGGACATGCCTGATGGGGTTAACTAGGCCACAGGGACATGCCTGATGGGGGTTAACTAGGTCACAAGGGATATGCCTGATGGGGTTAACTAGGCCACCAGGGACATGCCTGATGGGGGTTTACTAGGCCACCAGGGACATGCCTGATGGGGGTTAACTAGGCCACCAGGGACATGCCTGATGGGGGTTAACTAGGCCACCAGGGACATGCCTGATGGGGGTTAACTAGGCCACCAGGGACATGCCTGATGGGGGTTAACTAGGCCACCAGGGACATGCCTGATGGGGGTTAACTAGGCCACCAGGGACATGCCTGATGAAGGTTAACTAGGCCACCAGGGATATGCCTGATGGGGGTTAACTAGGCCACCTGGGACATGCCTGATGGGGGTTAACTAGGCCACCTGGGACATGCCTGATGGGGGTTAACTAGGCCACCAGGGACATGCCTGATGGGGGTTAACTAGGCCACCAGGGACATGCCTGATGGGGGTTAACTAGGCCACCAGGGACATGCCTGATGGGGGTTAACTAGGCCACCTGGGACATGACTGATGGGGGTTAACTAGGCCACCAGGGACATGCCTGATGGGGGTTAACTAGGCCACCAGGGACATGCCTGATGGGGGTTAACTAGGCCACCTGGGACATGACTGATGGGGGTTAACTAGGCCACCAGGGACATGCCTGATGGGGGTTAACTAGGCCACCTGGGACATGACTGATGGGGGTTAACTAGGCTACCAGGGACATGACTGATGGGGGTTAACTAGGCCTACCAGAGGCATCACTGGGGGGGTTAACTAGGCTACCAGGGACATGACTTGGGGGTTAACTAGACTACAAGGGGCATCACTGGGGGGGTTAACTACAATAGCAGGGCATCACTGGGGGTTAACTACAATAGCAGGGGAACTAGGGGAACAATACTTTGCCTTGCCCTGGGTGCTGCAAACCCACGCTACTAACTGCCGCACACGGTATGCGGCCCTCGAATGATTTTATTAATGCCCGACCGGCCCTCGACATGGAAAAGGTTCCCCACCCCTGCTTTAGATGTTTAGAGAACTCTATCAGCCATCTAATGCAGGCAAAACCACCATGGTCCATGTGGCCATACAATGTTTCCACTGGTCATCACATGCAGGTAATTATAATACAGCACGGGTCCCCTGTTTTCCGAGACGTTAGGAATGGACTTGGGAATGAAACGCTGAGAGGGAAAGTACTTTCTTCTTACTAGACAACCTCTTTAATCTCTGGCACCATTTATATTTCATGGAAAATCAAGGCTTTAAGTGGCTATATTCTAACCTGTCCAATAGTCCTTTCCTGCCACTGGATTGAGTCACTGTTGATAACCTTGTTGAAATTTGATGGATTTGTCAACTAAAAACTAATGGTATGGTCATGAAGTCCCAGAGGCTTCTCATTAGGTTACATCAATGACGTACATAATGTCAGACCAGTCACTGCAACTCATCATCTAGTGCTACTGTAAATCTCTGAAGTGTCAAAGATGTTTGGGAACTCTATAGAACCATAATGTATCTTGCTTCTAAAATTTGGAAGTGGTTCAATGTTCATGAAGTCCATTGAAGTGAACAACCGACAAGGATCTACAACATATCTGAAGATCTTTGGACATGTAATGTTTTCCCACCAACAATAGATAGGTATTCAGGGTCACTGATCACAAAAACAGAGGTTCAGGTGCTTAAATAAATTGGCAGTTTGACATGTGCACTGCCACTCCATTTAACACTATGAGCCTAATAAGGACAGCGAAGCAGAGTGCTGGGACACAGGACCCTCGTTTTAGTGATCAGTGGGGATCCCAGTGGTCATAACCGCAAAAATCAGACATATACCACCTATCCCGAGGATAGGTAATAAGTGTTTTTGAAGGGAAAACGCCTTTAATAAGCAAAGGACATAATGGTTCACAAAATGGAGGAAATAGACGGCTGCATAATGTAAGGCTATGGGGCTGAACAGGTTGGAAAATTGCACAGAGCCGGGAGTTTATGTGCGGTGAGCAGACTTCTCCTGGCTTGTTCTCCTGACCAGTTATGGTCTGAACAATCAGACCCTAACCAATCAAAACATTTGACATGTCTCTCTGACATAAAACCAGAAAGTGCAACAGCAACCTACAGATGCAAGTGCTTACCGTACATACTCCCCCCGGCATACACACGATAAAAACCTGCTCTAAAGATATTTAAAAATCAGGATCTTAGCAAACTATTTGATCAAACAGAATGTACCATGTACCATGTCACCACGTTATGGTGTCCTCAGAGATATGGTCCTACTTTAGCATTCTCACACTAGCAATAGCCTCTCCTGGTCTAAATAAGCCACATGCAGTGTATACAGAGGCATAGGGGTGCTGCCAATTTTTGCCTTTACTGTTGTATGTGGGGGGTGTGGCTACCTCCTGTCGGCTTGCACTCCACCCATGTCTTGTGAGTGCTATAAATAGAGATTTGGCACCTATCTGCCCAGTTGTAGGCATATTTAGCCCAGGAGAGGCCATTGCTAGTGTGAGAATGCTAGACCATGTCTCTTAAAACACCTTAACGTGGTGACACGGTGCTCTTTTTGATCACATAGTTTACCAAGACCCTATTTTTTAATATCTATTGTGTGTATGTCAGGGTGGGATATACAAGGTAGGCATTTGCACCCGGGCGTTGCTCTTGCTCTTTCTGTCTGTTTTGTCTGTACTTAAGCCACATGCAGCATGCAACCTGCAGTGTGAACAGAGGCATAGGGATGCTGTCATGCTGTAAATTTTTGCTTTTTTTATGTCTCTCTGACATGTCAATAGTTTTTTTCATTATAGTGTTCATTTAAAAGTTTTGTTTTTTAAAATTAGGACTCTATCAGTGTCAAAGTTCCCTAAAATCTAAAAATAACTCCCGCAAACCAGGGCTGTGGAGTTGGTAAGCTGCAGCTCCGACTCCAACTCCGGCTCCTGAATTTTATCAAGACCGACTCCGACTCCTGCTCCTTCATAAATGGCCGCCAGTCATATACCAAGGGAGTTATTTATCACACTGGCTCAGCAGCTTATCCCTAATGTTCTACATGATCCTGGGGCAACTTCTGAGGTAATGAGGAAAGATATAAAGCAGATTCTCCTGTTTTCCTGCTGACAATCTTCTATCAAAGCAGATTTGACTAAATGAATGAACAAAGCATTAAATCCGCACTATAAAATCTGCTGCGGATCTGCAGCAGATTTGATGGTGTAGATTTGATGCTGTGTTCATTCATTTAGTCAAGTCTGCTGCGGATCTGCTGCAGATCCGCAGCACAAAATCAGCTGTGATACGGTATGTGTGAAGCTACCCTAAAATAAAAAATAAAAGTTTTTGGCCTGTACACCTCCCTTCCCACATACCATTTACTATTAATATATCCATTCCTAGCCCAATTTTAAAAAGGTTAATTAAAGAAGCCCATTATGGCAATAAACAAATCTCTAGCCTTAAAAAAGATGGGTGGGGCCCGTAGGGTGGGCCTAATCGTTCAGAAAGCCAAGACTCAAGAAGTTAAAATATTAAGTTGTACAGATCAGAAACGTAATCACGAGAGACAAGCGGTGAGAGTTTTTCAATCACTGTGGGGCTGCATCAATTTAAAGTCATGTTACATTAAAGAGAAAAATGTCAGGGAGAGTCTCCCAGTTGTCACTTTAGATTAGATTTGTAGCTGTGATCAGGATGTGCATTTTGTAGGTCTTCTCACATTGTGAAAAATATTACCTAATGGAAGAACGTAGCAGCATAAAAAGAAACCACACTTCTGTATTCTATATCTCTGCCTGATTGCACGAGATACGCTGCGAACAAATTTACCTGCACAGCATGAAACCCATCACTAGGATAAAAACCCATTAACATGTAAACATTAACTAAAACCTTTGGACGTGTTTAATAAACAGAGACTGAGATTTTTTTTTCCTTTTTTTTTATTATTATGCCGTTGAGCTCGAGTTCAGTTAAGATTGTTACACATATCTGTTGGTGTCCAATCCCGAATCAATGAAGCGTGGCAAAAATAATTTATACAATTTATTTATACAAGCAAAAGGCATTTCACTTTTTACCACTGGATGCGAGGACTGTTACGCACACCATCCCTTGAGAAAATAATTAAGCTTGTGTGATGTGCCTGTTTTATTAAAGCCGCTTGGACATTTTATTGCATATAAAAAAAAACACATAAAAGTATCTTCCATTAAACAATAGGAATGTTCTCTCTATCTAATGCAATTTGTCCCAAATGTCATAACCAAGCCAAGATTATTTTTTTTGCTTTCTTAAATAAAGAAATCCCATTAATCTAGTTACTGATAATGACCAATTTTATAAATTAACTCTGGACTAGACATAAAAACCTTGTCCAAAAATGGCAATAATGCAAGCTCCCATTTTTGTCAGGGTGTCAGTTTGGTGGCACAATACAGAGTCGGGCAGTACGTTCAAAACCGGATGTTAACCAATGCAAATGGATACCGAGAGATCCTATTGACTTTAAATGGGTCAGTCCTGTTATCGCCTGTGTCCATTTATTTAGCAGGAAGCTGTAAAATGAATGAATCTTTCAAAGGAGCTGCCCGAATGTTACCCTGGGGAAAGTCTGAATCTAGCCTAAACCAGAATGAAAAGAGTTGCTCTATCTCGATGTTCCATATATTCTATTAACTTCACTTTAGGAAAGAAGATCAACAAGTTGTTCCTAGGTAATAACTGATCAGTGAGAATCAAGTGTTATCCAGAGAGGAAAATTAAGTATATTAACCCCTTCACGTCAGCCATACAGCTATATATATTCCTGCTGCACATACACACCCCATGCAGCAGAAACATATGTAAACGTTTTTGGCTTTGAAGGGGTTTTAATTAGAGATGAGCGAACCTCGAGCATGCTCGAGTCCATCTGAACCCGAACTTTCGGCATTTGATTAGCGGTGGCTGCTGAAGTTGGATAAAGCCCTAAGGCTATGTGGAAAACATGGATATAGTCACTGGCTGTATTCATGTTTTCCAGACAACCTTAGAGCTTTATCCAACTTCAGCAGCCTCCGCTACTCAAATACCGATCGTTCGGGTTTGGATGGACTCGAAGCCGGTTCGCTCATCTCTAGTTTTAATGTGTGCAAGGCACTTTCAATGCGATCGGCCCTGCACACATTACTTTCCTCTGGCCCAGGCATAATGACAAGCAGCCGTGGTCCTGCAGCTGCCTGTCATTTTTCGCCTTAAACGACACGATGCACATCCATCGCAGCGTTTTAGGTACTCAGTGACAGGACAAGGATCTGTCACTGACTGATCGAGACCCTCAGAGCATGGCTGCAGGGCTCCCGATCAATAGTACCGGCAGGCAGGGGTAAGCCACTTACCCCTATCCTGTCGGATCGTCGATCTGTAGATAAACTCTGCTTTCAGGCAGACTCTATGTACAGATCGCCGATAATACTGATGAATGCTATGCTATGTCATAGAATTCATCAGTATATGCAATCAGAGCATTGCATATATAAGTCCCCTCAGTCCCCTATTTTGCAATGCACAATGTGTATAAAATAAAAAAAGTTTTCAAACAAAAAACACTAATAAAAATGCCCCAATAAAGATTTGTTACCCCCTTTTCCATTATACAAATAAAAATATAAAAAAATCAACATATTACATATCATAGCATGCAGAACTGTCTGATGTAATAATATGTTTCTCGCACGGTGAACAGCGTAAATGAAAAGTGTGGGGGGGGGGAACTGAAGGATTGCTGATTTTGTTTTACTTACATTTAGAAAAAAAATAATAAAAACAATCAAAATTTTTCTCTAACACCAATATGATACCAATCAAGTAGAGATCATGGGGCAAAAATGACACCCCAACCCTGTAGGTGGAAAAATAAAAGCTTTATGGCTCTTAGAAGGCGGAGAGGAACATTAATTTGACCTAAACATCCAGGCACCAATTACCTTGGTCATGACAGGGTTAAACATCATAGGGTCAGGGGAAAAAAACTAAAAAAAACATGTTAGTGAACGAGAATAGAAGCCCTATTCACTAAAGGCCCTTTTACGCGGAACGATTATTGGCCATGTTACGGCCGATAATCGTCAAATGAAGGCAACGGCTGATCGTTACTGTCATTTGTCTTTTAACATGTTGAAAGACAAATGACAATGATAGCAGTGATATGCTGCCGTTGCTCTGTGGAATAGGAGCGGTAACAGCAGACCGCTGCTATCCTCTATCGGCTGCACAATATAGCGATCACCCTGGCAGCCACCCCGCGGCCCCTCCTGCACTTACAGCACTCTATTGTTCCTCACATTCCTTACAGTCGCCCCCTGTAATAGGGGCTTAAAGGACAAGTGCCATGAAATACTTTTTCCCAGTAATTGAAGCACATTACAAAGTTATATAACTCTGTAATATGCTTCAATCACCTATCTGCCTCCCTTCCCTGTCTTTCCCCCCCTCCACCCCCCAAAAGGAAGTGTCCTAACTCACACAGACCTAATTACTGTCATCACCGTCACCAGGCAGCTCCTTCTTGTGAGGATGAGTCATCAGCAGGAGGGCTGCTCTAGGTCCTGTTACACCAGCCCCCCCTCCCCAGTCCAAGTGATGGCTTGCAGTTGTTCAGCCAATGGGAGCTGAGCAAGCTGAGTCACCTGACATGGCAGGGGAGGGGGGGGGGCTGCTGTAACAGGAGATGAAGATGAGAGAAGAGCTTGGTGACGGTGACGACAGTAATTAGGTCTGTGTGAGTTAGGACACTTCCTGGTGGGGGGTGGAGGGGGGGAAAAGACAGGGAAGGGAGGCAGATAGGTGATTGAAGCATATTACAAAGTTATATAACGTTGTAATGTGCTTCAATTACTGGAAATAAGTTTTTCATGGCACTTGTCCTTTAAGACTGTACTGTTCTTTGATGCAAAATTTTGGTGGGGATTCAGTATAACAGTGTGAAAGTTTTCTTGGACATACTGAAAATTTTTGTATGTATAAGTCATATTGGTCCTAAGAAGGTCAAAAGCCTAGACCAAACACAGAGAAGAAGTGTTCATTGGACCTGCTACTTTCAGCGCGATTGGCTGCCATTTTACTATTATGATGACAGAATGCCATCTGATGTCAGCCATCCAAGAGAAAGTAAGTTGAATTTCACTATGCTCCATCCTTTATTCCTCAAGAGGTAAGCAAGTCAGAGTGTGCTTGTTTAAATGGGCACTGTCAAAAGTTTTTACCCGTCATGGTCTGAGTGTTCAGACTCCGACTGATAGCAAGAACTATCCAAGAGAATTCTGCACTTAGCGCATTGTCTCCCGGCTTTGTGTCATGTGACCAGAATAGATGCATTATGGAAAGGGAGAGGGACTTGCATCTCTCCCCACTCATTCCACTAATCATTCTGGATCTCTAGGACAAGCCAAGTCCTTTTCAAAAGGATAGGTGCTACAGAAGAGCGAATCTCAAATGCTGAGCATGCAGCATTTTATTACCGGTAGCTTGAGAAGGATGCAGCCCTTGGCAGTCCTGGAAACAATGAAAACAGCGGACAGACCCGAACATGCTTGAGATTCGCTCATCTCTAATAAGTACCTTTTAAGGGTTGTCTGGAGAAATAGCTGTTGGACAAATTATCTAAATTAGGGATGGTAGGAACCTGCCGAGGTTCGGTTTCGTATGAACCTGAGCTCTCGGCATCATATTCCCGCTGTCTGCCCGCTCCGTGCAGCAGGTGGATACAGCAGGAGGACCGCCTGGAAAACTGTGATACAGCCTATGGCTATGGCTGTATCCCAGTTTTCCAGGCGGTCCTCCCGCTGTATCCAACCTCTCCAAGGAGCAGGCAGACAGCGGGAATCATTGCCAAGAGTTCGGGTTTGTACAAACCCGAACCAGGTTTGGACCATCCCTAATCTAACTCTAAAAGTAGCATGTTGCTAAATGCACTTTGAACAAGCTTTTTTGACTTGGCCAACAACTTCCTAGCAGCAGACCCAGTGATAACAATCCAAGGAACCCCTTCAAAATATCAGTGCAAAATCTATTTAGTGATGAAATATATACATTTATACAATAGGCCATACTACACTACTCAGGTCAAGATGTTTCACCAATTTCCATCATACACTTTATTACATTCACATTATCAGTGTAGCAGAGCTCTGCAAAGCTATAACCGTTACAAGTACAAAAATAGCTACATTTATTAGAACCTTAGCAGAGACAAAAACACGTCTGATATGTTGAATTAGTCAGAGCTATACTTTCTCGATGTCTTATTCAGATTAATTAGTTCAATTATGTTTTGAGTGCGTGACTAATGTATCATTTTAGTTTTAATCATTTCAATTGAAAAAATATTAAACTTTTGAAGGAAGATAATCTGAATTTTAATTATGCTAACAATACTATTATAAAAGGCTTCTTTCATTTCATTTTAATTGAACTGCGGTATGCTTTTTAACTTGATTTTTTTTTTCTTTCAAAAAGGGACAGAAAATTAAAGCTCAGACAGTTTTGTCCTCGGCACTAATAGTTGATCATCGCGGAAGCAGCGTGTTAAACCAAAGAATGTATTGTTATCCATGAAAACATAGCTTTTCTAATAAATTATGAATGTATCTCTAAATATACAAACATATTTAATAACAAAGACTACAAATTGCACGCCTCTGAGAAAGTTTAGGAATTTTCTGAAAGGAACTCGATTTGCATTGTCCTACTTTAAGTAGATTCTTGTTTTTAGTGTACAAAGAAAAATACAGGGGCACACAATCATTTAAAGGGAAAACCTTAGGGCTCATACACATGGCTGTATTAGGGATGTAGATCAATACAATGGTATTCATAGAAATCCAAACAAAACACAAAAAAATGCAACAGCAACCTACAGGTGCAACTGCTTACCGTACATACATGTGGCATGCAACCTACAGTGTGAACAGAGACATAGGAGTGCTGCCAATTTTTCATATTCCATATGCAAATACTGTACAGGAAAAAGACTTTTGCTTTAAGGGTTGGTAAGGTTCTGTGGGATATTCATTAGCACAGAATCTAACAAATACACCACAGGCTTTGTCATGTGCAAGAGTACTCATGTCCAGAAGACTCTTTCAACAGGTCAATACAGGTCGCCCCTGCAGCTGCTGTGGTTCCTGATGCAGAAGCACAGGGCAGCAGCTGTTACCACCCAAAACTAAGCCTTGCTACAGCTAATTTCACATAGTAGATGCTGACCTCAGTAGCTGCAGAGTGGTGCTGGGCCCTCTAAACTGGCTTTCTTAACACCACCCCTCCTTGAGGACAGCTCTTCTGTCCTCCTGCTGCTGCAATATTGCACTTCTCACAAGCAGTCAGGATGAAAAGGAAAGAGGAGGAAGTAAGCAGGCAGCAACATGAAGCTCACTGCCCAACCCTGGCATGAGCTGCTGCTTTATCTATTGCTACCAGCTAGATTTTTTTTTCTAAAGTAAGGGTATGTATATATAATGTGTAACGTTTGTGTATTATGGATATTTAATGTTTATCGTTTGTGTTGTGTCATATAATGCATTATATGATGTGTATGATGGGATCCCACCTCTGCCACGGACTCGCTGAGTGGACATGAAACGTCATGTCTCAAGCCCCTGCAGAGACCAGGAAGCGGACGGGCAGCGCGGACCGATGTGACGCAATCCGGGACCCGGCGCTGGAACCGAGAAGGTTCACCTCCTCCCCAGTCATAGCCGAAAAAGCCCCCCAGCTACCAAAAGGATTAAAGGGGTTATCTGGCTGGGAATGCTTTTTTAATAAGTGGCTCAGGTTCCATGTAACCTAACAAAGCTGTATACTTATCCAAACTGCTTCCCCACTGCTACCAGCTTCCCTAGGACCCGGTTTTCACCATGATCCTCTTCTCTACTACTTTAGTTGACATGCCATAGAGATCAGCCACTGAGAAGGCATTTCCTGTAGCGAAGAAAAGGACCACTGCAGAGATCCGATGTTCAGGAAAATGGCAGCGGAGTGGGAGCAGGCTGGGTAAGTATACAGCTTTGTTATGTTCCCTACAGCTGGGCCACATGTTAACAAGAACATTCCTGGCTAGACAAAGCCCTTTAACCCTTAAAGGACCGGGCCAATTTCAATTTTTGCATTTTCATTTTTTCCTCCTTGTGCTTAAAAGGCCATAGCACTTGCATTTTGTCACCTAGAAACCCACATGAGCCCTTTTTTTTGCGCCACTAATTGTCCTTTGCAATGACAGGCTGAATTTTTTTCATAAAGGACACTGCAAAACCAGAAAAAAATTCAATGTGTGGTGAAATTGAAAAAAAAAAAAGCATTTCTTTTATTTAGGGTTTTTTCGTTTGCGCCGCTTGCCCTGGGGTAAAACTGACATGTTATATATGTTCCTCAAGTCATTACGATTACAATGATATTTAACATGTATAACTTTTCTTGTATCTGATGGCCTGTAAAAAATTCAAACTATTGTTAACAAATATACGTTCCTTAAAATCGCTCCATTCCCAGGCTTATATCGCTTTTATCCTTTGGTCTATGGGGCTGTGTCAGGTGTCATTTTTTTGCTCTATGATGTGTTCTTTCTATCGGTACCTTGATTGCTTACGCCATTTACCGTGCGAGATCAGAAATGTGATAAATTAATAACAAACATGTTTATTTATTTATTATTATTTATAACATGGGAAAAGGGGGGTGATTCAAACTTTTATTAGGGGAGGGGGCTTTTTTACTTTTACACTTATACAAGAAGCCCCCCTGGTGTCTAGTGGGGTGCTGCCGGAAGCAATCGAGTGCCGAGTCGGGATCAGCGGCATTACTGCGCTGAGCCCGGACAGAGGAGCATGCGTGGATAAGGAGCGATCCACCCCACTAGACACCAGGGAAGGCTGCATTCAAGTAATCGGATGCAGCTGTCAACTTTGACAGCTGCATCCGATTACTTTATTAGCGGGCACGTTGATCGGACCGTGCCCGCTAATAGCCGCGGTCCCGGGCTAGATGCTGCCCCCGGGACCACGGCGGATTAGAGCGCAGTGGCCGCGAGGCCCCACTCTAAACACAGGTAGGCGTCCCTGGACGTACAGTTACGCCCAGGGTCGCCTAGGGGTTAAAGAGGTTATCCTGTTAAGTAAAATATATGTTGACTCATCCCCCTTACTGGAGACTAACAATTCATTTCATACATGTCATTACCTTTTCAGTCTCCTTCGCCCAGTTCTGAGCCTGCTGCTTTGTGAATATGCAAAAAAACAAATGGGGTCTGTGGAGCCTCAGTCACAAGTCTCAAAACATAGCAATAGCCAGATATCCCTCCTGGGAAGGAATCCCATAGCTAAGGGGGTTCTTCCTAGCGAGGAGAACACTGAACCACCCTGATATGTATACCCTTAAGTCCCACTCAGTTGCGAGTATTAGGACACAAATAGGGAAATACAGGATGGCCCCTTTTGTGAAAAAGTCTAACTCAATTGTGAGTATTGCGACAAGACAAGGGAAATAGCAAAGCCAGGTATCCATCCGCAGACAGCTGTTTCAGCTCATCGGTGTGGAGTATCATTCTGGCTAATGGGGGCAATAAATAGTAGACCAGCAAAATACAACGATCACTGAGGTCAGCATTGATACACTGCCCCCTATGAAATTTGAACATTCAGAAAATAGGTTGCGTGGAGCCTTAGTCACAAGTCTCAAAACATGGGAATAGCCAGATATCCCTCCTGTGCTGAAGGCAACTCAGTGAAGAAAGCTCAGTGTGTGAGCAGTTCTCTCCCCCTCCTTCTCCCCCTCCCTTCTGAGACAGCTCATGTAAACAACATTCTTGGTTGGCTGTTTATACACTGTGTGAAGCTGAGTGGATAATCTGAGGTCAAGTTACTTGTGACCTTACTGTGATTAATCCTCCTGGCCTCACAGAGAGAAGAAGCAGTGTAGAAACAGGCGGTCAGGGAGCTGTTTACATGAGCTGTCTCAGAAGGAAGCGGGAGGAGGGGGATATGGAATGAACAGCTCAGGTAGAGTTTTCTTTGTCTTCAGCAGAAAGCAATAGCTCAGAACAGAGGAAAGGAGACTAAAAGGTAATGAAATGTATGGAATGAATTGTTAAGTCTCCAGGAGGGGGGGATGATTCAACATATATTTTACATAACCCCTTTAAGGAAGAGCAACCATTTACATACCAAATAGTCTAAACTTGTGTACACAAGTTAAAACAACAACAGTATGCAAAATATGTTCACATCTTATTGCTACCACTATTACTCCTGACATACAATGAGTTCTAATGCCAAGCATTGTGACCTGGTTATACACAAAACCAAGGTAACATACTTAAACACAAAAGACTCATTTATTCTAGAATTCAGTGTTCTGTGTGCTGTATCGGCATGTCTTGTTTGAAAACCAGAATCACAACAAAAATAAACATGGGCTTAATAGGGCCAATTGATGTATTTTGGGTCAATTGTATTCCAGCCTAATAGTAGCATCTGTTGGTGATAATTGTTATTTTCAACCCAGTTGTGAAAGAATACAGCTATTCCTCAGGCAAAAAATTTCTGTAAAGCAAATTACACTGTCATTGTATGCAAAACAGATTCCACAGACATGTTTGAAAATTATCTGTTTTCCATTATATTATTGGATTGGTAGATACACAGCAACAAAGGGTCCATATCAGCAATCCCATCACCGAGTGTGCGGTTAACTTCACATGCTCTAGATAAAAGATACCATCTCGACAAATCTGAGAACAAACCGTGTATTATACAGTTCAACAAAATTAGACATTTCTTCATAAAGATTTGTTTGATAGCAAAAAATGAACAAAGGGGAGATGATTACCCTATTCCCATCTCTGCTGTGTGATAAACACAATGCTATGTTCTGCTTAGACAGCAAAAACAAAATAAAAGCCTGTTGAAAGGGGGAGATCAGACAGTAATTATTTTGTTTAACCATAGCCCTTAAACTGATCAGAAGATAATTTTCAAAATTGATGTATGAATTCTTGCAAGATATTGGTCACGAGAAAGAGATACACATCAAGATTTGCAGCTGACCACTGAACATCTCCACTGAAGATCACCAAGTGCAATATCTTCCACCTTCAAGGTTAATTGAAGCTGGTTTTTACTTGGACCCTAATAAACCTAGCTGGCCGACCTTATCTAAAACTTCTAATTATTTCACCTTATTTATTTTTTTCTTTTTCATTTAGTTTCTATTTATTTCCGGAATGTCTGATTTCTGAATGTATTTTTACAGTAGAAGGAGAACAAGGCATCAATGTGCATAGTCAGAAAGTTTTATTTCACTTCAATTTCTTAAAAAGCAGCAGTTTCTAACTAAAATAAGCTTCTTTTTTCATGCTTAAGCTATCGGACTAAATAGTCAGCAAAGCCTTTCAGATATCTAAAATCTCAAAGACCCAAATCTGTTTAAATTCTAGAAATGCCTCTAGTTATTTTATCCTTATCACTAAAGAAAATGAATTGTAGATATTATTTAAAAAGTCGTTTAATAATGAACATCGTCTAAACCCTCTACCTCAGATGTCTTTAAATAATTTAGCTTTTAAAGAATGCTTAGTGGTAAATGTATAAAATTTTACCAGTTCAATAGATTAACTGCAAAACGAAATTAACACTGCCTTAGGAAATGGAGATAAAATTTATATTGAAAACATTTTGATGGGCCATTTTTTCAAAGTTTTATCTGGAAAGAACCAACATTTTTAAATGAGCCTTTAAAAGCAACAGGGATAATTTATCATGGCTCTATATCCAGTTCAGCTAGAAACTTAGATGGTGCCAGAATTTAACGTCTTCTGGCAAAACTTTACGAGGCCTTCCAATAACATTTGTGTACAGGGTTTGCTAATGTATTTCTATTCTTGTACAAAATTATTAAGATTTTTTCCAAGGCTGGTGGAATTTAAATAAACTTTCTTGGCCTTTGTGAAAAATCTAGCCTATGTGTGATTGCCAATATACATTGACAAGCCTATGATCGAGCACATTAAAAAAATCCTGGTAATATTAGATGTCTCTATCTGAAGCTCCCTTGTTGAATGCAGTGTAGTTCAATTAACATCTCTTCAATATATAATTTAATTTTTCTTTCATCTTGATCCTCAGCCCAGTCTTGAAATGAGCTATGTGGGGATAGATGTACTTTGAATATTGGAGAGAGTATTCATAAATAAACCTATCAGGCTGGTAATGATTTCTGCCATAATGTGACAAAATGTTTGGAAGTTTGCACAGTGTAAAGATGTTCTACTTCCACAACTTACTCTTCTTGTTAGAAAGTAACAAATACTTATTACAGGTTTTGTCAAGAAGATCACTTAACTGCTAGCTCTTTGCATGGATACAATATGCACAAGATGGCAGTCACGGACTTCAATACTCAAACGAGAAGGATTTTCAAGGTTTCTACACAAGTAAGCAAAAACTATATACAGTAAGCATGTATTAACACTTCCCTCTAAAGCTTCATCTAATCAGACCAACTGGATGGCAACTTTACACATAGGATCAATCACAGCACTGAAGCATACACGAACTGTATTGGACCATTACACATTCACCAGAAAAACATGACCTCCAACAGACCAAATGATTGAGACACACTTAGCATTTTTTTTTTGTTAAAGATTTCTATTTTCCTAAGGTTAAAGGGGTATTCCAACAGTAGGCTGAGATTAATATTGTGACAAAACAAACAAAAATTCTTACCTAGCCTTGTTACCCCGCACTTCCTACTTCAGAGACGAGGACTGACCAGCTCAGCCAATAACTGGCTACAGCGCTGTTCCATCTCAGCCAGAGGTTGACTAAGCCAGAAGATCCTGCTCCCGAGTGCTTGGCTTAGAAGAAAGAAAAAGACAGAAGACTGGGGGACTTGTTGGAGCTGTGGACGAGCAGCTAGATAAGTATTGCTTTTTTATTTTATTTTATTTTTTTGTTAGGGGCCAAGCACAAAAATACATTTTTTAAGTCATATTCCAGTATCAGAAATTTGCTCACCAATGACAGTGGTGAACCACCAACACTGTTGCATTTTACATTGTCCCATTATACATTATACTCCATGTAAACTGGCCCTAACTTATTCATGCCCACCTGGCCATATGCATATGTTGGATTACCTTGCAATAGGTTAAAGACTTTAAGATTTGGCAAATGGTGCTTACTGTTTTACTTACTTGTATTCCTACTGTACGTACTTACATTTTTCTATCATAGACAGCATATTAGTAACACTGACTGCTCTCCAAGCTGGCGGCACCGATGGATAGATGTCTATAAAAGTATTCAGAACATAACTTTTATTGCTTGTATCTTCGTTTTTATTTTCACAAAAATTAAGGCTTGAAATAGTGTCAAGGAGGCAATGTCAGTAGCTCCCTGGGCCCTAGCAGTGCTACACCTCATTGCACTGCATGTCTGCCACTTAAAATAATCAAGGTGGAGCACTGTGCATATAACACAGAGAGGTGTAGCAGTGCTAAGGTCCAGGAAACTATAGGCCTGCCTTCTTGACATGGCCCAAATGAAGGCCTTTTTATAAAAATAAAAAAAATCAGACATGGGCAACAAAGATATTTTCTGAATGCTTTTACTGATATCTATCCAGCAGTGTTGAGGGATCAGTTAGCAGTCAGGGGTGACAGTGTCACTTTAACATTTTCAGCTGCATGTGGTAATGGTAAAGAAGCACTGTGGGATTGGGTCAGACAAGCTAGACATTTGCTCTCTACATGCTACAATAAGCCTTGGATAGCAATCGTCAGCTCCTGGAACACTTTTAGAAGGTACTACTATGCATTGCATATTTGAAACATCCTTTAAGTTCTGCTGTTTAAGAGATGCTCTTACCCAGTGATCTAGTCATCATTAATCTATCCTTTGTCAAAGTCACTCAGATTCTACACTTGCTCATATTTCTCCTTCCATTGTGTCACCTCTAAGAACTGACTGTTCTTGACACCACTTGGCAAATGTCATTGTTACTATAGCATTAATGCAATTCATTCCAACCTGTCATTGGTTTTAATGTAATGGGTGATCAGGGTATATATGTTTGTTACCGTGATTTTAAAATGTGATGACTCAGGAGTCATTTATACGGCCTATTAAAAAAGGAGGAAAAAAAAGAAAAAAAGAAAATGTGTTCTATTAAATTAACCACTCATTACTTCACTTAAGAACATTAATTGGCTTACCCTACCACAAGATTAAAAATAAGTCTCACAAAAATATAATTTACAAGTTCATAATCTATGGTTATTTCAATTTACTTTTATTGGCTACAGTACACAGCAAATGAAGTATGCCATATGACGGCTAGAAATAAGCTCAGTTTCGGAAAGATAATGACTGAAATTAGTTTATAATGAATGCGTTTATGTTTTTTTATGTATGGAAAACGAATACTAACATTGACAAGCCCATTATGAGTAATGATCAGTTTACATATTCATACCGAGCTGTATTTAATTATTGCCATAAACTGCACTCAATTCACTGTGAAAAAAATTAATTTGCAAAAATGTTTCACTGATTTATTTATTTGCTGGCCTTAAAGTCACTAATCACAGTGGGCAGACTCGGAACATGAAAGGACACCAAAACAACTCCAGGGTTTGAAAATATATACATGTGTGCATATATATATATATATATATATATATATACACACACACACACAAACACACACACACACAGTGATCCCTCAACTTACAATGGCCTGAAGACACAATATTTCAACTGGTTGGCTGTCTGCTATCTCCTCTGTACAGTACAGTATGATACTGATGTCCTGTACTGCTTCTTTACCTGGGTCAACTTGAGCTGCTCCTTTGAGCACCAGGTAAGGGCGGCTTCTTTTTATTTTTCTGGGACCCTGTGTGACCTGTATATGACCTGAAGAAGCTCCCATCTTCTGTTTAAAAAGTACAGTCATGGCCAAAAGTTTTGAGAATGACACAAATATTATATTTTCACATGATCTGCTGCCCTCTGGTTGTTAATGTGTGTTTGCCAGATGTTTTTATCACATACAGAAATATAATTGCAATCATGTTATGAGTAACAAAAGCTTATATTGACAGAATGAGTTAACCCTTAGACGACCCAGGGCGTATAGTTACGCCATGGAAGTCTGTCCCCAGACGACCTAGGGCGTAACTGTACGCCCTGGGTGTTATTCCCGCTATGAAGCGCGCTCCCGAGCAGAGCGCGCTTCATAGGAGGTGGGGGCCGGCTGCAGTGAGCAGCCGGGACCTCACCGGCAATGACACGCTGCAGCGATCGCGCTGCCGCGTGTCATTAACCCCTTAAACGCCGCGATCGCGGCGCGACCACGGCGTTTAAGTGTAAGTGACAGGGGGAGTCCCCTGTCACTTACCGATCGGGACCCCCGCAGTGTGACTGCGGGGGTCCCGATCGGTAAAACGGACTGCTGGAGGTCTCTTACCTGCCTCCGTGCGGTCCGATCGGCGATCTGCTACACTGAGCCTGCACAGGCAGGCTCAATGAGCAGATCGCCGATAACACTGATCAATGCTATGCCTATGGCATAGCATTCATCAGTGTAGAAATCAAACTAATCTATGTAAAAGTCCCCCAAAGGGACTTCAAATGTGTAAAAAAAAAAAAGTTAAAAACACTAATACACTACCCCAAAACCCCTCCCCCAATAAAAGTTGAAATCACCCCCCTTTCCCATTATATAAATAAAACATATAAAAATAAATAAATAGATAAACATATAATATACCGTAGCGTGCGTAATTGTCCGATCTATTAAAATATAACAAGTGTCATTGTGATCGGTAAATGGCGTACACGAAAAGAGGGGAAAAAGTGCGCGGATTACCGATTTTATGTTACATTATATATATAAAAAAATTAATAAAAAGTGATCAAAACGTCCGATCTTCACAAATATGGTATTAATAAAAACTAGAGATCATGGCGGAAAAAATGACACCCCATACAGCCCCGTAGGTGAAAAAATAAAACCGTTATAAGCGTCACAATAGTCCCATTTTATTTATAATTAATTGCCAAAAAAAAGGATTTCATTTAAAAAAAATATGTAACATTAGAGAATCTGTGTAACCTGCATATGGTTGTGTTCGGGCTGACCTATAGAATAATAGTGTCATGTCGCTGTTACCATATAGTGCATTACGTAGACACAGGAACCCCCCAAACGTTACCATATTGCATTCTTTTTTGCGATTTCACCAATTTATATCTTCATAAATAATATATTTGGAATTCCGTCATACATGTTATGGTAAAATGAATGACGCCATTACACAGTACAACTACTCCTGTAACAAATAAGCCCTTACATGGCCTGTAGATAAAAAACTGAAAGTGCTGGAGCTCTTAGAAGGGGAAGAGGGAAAAACGGAAACACTAAGATCAAAATTTGCGCGGTCCACTGGGTCATTTTGGGCCTGGTCCTCAAAGGGTTAATGCAGCAAGTCAATATTTGCAGTGAATGGAAAAACTCTGGTGTAAGAACTCTACCTCTAGTACAGTTATGGAATGGGTGTATAGAGAGTGCACTACTTGGCTGGCACCAAATGACCTAATTAGTATGTATAATTAGTAGGCTCTCTAGCAATACCCCTAAAATATTATCTCGAAGTATAATTAAATCACAAGTAAATATGTATATATAACACTTTATCTAAATCAAAATTCATAAAAACATATAAACAAATGAACATGTAACTACACGCTTACAAAAAAATCTCTGTATATAAATCTCATGCGGTTGCAAATGGTATAATACAGGATGTAGACTTAATTATTTGTAGGTTAAAATACATATAATGCGGTTAAAATTAATATAGTACGGTTAAGTCCGCATGTAGTTGTTGCATACGGTGCGGTTAAAACCGCATGCGACTAGTGCAGGGCCCTTGCAAGTCGCCGTGGTTTATTACTACTATATTTGATCAAGTCAGTTATCACTGTTCTGTTTCAGTTCAATATAAATTGCAACAGTTAGTGGCGCTTATTAGAGTTTTCACAGAAATATGTTAAAATAGATTCGGTGGAAATCCACCTCTCACCGGTCTGAAGACTCTGATTCTATGAGGTCTGCGGCCGCAGACTGGTGGAAGCAGACAGAGGGTTATTTACTTGAAGAAGTCATCAGAAGCTCTCCTCATGTTCAGTGTTCCTCGTGTCGTGTGCAGTGTTGATCCTTCTTCAGGACCTCTGCAATTCTCCCTGGCATACTCTCAATCAACTTCTGGACCAAATCCTGACTGATAGCAATCCATTCTTGCACAATCAATGCTTGCATTTTGTCAGAATTTGTTGGTTTTTGTTTGTCCACCCATCTCTTGATAATTTACCATAAGTTTTCATTGGGATTAAGATCTGGGGAGTTTCCAGGCCATGGACCCAAAATCTCTTGTTTTGTTTCATGAGCTATTTAGTTATCACCTTTGTTTTATGGCAAGGTGCTCCATCATGCTGGAAAAGGCATTGTTCATTGCCAAACTGCTCTTGGACAGTTGGGAGAAGTTGCTCTTGGAGGACATTCTGGTTCTTTAGTCATGGCTGTGTTTTTAGGCAAGACTGTGAGAGAGCCGATTCCCTTGTCTGAGAAGCAACCCCACACATAAACGGTTTCAGGATGCTTTACAGTTGGTATGAGACAAGACTGGTGGTAGCGCTCACCGTCTTCGAATAAGCTGTTTTCCAGATGTCCCAATCGGAAAGGGGATTCATCAGAGAAAATGACTTTACCCCACTCCTCAGCAGTCCACTCCCTGTACCTTTTGCAGAATATCAGTCTG
Source organism: Dendropsophus ebraccatus (assembly GCF_027789765.1). NCBI lineage: Eukaryota > Metazoa > Chordata > Amphibia > Anura > Hylidae > Dendropsophus > Dendropsophus ebraccatus. The sequence continues at coordinate 69,595,156 of NC_091457.1, forward strand.
TCCCCGATGTTTTTTCTGGAGAGAAGTGGATTCTTTGCTGCCCTCCTTGAGATCAGGCCTTGCTTCAAGAGTCTCCGCCTCACAGTGCATGCAGATGCACTCACACCTGCCTGCTGCCATTCCTGAGCAAGCTCTGCACTGCTGGTAGCCCAATCCCGCAACTGATACACTTTTAAGAGACGGTCCTGGCGCTTGCTGGTCTTTCTTGGGAGCCCTGGAACCTTGATGATGCTATAGATTGTTGACGCCGTTCACCGTGTGAGATCAGGAATGTGATAAATTAATAGTTCAAGCGATTACGCACGCGGCGATAACAAACATGTTTATATATTTGTTCACAGAGGACTCCTCTGTGAACAAGCGGTACACGAAACGTGCGTTAGAGGTGGCAGCACACAGTTATATCAGGTACTGTCTTTTCTTCCCAGTTAGTGTATTTATTGTTTGGAGAACTTTCTCATTACTATTTAGATACTTTCATTTATCTGGGTTCAGTGCAATAGCAGGAGACATTTAAGTGCAATACAGAGCACCAAAGCCAATACCATCCTGTAGGCAGTGTTCACACTAGTAGTGGATACCTTTACATCTTATAGATACATGGTTGTATCTATATTATCTTTGTTTATCTAGACAGTACTTCTTGTGTGCATGATTTTTACTCCATGTTGTGATTTTATTGATATTTGAGATAATAAAGAGATTTATATTGATTAAACAGTAGTAAGCCTTTTTGTTTAGGAAATTGACTTCTAGTATAAGTACACTGATCTCTCATTGAGATCTAAGCTGCATAGATATAAAGCATAGATCAATGAGATAGGCACTCGATTGCAACAGAATGCCGAGTCGGCATCAGCGCCATTACAGCGGGGGTCCGACTGCCGATGTAAGGTGTATAGTGTTTTCCTGAGCGTCCATCGACAGAAGATGTCGATGGAGTAGGAATTAGATGGGATGGAAAATCGGTGTGCCTTAAAGGGAACCTGTCACCCCCCGTCCCCTGTGTCGCCCGACCCCCAGCTAGAGCCCCTTATACTTACCTCATCTGTCCAAGCCCCGCTCCTGGAGCCGGTCCCGGGATGGAGATATCCTTGTCGGAAGCCCGGCGCGCTGCTGAGATGAGTCCAACGCCCATAGAGAATGACGGCTCTATTCATTCTCTATGGGTGTCGGACTCATCTCAGCAGCGGGCGCGCCGGGCTTCAGACAAGGATATCTCCGTCCGGGACCGGCTCCAAGAGCGGGACCGGCTCCAAGAGCGGGACTTGGCCAGATGGGGTAAGTATAATGGGCTCTAGCTGGGGGTCAGGCGGCTTTTACCCCGGCACGGAGGGTGACAGGTTCCCTTTAAAACTATATACAGAAAATATGGGAACACTTGGCCATGCCGAACTTGATAATTGATCAGCAGGGTGCTGACACCCACCTCCTCAGCAGATTAGCTGTTCAGAGCCTTCACTACAGTGAGAACAGAGCTGGAAGCAGTTGCCTTGGTTCTGTAGTAATGGTGCTAGTGTATTGCAGACTCATATGTACTTCAATAGGTAATTGCTTCTGATTGTGTTTTCATTGTAGCCCAGCTGATCAACTATCTGCTTGTGCATAGGCTTTCAATATGAACTTGTTGAGCTGCAATATTGGATATCTCTGATGACCTGCTAAAGAGATCATCTATGAATAGCAATAGAACATAGTAACACTAAATGTGCCCACACATGTTTAATAGCTGTTGGAAAGCTACTGTTTTATTCTCCTCATACACATGAACATTAGGCTCAGCCAGACAATAGTGTTCTCAGTGGAGGAAGTGTAATGGACAGCAAGCTGTGCTGCTCACCCGGTAGGGCTTTGGGCTACACCAGGAAGCAGAGTCTAAGTGCTCTCTGGGTCTTACTCCTTTATCCCGGTCAACGATTTGGAAGCTAGACTAAACCCATCTTGTGGCTACTCCTCTCTCTGAGAGGTCAGACAGCTAAAATTTAACATATCCAATCCTTCTCTCCTGCTTCTCTACTTCTTTCATGGGAGTCAGAAAGCCCCTGACTTACATCTTTGGAGACCCTTAAAGGGCCCTAAATATTTTCATATTTAGCTGGGGCATGAAAAAAAATACCTCACCAATAACTCACCTAACCTGGTCTCCTGCAGCTTCTATGTGAAGCCATCCAGTCCTCCACTCCTCCTCTTCTTCAGAGTGTTGAAGAAAATCCCAGGACTCAACAATGATGTGTGCAAGAAATGAACCTTGTCTCACATCTTTAGCAGAAATATGAGGATGTATTTATGAAATTAGCATTTCTCAACTGTAACAATAAGGACATGTCTCAGCAGTTACTGCTCGCTCAGCCAAACACTAAGGTGAGACACCACTGTGACTAGTGATTGGCCGTGCAGGAAGTTCCTGCTGAGTACAGTCTATACTGACAGAGGGTGACAGGTAGGGAATAAGATGATATCACATCGGGAGCAGTGAGGGATGTGTGTGTAGATAGATAGTAGATATCTTAAAACAATTAAGGGCCGAGACAACCCCTTTAATGTGAGTCAATATATTTGTCTAGAATTGGCCTTCAAATATTTGTTTTCTTGCTGTAGACAAACAGGCAGTTACTGTATGATACCCCAAATCTGTTGCAAGCAGTATAAATGTATTTCCAGTGGAAGAGAAGAGAATTATGTCTCCCTCTTCCAGACTGTTGCTGTTATTTCTCAGCTCATTAATGCTATTATTAAGCCATTCAGCAGCCTTCTCAGTATCTTCCCTGATAAACAATTAGTCAATTAATTTTCCAAAGAATAGGAACATTTTTCTTTGCAGCCTCCGTTTACATCCAGATGAATCAAGTTTCCCTCCTTAGTGTTCAGCATCAATTCTATGTTCTTCAAAAAGTACCTTGTAATTACACAGTCCATTTACAGCACAGTCAGCTCAAGTAGGTAGTAAAACATGAGCATGTTGGGATGGCCAGCACCCAGATTTCGACATGAGAGTTCAATGAAAGCTTGTGGGGGGATGAATGATAGTAAATGTATAAACTGCAAAAATAAACAAAAATTGTCCTTGACAAATTGACTACCAGCTCTGCATTTTTTGCCAGTAGAAAATGGACTCCAGTGTTTATGAAACAATAGTTCAAGACCAATAGTTTGTAAAATAGTCAGGGAAGGAATTCTTTTATTTTTTATTTGTATTGTATAAAGGAAAAAAAGGAAAAAAAATCTACCAAAAGAAATATTAAAATGTCTTACAATCCTTCCATTTTTATACAAAAGTAATCATAATAACAACCAGTGCTCAGTTAGCTAAGTACACAATAATACTCTATACTGTACCTTATGAAGCCTTAGCAACAGCTAGTATGATATCACAACATCAAAAGATAACAAAAGGTTTACATAAACATAGATTGCTAATGCTGGATTATACAATATTTCCTTGATGTTGAGATAAAAAATCACTTTTAGTAGAGGGCTGCGGAGTGAGCAATACACCTGAAATGTGAGTGTAAATCAATATACTGATGGGAGAAGCCATAGCATTACTGAAGTGCAGCAGTTTAATGCCTTTTAAAAAATTAAGGAAAAGTGGTATTACTATAAGAGGTGGACACCTCGGCTTGTTTGTGAAAAGCTCAGTGCTATGCATTATATTACAAAACAAAATGTATATTTCAGCATAAAGACTGCAGACTTTTATGCATTTCCTAAATTATTCATGGGGGAGAACCAGACATCTAAGTTTTATTTCTAATTGTGACTGTCATGATATATTATCTTACAATAATTTGGTCAAAATGCTGCATGGCAAGGTTAACTGATGAAGCTGCCACTTTGAAGGTGATGATATGGTAATATCAGTTTTCTCTAAGTATTATATACCTCCTGCTCAACCCCTGAAAAGTCTTCCCGTGATCAAATAAGTCAGGCGGAGGGGTTGCCACAATAGCATGTCGGAAAAGTAGAATGGTATGTATACATTACTTCTGTATAGACTGATATTCTGTAAAGACTTCTACCTGCTAAAAAATATAAAAGAAATACTGAGACTCCTCCCTTTAAACCCATTGTGGCTCTATAACAGATTTCCTACAATTTAGGCAATGTGTATAATATTGCTGGTTCTTTTAAATGGGTTATCCAATGCTAAAAAAAAACATGGCCAACTTCTTCCAGAGACAGCACCACTCTTGTCTCCAGTTTAGGTGTGGTTTGGAATTATGCTCTATTCACTTCAATGGAACTGAGTTACAAAATCTACACCCAAACTGGGGACAAGAGTGGTGCTGTCTCTGGAAGAAAGTGGCCAGTTTGATAATGAGACACATCTTTTCTCATGCACTTTGTTTCTTTGTAAGTAGTTTTCATTAGGCATTTCTAGTATGATACATCTTAAAGGAGTACAAGAGAGAAATAACATAAAAACCCTATTACAGAGAGACTCATCCAAAAGGACCCACTGATTATTTGGTCATCCACACATCCATTTTGAAAACAGATCTGTGTGGCCACCATCTGGTCGGCAAAAAAGAACCGCCACTGATACGCTCTGTTGTGTGGTCCAGGCTCCATGGACTTTATTCCATTGACACGTGCACGGTACGTGATTGCGGGTGGCACATCCGTGGGCCATCTTCAATCATGGACTGTGCATTACAGACCATTATATATCTTGTAGATGGCATTCTGACTCTTAAAGCAAATGTGTACCCACTGACCCACCCCCCAAAACTACTGGTACTGTTCTTTAGATTAAGGTACCCTGGATTCTCGTACCACCTTCGGGATGGATCTCTGGTCCTGAACGCATATTTCTTCAATTGCGCACGTGCAGTAGCGATCCTAGGCGGCGCAGGTGCAGTGAGGCAGGGGGAAAAAAACAAGTAGAGACTAGTGATGAGCGAGCATGCTCGTCCGAGCTTTGTACTCGTTTGAGTATTAAGGTACTCGAAGGTGCTCGATGCTCGGACAAACATCTCGCGATACTCGAGAAAATGGCATCATCCTTTTCCTGCAAGTTTGGGCGCAATTTCTCAGCCAATAAACATGCAGGAGACTCTTTAGTACATTGTGCAATGACGTGGAACCCATACATGTCGATAGCAGCGATTGGTTGGCCAGATCAGATGACCCGGGCATGCTTGCTGGAAGAGATTAGGGACAGAGCTGCTAATTGTCAGGGAAAGCATTATGGAGGGAATTAGCGTTCCTGTAGCCAGGGATACTAGACAAAGAACACAACAGCCCTTGTAAGGGCTTAAAATTTTTATTTTGTTTGAAGTACTACAGGCTGCTGGCTGGGACTTGCAGTGCAGCTACCACAATCTTAGCTGCACACTGTGGTAATCGACTGCTGGCAGAAAGGGGACAGCAGGTGGTGCATACAGACCCCAAAGAAGTCCTCAGTACTATTATTTTTTTTGTGGCTGGGGGTGCTGCTGTTGTACATTGTATTGATGTGATTTGTAGTACAGCTGTATAGAACCTCACTGCTTATTGTCCTGTTTAAGAGGTGGCATACAACATAAAGCACCACTTACACACAGACTTTAAACGACTACCTCCAAAAACTAGTCTGACCAGTATATTTTCTCATCTGCAGAGTTGCTTTCTTTTTTTAGTGCAGCCATATCCAACCTCACTGCTCATTGTCCTGTGTAAGAGGTGGCATACACAATATAGCACCACTTACACACAGACTCTATACAACAACCTCCAAAAACTAATCTGACAGTATCTGATGTCATTTTAGGCCCCACCTCATTGGCATCGCTACTAAGGAATTAAAGATGATTTTTTACCTAGAAGACTGCACCAGCAGCATTTTGGAAAAGACATCCGGGAAGAGGGGGGGGATCAGTGGGCACAGATTTTCTTTAAATCTGAAAAATATGTGCTATTTCACAGCAATTATGCAAATTACAATAAAAACAAAGCATATTTACAGCGTTACATAATCTTTTTGAAGCAATTTTGAAAAACCGCAGGTAAAATGCAGCAAAAACTCACTGTGTGAACACAGCAGCAGAATGGGAGAGATGATAAAGCTGTAGTCAGCAGTCTAAACTGTGGATGGGGTGAGATTACTTACTCAAAGAGCTGTCTGTCTCTTAGCTGTTTCTCTCTGTCTGGCAGCACTACCCCTCTCCGCTCCAAAGACTTGTATTGCTTGTAATTTGATCCCTAAGCTAGCTAGAGCATGTGATCGTAGTGAGCTGATTTTTCAGAATGGAGAAGAAAGATGCTTGACAGGAGAATGGAGCATTTCTGACTGATATATTACAAAGTTCCCTTGATGCAAAGTTTGTTTAAACAACAGGGCCAATTTAAAGAACGTATCATTGCATATTAAACAAAAAAAAAAAAAATCACAGAATAACCTTATGCAGCTAAATGGCATGGAGCTGCAATACCTGACACAGCCTATGGAAGGGAGCAGCGCTGTCTGTAGGAAAAAGAGCAAGCTCTTTATGGGATCTTTTGTGTCTGGTGATTTTGTAAAGCAGACAATAAAAAGTAGCAATAAATGAGGGCCAATAGCATAATTACAATCCAATATCCATACAGTCCAGTCAAACACTATTATTATTTGACATAGCAAGGCTACGCTCTTTCCCCCCGGAGTCCCGGCAGACACAACATTCATCCTAATTGGTTCCAGAGCACAACCCACCAACTACAATCTTAACAAAGCAACAGTAATGTTAATTTTGCCACCACTGTAAATAGACTTTGCAAACAATACAAACATGGTAATAGGGAACGAGGTGGGTAATTAATGTATTTACAAGGAAGCATATTTGCATTTTTATTTTTTTATTTCCTTAAGTCTGCTGCTTTTTTTTTTTCTAAAAGCAGCTCAGATTGCTCCTTGTGAAAAAGAAGAAGCCTTGGTTATGGAATAAAACAGTAATTATTCTCTTTAGGGGGTTATTTTATTCTGCCGTTAGGGAATTAGAATGAACAGATAAGCAGAATTATAAAAGGAGTCATGTAAAACATTAAACGTACAGTAAACACTTAGCCGTGTATTTACCATAAAGCCGGCTCACCTTCTTCATTAATAGAATTTATTATACGGGTGCTTTACACACAAGATAATTGTGGAAAGCTTTAGCATTTATAACTATCTCATTTTACTTTGCTCTGGACAAGTTATTAAAGGAAATAAACAATGCCAGCGAGCAGTAGGCATGTGGTGAAAATAATGAAGTTTGCACAGCTAACACGGCCTGGCAAAATAAGTGCAGTACAATTATATAAATCAACTACCAGGCTTGCTGAGTATCAGATTTCAATGGCTAAAATACAGTTTGTAGCCTACAGTATGGGATACTGGAAGATACATATCACAGACAGAACTGCTTAGATAGATATGTTCTAAATCCTGATAAAAGGCATCTGGATGGTTGCAAATTGGAACATTTGTTTCCTCTGTATGATGTAGATGTTACCGATTATCAGTATGCAAATCCAGTCACTTATAATGTGGTGCATAGCAGAATTGGAAACTGGCCAATTACTAAAGGCCACCAGTTCTTAGGAACACCCTGAAGGACTGGACCCCTAGTAGTAACCTGAAGGTAGAGTAGAAGACCCTTCCACTTCACTGTCTATTCCAACAGTCAGACAAGGGGCTCATTTACACCGAGACTTCTGCTCAATGATAGAGAATACCACCAATAAAGAGATACTGCCAATTGTTGTTCAATAATCTTTATGATAAGGGGAGGAAAAGGAAGAAGGCATTGAATCTTTGCTTTATATATACACACATACTAGGGTTAGGCTGACCATACATTTAGGATAGCTATAGGCAGAACGCTTGTTCTCTCGATTCCACCATGCATGGTAGGCTTGGCATAACATGTTATCTGAAAAGGAAGAGGGTGGTGAGCGTGCGCACAGCTTCCCATGTGGATTCCTCTGCGGCGGGATAGGGTCCAGGACCGGGACTTCGAGGAAGAGGTAAATATAAGGGGATCCACCGGGGGGTCGGGCTGGCTTCACCCCAGCAACCGGGGTGACAGGCTTCTTTTAAGCTAACGGTTATCTGATGTGCATAGCCTTTAGTTTTTTATAAATTTTTTAAGGGAATTGAGATGAAATATTATATATTACATTTTAGGGAATTTTGAGTTAACAGGGAAGATCTCTCATTTAGTACCCTCATGTGCTTAAAAGAGTTTCTCTCCCTCTGGAGGACTGAGAACTGCACAATGCTTAAAGTGAATGGATCACCTAGATTTTTTACTTATTGTAATAAGTTTGTAATTTTATAATCAGAGAGCTGAGCACGCATTGAAACCTGATTGGAAAGAGGAAGAACGGAACTACAGTGGAGACCGGATGATTTAGAAGCAGGGCCATCTTAAATGCATTATAGGCCCCTGGGCAGAGCTGTGAACTGTACCCCTAAACCCGCCCACCCCTCTCCACCCGCTGACCAAACCTTGCGACCCCTCCCGTCTTCCCAGCAACATCCGAAGCCCCCCTAGCGAATTGCTCATGGGCCACTGGGCAGCCACCTAGCCGGTGCCCAACTGTAAAGATGGCTGTGTTTGGCAGTGGTAAGGGAACAGGGCACACCAGTGTACCAATTTTTATTGTTTTACTGTTTGGGGATGTTTAAGTTCCACCTCTGGGGTTCATACATGTTTAAGTTCCACCTCTGGGGTTCATACATCTCTTGGGGGTCCCATTGATTTTATAACTTAGAAGTTACAGAAACATTGTAGTGCAGCAAGGTATGCCAACTCTCATTCACATGTTAGTTAAAAATGGCAGAACAATTGTGAGCTTAGCTGTTTCCTTGATCCCAGGCACCTTTTTTTTTTACACCTGTCTAGATGCAATGGTCAACAGCCGCCTCATCGGGTGGGATGGAAGTTGAGGTACCTCAGTTCTGAAGATGGGTGCATAACTCAGAAATCGGACAGCATCTATCAGACATTTATGGCAGTAGAACAAATGTCTAATATGGGACACTAACTCTTTCCCCACTCGGCTACTGCTGTCATTCAGAACCCCAGTGTGTTCTAAATTTCAAAAAATTTTCGTCAATCTGCTTAAAATTATCAATTCTAAAGAAAGGCGTGTCAAGGCAGACTGCATTCTGGTGTTTCTACAGCAAAACAAAACAGTACGCGGCAGCTGTGGTATCAGATCTACATACATACAGCTGTGCATACATGATTTACCCTATAGATCAGGAGGTGTTTGGCATACTGTTCAAGATCCCCTGGCTACTCACAGATCAATATATCCCTATGAATGTATGAAACCATAACACGAAGCAGTCCACCTGCGCCAACACCGAATGTTATTTGATACATAATGCAATGAGGAGGTCTTTTGGCTGAATTAAGCAATATCAGGAATTCCTAGACTGGAAAAAAACATGACACTTACTACTATGGTAGCAAGAAAAGGCAGTACAATTTATTGCTAGGAAAAGATTGTCAATTGAGCCTTTAAAAGTCTTTTCTTTCTTGCTAAAGCTTGATATAAAAAAAGAGAATGCAAAAATGCAACAGTAGTAAAAGGCAATGCAATAAAAAAGAACAAATTTTCCATCAGAAATCTTTACTAGATAAATGCCTCTGTATAACTACAGCACAGACCTAGAGCCAAACTAACAATCTACACTTACCTCTTCAGTACTCATAAAAAAATAAGTGTCCTAAAGCTCTTTACAATTCGAAGATATATGTAAAAACAAAAACATTACAAAGGAGCAAAGTATAGAACAAAAAGTGAGAATAAAGACCCTGCTCTAAAGAATGAGGAAGAGTGAAACAAGAGGCAAAAGTGCTTGCTTGTGCAATGGTCTAGCCAAGACATCTTATATAAAGTAACATAATGTAGTGAATATAAAGTCCCCCAGTCATTGTCTGTATTTATAGATGTGAGGTCCTTGGAGTATGAAGTCTATTGTTATTGAAAGAATCAGCTTCTGTGAAATAATGTAGAGAAGACTGTAAACTAGAAATAAGACATGTAATAGGCCTGACTAAAAATGTTGTGGAATTAATCTTACTGAGGTAATGCATGAAAGGAGGGAAAGGTTTGTCTCACATCATTGGCAGAGAGTAAAGCCTGACTAGGATGGTAGACCTAGAAAAGAGATGTAAGGAGCTGCAGCACTGGGCAGATCATTGTGGGTTGGCGTAACAAGTTTATATTGTATTGCAATAGTGAATGGACAAACAATGTGGTGTCTACCATGAGCTAGAAAGCAGAAGACCCGTTAGTAATGTATCAATAAAAATCCAGATAGATTTATCAGTAAGAATATTGTGGATTCTGGAAAAGAGTTACAGGTGACCTGAGAATTTTTTATTTTTTTTTCGAAACAGGCAGAAGATATGATCAGCAGGAAACCAGAAGGGGAGCTGCAAGGAATAGAATTTTATTATTTAACACTGTGGTACCTCTTTCATTGCATCTGTGTGCTGATGGTGCCTAAACACCAAAGTGGTCTTTTTTAGCCCCTGCAAGACCGAGCCCATTGATGCACAAAAGTCCGGGTCAAATTAAGTTCCTCCTCGCCTTCTCAGAGCCATAGCGCTTTTATTTTTCCACCTACAGGGCTGGTTGGGGTGTAATTTTTTGCGCCATGATCTCTATTTTTTATTAATATAATATTTGAGTAACAGAAAAATTTTCATTGCTTTTTATTATTTATTTTGTGATATATAGTTTAATAAAATCAGCAATCCTGGTGCGTTTTAATTTTTTTTCCGTTTACGGCGTTCACCAAGCGGGAACAATAATGTTATAATTTAATAGATCGGACAATTCCGCACACTACAATATGCAATATGTTTATTTTTTTTTTTATATTTTTATTTTTATAATGAACAAGGGGGTCTTTTAAACTTTTATTGGGGGGGGGGGGGGTGTTATAAGGGTTTTTTTAATACTTTTAAAAACCCTTTTTTAATACACTTTTTTTTTTTTACACTTTCATTTACTGTAAAAGATGCAATCATTAGATTGCATGTACTGATCTATGCTATGCCATAGCATGGCATAGATCAGAGTTATCGGCAATCTATGTCTGAGAGGAGGCTCTATACATAGATCGCCGATCGCCTTTAGGCACATGCATGGCTGCGGGGGTCCTGATCACTCAGTGAAAGATGCTTGATCTGTCACTGAGCACCTTAAATGCCGCAATCGCTGTAGATCACAGCGTTTAAGGGGTTAATGAGAGTCAGCTGCGGGATCGCAACTAACTCTCATCACCTCCGGCACCAGACACTGATGTGAGTGGGATCGCTCTCACTGCAGCAATCCCGCTCACATCAGGAAGCCCCTCACAGTCAGGAACGTATATGCGTTCCTACTGCACATGCCCCGTGCAGTAGGAATGTATATATACAGATTGCTGATGGGAAGGGGTTAAAGACGAGAGCAGGACCTGCCCGCTAAACCTATCACTGGCTGAGATGGGACACCATGGAGTAGGCAGGCCCTGCTCTGAGCTCTTGTCTAAGAAGCAGGCAGAAAAGACTTACGTTGGGAGACCAGAAGAAGCCAAATAAGAGCTGCAGGGGACTGACAGTAGGCAAGTTTATCTTTAAAGATATTTTTTAAATGTTGAACAACCCCTTGAAAGTCAGTGCCTGCTGACAGTGTTTCTGAAAGCTACAGAGACCTTGCACTGATCACTGCAACCCCAGCAACAACAGGGGAAGAATCAAAGGGTTTGGCCACTTTTTAGTGAGTTTGTTAAGTTTACATTATAAGGCTGGGTTCACACTACGTATATTTCAGTCAGTATTGTGGTCCTCATATTGCAACCAAAACCAGGAGTGGATTGAAAACACAGAAAGGATCTGTTCACACAATGTTGAAATTGAGTGGATGGCCGCCATATAACGGTAAATAACTGCCATTATTTCAATATAACAGCCGTTGTTTTAAAATAACAGCAAATATTTGCCATTAAATGGGGGCCATTCACTCAATTTCAACATTGTGTGAACAGATCCTTTCTGTGTTTTTAATCCACTCCTGGTTTTGGTTGCAATATGAGGACCACAATACTGACTGAAATATACTGTGTGTGAGCCTTAGTAAGTGTATTCACTGCAATTACTGACACCAGCTCCCTGTGTACATCCTCCAGGTTGTGCTGCCCTGCTCTGTGGTGATTGTGTCCATAAGATGGCTGACATAAAGGAGCAAGTGACTATGCCTGGAGGAGGGGAGTCTGATTTTAGCTCTATGAGGTACACAGGGAGCTGCTGTCAGTAAATGCAGTGAATATATTTATTAAAGGAGTAGTGCAACGTTTAACATTTATTTACTAAATAACACACATTACATAGTTATACAACTTTGTAATGTGTGTTATTTAAGTGAATGGACCCCTTCCCCGTGTTCCCCCCACCCCGGAGGTGTGGTGCATTAAACTCACCGACCCCGGCCGGACTGCTCCAGTCGTCCCTCATGCCGGCCCCCCTCTGCCGCGTCATTAGCTGCTCAGTCGCGATTGGCTGAGCACAGTTATGCTGTGCAGCTGATGACATGGCAGAGGGGGGCCGACATAAGGGACGGCTTGAGCGGTCCAGCCGGCCTCCCGAAGATGACGTCATCGACCTGGGGTCGGTGAGTATAATGCTTCCGGGGTGGGGGGAACATGGGGAAGGGGAACAAATAACTTTGTGATGTGTGTTATTTAGTGAATAAATGTTAAACACCGCACTACTCCTTTAAGGCCACGTTCACACAATGTATTTTTGATTAAACAATGTCCGCTGTTTAGTCACAGCATTAACTCCTATGGAATGCTGGCCAGAGTGTATACACACTGTATACACTCCAGCCGGGATTCCATGCGGCCGCACAGAAAACTCACATCTATTTTGTGCGGCCTCTATTCATTGAACAGTGAACGCTCAAAATAGACTGTGCTCACTGTGTAAAGTAAAGCTCCTGGCCGTACTTTGCGCTGCGGTCAATGGTAAATTGAATACGGCCACACCCAAATGTGCCCGCATTCAAATTAAAAAGAAGTGATGTTAACCTGAATAGTACTGCAGTGCTGGCCGGGTTGAACATCTCAGACAGCGGCCGTTCTGTGACACGGCCATGTCACAGAGCGGCCGTTGATTTGCAATGCATGAACATGGCCTAATACTGTACAATGAATGGTCGAAAAGGTAGCATCCAGAAGGGCAATATAGTGAAGAATGTTAAACAAAGCTTGTGGTCTATGATGCAGTAGGCTGTTAAATAGCCAATTCAGTATAGTGCTGCAAGCCTTATTCAGATGGACGTGTTCAGTCTGGGAAATGCAACCAGCACATGGACACAGTTGGAACATAAGGTTCTGTGCATAAGGCCTAACATAACTTTGTGTTCAGACAGGGCAGCATAAAGCTAGTGACAGATTCCTTGTAAAGGTCTTTCATTTATCTTTTTTATTGAAGCCCTGTCCCCTGATCAGTAGCTTGCCAGAGCCATGATGGCTGCGTATACATAGATAATAACAAGAGGCTGAGAGCTCCGTACACTTATTAGCGGCTGTGCCGGGTTACTGCAGCTCAATTTCCACTAAAGTGACAGGGAGCTGAGCTGCATGACTGCTACATAATGTACAGAGCTCTGCACTTCTCACTCAATTGCCTGTATAAGCAGGTGCTGCAGTTCTATCAAACAGTTGGTGGGGTGCCAAGTGTCAACCTAATATTGATGACCTATCCTGAGGAAAGGCCATCATTGAAATGGGATGTTAAACTCCACAGACATAGAAATATGGGGATGTTTCATCATGCCCAATGCATAGATAAGACATACAATTGTGAACCACAAGGTATCACCAGACCTTGGGGAATCCCAGCAACAAAGTGATCGCAGGTACGCTTAGTGAATATCACACAAGGGTAATCCGCCGTGGGGCATGGCAAGATGGCCACAATCCACATGGGGTGAGATCCAAACTATATAGTTTTTATTGTTAGGATATGTGTTTCGGCCTGCCAAATAAAAGGCAGCCTTTCTCACGCAGCATAGGTAAGACATGCATGAATATACATGCACAGGTGTCAAATTTGAACAAAAATGTATATACCCCTAGAAAAGGCTAAAACTTAGGGGCCTACTCCACGGAGCGATAATCGGCCGACGATTCCACAAGCAGCATACATTACCTAAACATGTTGCAGGGCTTCTCCTGCGCTCCTCTTCTTCCCAGTCCCGCACACAGCAGCAGCCTGTCTTAGCTGACAGACCACTCAGCCAATCACTGGCCAGGACCGCCACGGACAGTGATTGGCTGAGTGGTCTGTCAGGTCAGAAAGGCTGCTCCGAAGCTGCTGCTGCACGCGGGACCGGGAGGAGGAGTGCAGGTGAAGACCTGCAGCATTTGTAGGTAATGTATGCTGTTTAACAAGGGCTGCAAGGACATCGGTAACGATGTCCCTGCAGCCCTCACTAAACGATTATCGGGACATGGAATAGGCCCAGTAAACAAGCGCCGATCTAGCAGATCGACGCTTGTTTACATTATTGATCGGGCGCCTATCTGCCCGTGGAATAGAACTCTTAGATTATAAGTCATGGAACATATACCGATGCATACTATATTAGAGCTTTCTGTGGGTTCAGCTATTTTACCAATATTTATATTGTTCAGCAGATTCCAGCTATTTTACCCAAATATACTGCTAAGTTTTTATAAAAAAAAAAAAAAAAAGCATAATCACAACAAAAGGCAAAAAAAAAACAATATTATGGCTTATATTAAGTATGCAGGAAGCACTAGCTAAAACATAATAACCAAAGAGAGCACAGTTGTTAAGAAAAAAACCCAGACAGGCGTTCTAAATTCTCTGTGTGACAATCAGCTTAATAAAATAACTTTAATTAATTTAAAATGTCAAGTTCTCCATTTGTATAATCAAAATAAATCTAAATGAATTGCTCTGGGGTATGTTCAGATATGGCTGTGCATTGAGTCGCACTGACTGTGGACCTACACTGCAATAACTCCTCACTGTATATCCTTTCTTTCTATAGAGAATGTAACAAATCTCCTTTATGATTTAGATCCAGGTTTACAGCGGTTTTCAAACAGACCATAAAAATTATAACATTGAAACTGTATAAACAAGCAGAACAGTGTTTTTACTGTAAAACATGAATGTAGTGTAAATATTTGTCTTTCACTTCTCTCGGCATCCATAATGAGAGCAGAAAATTCATGCCATATGCTTAGATCCCAATGAGAAACAGAAAGGATTTCAACGATTCATCCACGTGAACGCCAGAGAAGTTGTGCCTACACAATCCAGAGCCATTTTCGTAATAATGGCTATTAACTATTTTGGTGCTAAAACCACTGCTCCACCTACCTACTGGTACTGTATGTCCACAACTATATGTTACAGTTTTTAACAACTGGCAGGAAAAAAGTATATAAAGCACCATAAAAGAAACCCAAAAGCTCTCACTGCGTTTACTGGGTCATGTCACCAGAACCCATTCCCATACACTAGTACAGAGTGCTCCAATGTTGGCTGCTTTTCCCAGCTTCCTGACAGAGTGGCAAAGGCTTCTGGTTAGACAGAATTTGGACCGGATCAGTTTTACAGGTTATTTTCTAATTTTTCTATTTTGACAGGTTATAGAAATAATCCAGAAGGCAGCATTTGTGATGGTCTGGAATCTGAGAATTCCACTGTATGAAGGGGCCATTGTCAATTCCAAGCCTACATATATTTGGAGCTCCTGAGAGCCTCTTTCAGCTGGAAGTCCACTTGTCAGCTGTAGGTTCCAAACTGTTGTGTTAGATATCTGTTTGGTCAAGGAGACAGACGGTACCTTTCATATATCACTCCGTGCTTCCAGCATGTGGATAAATGCTCAGGAAAATTCTCAGGAAAATATTCAAGAAGCTTTTCGAAGCTGAGGTCAGGTATGCCTGCTTACTCCCCCTCCCGTGCATGCTTGATGGTCAGGGCTAAACTTATGGTGCCTTTAGACAGAGAGATTAAAGGGGTACTCCAGCGGGGGGCACTTTTTTGAAGGGACCGGGGAGGGGGTGGCTGAGGAAAAAGACGTCCACTCACATCCCCAGTTCCAGCGGCGGGTCCCGCAACGCAGCGCTCCGTTCCCCGGTCACTTCCTGTTGTCTGATGCTGCCCGAAACGCTACGTCTCAGGTTCGCTCAGTCAGTCAGTGAAGGAGGCGGGATCTGAGCGGACTTGACACGGATCCCGCCTCCTTCATTGATTGGCTGAGCGGACCTGAGACGTAGCGTCTTGGGCGGCGTCAGACACCAGGAAGTGGCCGGGGACTCCGGGTGCAGTCAGTGTACATCACACTGCTTGCACCAGGAACAGAACACAAGACGCACGGAGGCCGAAAACGGGCCCCAGGTGAGTTAAAGGGGTTGGCCACTTTATAGTAAAATTGCTCAGTGTACAGTATTAGTAAGTGTACTAAATATATATACTGACAGCAGCTCCCTGTGTACCTCATAGAGCTAATATCAGACTCCCCTCCTTCAGGCTGGGCTGCCCTGCTCTGTGGTGTTTTGGTCCATAAGATGGCTGACATGGAGGAGCATGTGACCAGGCCCCGCCCCCCAGTGTCCACCACTGAGCCTGTATATGTCTATGGAGGACACAGTGGATAGGGCCTAGTCACATGCTTCTCCATGTCAGCCATTTTGTGGACTGAAACAAAACAGAGCAGGGCACCCCAGCCTGGAGGAGAGGAGAGGAGTCTGATTTTAGCTCTATGAGGTAAACATGGAGCTGCTGTCAGTATATACATTGAGCACACTTACTAATACTCTGTACTGACCTATTTTACTAAAAAGTGGCCAACCCCTTTAACTCTCTGTTTTTTTTTCATTTAGCTGCAGTTAACCCCTGCCTGACCGTAGCAGGGCTGCAGTCAGACAGGGGTTAACATTTCCTGGTGTAGAGGCGAACCCCTGACAATCTTCTTAAAAGTCAGGGGTTGTCTTATATGCCCATTTGCCTTATACGCCGGAAAATACGGTATATATTTTATTAGAGAAAATGCTTTTTTCCCTTAATTATAAGGCTAATTTTTCAGCTGCACCCCTCCTTCCTAAATTCATCATTCACTCGGGAAAAAAAAACATTTGAAATCGGCCTTTAGATGTATCATTTCACTGAAGTATCAAATTACAAGTGCACATAGGGGTGGGGGCAATGGCTGGAGAGAGACAGAGAAATTAAGAAGCTCTAGGAGCTTATTGTATGTATAACATCTCACCCCAGTACTATAATCACAGCTTAGACTGCTCAGCACTGCTCTATTGTGTGTTCCATGCTTCTACTTTTGAGGGTGTGCTACTGAGATATGGGGGAGCATGATCTCCTCTTCTGTGTGTATAGTGTATGGGAGACATTGTAGCAGCTAGTTTCCACCCACTAACTCAGTGACAACTAAAAATTCAAGATGGAGCATGCATGGCTGATATCTAGTGAAATATACTATATACAAGTTATATAACATCAATAAATAGTGCTACCCCTCTTTCACACACACGCCTGCTTATCCTGGAACAGTATATGGTATCCTTTAAATCAAGAGTACAGTACAGTTTGTGGCTTAATAGTAGCCGCCCAATGTGAAGCTGACTGTTGAGTTCGGATCTATATATCTATAGATGTCTTTGACGCATCAGGAGCCCTTATATACAGCATTACAGTGTCCAACAGTTTTACTCAATTACTTTGCAGCACTTAATGCAGTTGTATCCTTGTAGATATGAAAACTCTTTATGAACAGAAGGCAATCTATATCTCACATATGACCATCTGTAAACAACCTTTGTCGCAGTACAGTTTTATAGACAAAACAGCTTAAGAAAAAGCACTTAGGTTTCAAAGTTCAAGTAAACTGGTTACTATGTTTGTAAACCAAAATCACCACACCATTACTTGTTTGTTCATTACGCCGCCACTAGTCTTCTATTTTTAACCTGATGTAAACTTGGAAATAATGAAGTATAAATATAACGCCATAGAAGATATATGTTGACAAATATTTCCATTAAATGCCATACAAAATACGCATCTAAAAAGATATCAATCAAATTCCTGAAGCCCACTATAAAACATGTGAATCTGTCATAGGTCCAAAAATACAAAAGAACATGGAGAGCAGTAGGGAGCTTACTGCTTTAGAAAGGGTTTCCTAGGACAAATGTTTGGAGTATCCACTAAACACCCAGACTAGGGGCACAGCCAATGTCTATGGGAGTTACAGAGATGTCTAACTGTTATAAACAAAGCACAGATGCCTTGGGGTTCTGAGCTGATACCCAACCAGGGGCAACATCTGCATAGAGTTTGTATATTTACCCTTTATGTCAGTTTTCCCTGGGTTACCCTATTTCCTCTCACACTCTAAACAGCATTTTAATAGCTTCCTGACTTTCCATGAAGCCCTATCCCTAGTGTGTGTCACATGCTGGTGATATATATGATGGTATTAAAGTGTTCCTGTCGTTCTAACTTTTAAAATCTAAATCAACAATAGATGTGATATAAAGCAAGTTTGCAAATTACATTCATTCTTTTTTTTTAGTTATCATGGAGTATCATGGAGAACACGGCACTTCCTCTTTTCTGACTCTTTTTTTCTCAAAGAGTCAGAAAACAGGAAGTCCTTTGTATCCAAGGCCATCTGAGCGCTCACAGAGAGAAGGCAGTCATGTAATTGATGGACACATTGAGCAGTGACTCTCTATATTGTCCGGAATTCCTTTGTTTAGTCTGTTTTTTTTTTTTCAACCAGCACAAGTCAGAAAATCTGCCTTCAGAAAACTGGACCTTGATTTCTGGTAAGTACAGCTTTGTTTTACAGCATGATAACAACAAAATGAATGAATGTTTATTGCAAACTTGCTTTATATCACAACTACTGTTGATTTAAATTTTGAAAGTTATAACGACATTTTTGCAGTTCCTCCCCACCCCTCCTTGAGTTTAAAAGGCTATAGCACTTGAATTTTTTCACCTACAAACCCACATGACCCCTTATTTTGTGTAATACAAGTTGTACTTTGCAATGACAGAACTAATTCTTCCATAAATAATGCTGAAAAACTGTAAAAAAATGTTTTAGTGCGGTGAATTGAAACACAAAACATGTTTTGTTTATTTCAGGGGGTTTCTTGTTCACGTAGTTCTCTCTGTGGTAAAATTGTCATGTTATCTATGCTTTTCAAGTCAGTACGATTACAATGATAGGCAACTTATATAACTTTTCTTTTTTTACTGCTTTTAAAAAAATCAAAACAATGTGTTTAAAATTGCTCTATTACCATTCATTTAACACTTTAAACGTTTGTTCTATGTGGCTGTGTGAGGAGTTATTTTTTGCGCCATGATCTGTACTTTCTATCAGTAGCCTGCTTGGACATATGCGACTTTTTGATCACTTGTTATTACAATTATTCTGGATTTGTTGCGATCAAAAATCCAGAATAAACCGTTTACCATGCAAGGTCATAAAGTGGTCATTTAAAGGGTACTCCAGCATTGTTTCCCCTTCACATCAACTGGTATCAGAAAGTTATACAAATTTGCCATTTGCTTTTATGTAAAAAGCTCTGATCGTCCAGTACATATCAGATGCTGTTTGCTCTGCAGGAAGTGGCTTATTTTCTCCAGTCTGACATAGCACTGTCTGCTGCCACCTTTGTCCATGTCAGGAACTGTCCAGAGAAAGAGAGGGATTTGCTACTGCTCTGGACAGTTCCTGACATGGACAGAGGTGGTAGCAGAGAGCACTGGGTCAGACTGGAGAGAATACGCCACTTCGTGCAGGACATACAGCAGATGATAAGTACTGGAAGACTTGAGATTTTAATATAGAGGAAAATTACAAATCTGTATAACTTTCTTACACCAGTTGTACCCCTTTATAGTTCAGGTGATTCCACATGCAGCAAATTTGTTTACTTTTTCATTTATTTTTATTTATAAAATGGGAAAAGGGGAATGATTTAAGCTTTTTTTGATGGGATGGGAATTTTTTTTAACAGTAACATATGTACTGCACTGATCAATGAGATAAGTGTTTGATTCCTTGGGGGCAATCCCACCACTAATGGAGTTTCTAAGCTAGTTGTGACAGCAGCATTTTAATAGTTAATTAGACTGCACACCGATCAGCTGTGGAGGCTAATAGCCAGGGTCCCCAGCTGCTGATAGCATCCAGAAGCTACGCGGTTCAGAGCAGGATCATGGCGTGACCCCTTTCTGAACCCCCCCCCCCCCCAACGGCGCCAGGACATATGGGTACGTCCTCGGTCATCATGGGGTTAAAGGGATATTCCGCTTAAACATAACTTTTCATATGTTGCTGCCCATGGTGAGACTGATAATTCATTCCATACTTAAAGGACAAGTGCCATGAAAAACTTTTTCCCAGTAATTGAAGCACATTACAAAGTTATATAACTGTGTAATATGCTTCAATCACCTATCTGCCTCCCTTCCCTGTCTTTTCCCCCCTCCACCCCCCACCAGGAAGTGTCCTAACTCACATAGACCTAATTACTGTTGTCACCGTCACCAAGCTCTTCTCTCAGCTCCTTTTCCTGTTACACTAGCCTCCCCCTCCCCTGCCTTGTCAGGTGACTCAGCTTGCTCAGCTCCCATTGGCTGAACAACTGCAAGCCATCACTTGGACTGGGGAGGGGGGGGGCTGCTGTAACAGGACCTAGAGCAGCCATCCTGCTGATGACTCATCCTCACTAGAAGGAGCTGCCTGGTGACGGTGACGGCAGTCATTAGGTCTGTGTGAGTTAGGACACTTCCTGGTGGGGGGAAAAGACAGGGAAGGGAGGCAGATAGGTGATTGAAGCATATTACACAGTTATATAACTTTGTAATGTGCTTCAATTACTGGGAAAAAGTTTTTTTATGGCACTTGTCCTTTAATATTATTTATTCATCTTCCTTTCCTCCTTCTGAGATGCTGCTTTTTGCTTAGGGCACAAAAACTGTGTGAGCTTTTTCTTTCTGTCTCCCATTCCTCCCCCCTGCCTTCTAAGAAGCTGATGTAAAGAAATTATTGGCAGGCTTTATCTGCAACTTTGTAATGC
Source organism: Dendropsophus ebraccatus (assembly GCF_027789765.1). Classification (NCBI taxonomy): domain Eukaryota; kingdom Metazoa; phylum Chordata; class Amphibia; order Anura; family Hylidae; genus Dendropsophus; species Dendropsophus ebraccatus. The sequence continues at coordinate 69,616,265 of NC_091457.1, forward strand.
TGGGAGGGTTAATCTGAGTTCAAGTTGCTGATAAACTTACTGTGATTAATCCTCCCTAAATTATAAAGTTTTGCAGATAGGGACTTGTTAGTCTCACCATGTACAGTAACATATGAAAAGTTACGTTTGAGTGGAATATCCCTTTAAATTAATTTCAGGTAAATTTACATCTACAATGGTAGTTTTTTACCTGCGTTACCTACAAAAAGTTGAACAACAAAGTAACACAATACTTAATGAGAAATAGTAAAAACACTGATCGCATCTATGTAAACAACTGAAAACCATAAGCAAATTTTTCATCTTCTCAATCTATAATATTACATTAGCACTGCTTATTACTCCCAAACCAGGTGAGATTCCATCATTTACAGACAGAGCCATGCGTACAAATAACGGACGTGTTTTTCATTAAGCTTTAGAGTCAATTAGGCTACGTATTGGAGCGATCAGTCCTACTTTACAAGGTATTGATATTTTATTCTTTCTCCATAGGCTGTGTGAGAGCTTTTCTACAACTCAAGATGAGATTTATGTTAGACAATACCTTTCTAATTAAAACAAATCACAGTTTTGCTGTTCTAAATTCCTTCTTGTCTGGGTATGAGATATCAAACAAAGATGAAAAAATATAAACAAAAAATATACAACAACAAAAGAGAAAAGGCAACACAGGCGCACTCTCAGCAACAGAGGAGGCGCAAGATTAGGAATGAAATAAACAGAAGACAAGTTGTGGATTTTTTTTTTTTTTGTCTTGACTTCTGGATATGAGTTACACATTTTCTGTATAGATACATTTGTAATTATAAACATCTGTTATTCTTCATATCTATAAAAATATCATGTCAAGAAATAACTCAACTTAAATTAAAGGGATAAACTCTCAATCTGTCAATCAGGATTTTTCTTTCTTCTTCCATAATCATATGGGGAAAATAAAAGAAAGATGGTGCTCTGTTAACATTAATGAAATCTAGATTTTACAGAATTGAGGTGGATAATCCAATAATCTGCTTTGGGATCAATAGATTGACAGTGAATCATCTGAAATTGCCACTATTAGAAGAAAGTGGGCATTCTTCACTAGATGTCCCATAAATATTTTACTCACATTCCCAGGATATTAAAGTATTTGTTTCAGATCTTTAAAGAAAATAATTAGAAATATATATTCTTTATGTCCTTATATATTTATATTTGTGTGCTTCATATATTCACACAAATATATATATATATATATATATATATATATATATATATATATATATATATATATATATCTCACATGTATGCTGACACCTCTGTCCATGTCAGGAACTGTCCAGAGCAGTAGCAAATGCCCACAGAAAACCTCTCCTGCTCTCCAAACTGGAAAGAATACACCAATTCCTGCAGGACATACAGCAGTGACTCTCTGTCACTTTCTGGCACCAGTTGATTTGAAAGATTTTTTTTGTGAACTGCCCCTTTAAGCTGCATTTCAGCTATTATTTTTAGGTCCCAAGTTTCTCTGAGCCCCTTTTGGTCTTTCGTCTTTACTTAGAAGAGACATCGTTGGACCATTGTAGTCTATGTCATGACTGAGTGAAGCCATAAGAGACAAATGAGGCTAAATAAAGAGGCCCTGGGCTCTGGTGAGAACCACTGCACCATTTTGTTCTAACAGTTGCGAGAGTATTGGCTCCCTGTCCCTCATCATCTTTCAAAATATTTCTATGGCAAACACATTTACTATTATATGTACAAAAAAAGCCAAAGACAAAACAAAAAAATCTCTATCTCTTTAATATATTGCGACACTAGATATTGGATAATTTTCCATCCCAATAGGTACAAAGAGGTTTCGAGGATAACACTATTTTCCCTCATGGAATGCAATGTAAATTTCCGACATCCTGTAATTAATCAACGGATTCTCTCCTGGTGATATAGAGCGAGTAATCAAAGTTCAGTAATAACTTCTTCTTTCTGCTCCAGCACCTGCATTTCATTTGTTTATTTTTGCACTCTTGAAATCCGAAGGACTGTCAAAGTGCCATAATATTAGCACAATAATCAAAGTTAATTAGCCCCTCTCAATAAACAACAACAAAGCCATCGCAGAAATTCCACTGACGGCTTTGTCTCGGTTAATCGGTGGACACATGAAACTCTTTTCCTAAAGAGAGGGGAAACGAATCCCTTAGAAGTGGCAAATGGCAGGGTTTTGAAAAGTACTTATATACACAATATGCTGCCACTTAATGCTGGAGACCTGGGAGAACATGTATGAGATACGAGAGCCACCTGCTGCCTGAACAGATCTTGGCACAGCTCACGAAAGCTAGGGGAATGGTCCACCCTTTCAGTGCCATATGGTTTGTAGGGGATAGAGGAGGCCAAAGAATAGCATGTATTCCAGAATAAAATATTGTCTGATATGAAAACCCACATACTTTGACATGAAAAATAAATGTTCATAAAGCAAAACATGTAAAAAAGAAAAACTCTCCCCCTGGAACACTAGAAGTATAATTCAAATATAGGAAATATTACTCACATGCAGTTTAAGTGCAAGTGATTAAACCCTTCAGGGACAAGAGAATTAAAATCATTAATGTTTGTTTCGCCTCAAATATTCATTTAACTCAAGATCGGATTCTTCTTAACATTAACATAATACATAACATCAATCAGTAATACCCCATTTACTTAATGTAGCAAAAGCATCAATCCCTAAATTGTTGAAAAGCACTGTCAACCGATCAGAATAGTTATCTGAACATATTGTTGTTGTTTTTTTTTCCATTTATCCCCCCCCCCTTTCTTATTTAATCTCACTGGACAAAAAATGACTTAGAAGTAAACCCATAGTTAGGATTTACTGCATATCCTCTATTTACCTTGGAGAAATTATCAGGTTAGGACAGAACTTTGGTCACTTTGGTTTAAAGAGGTGCTCTGGCCAAGTAAAATTGATTATATATTGCTGTTCTTGTGGTGAATATAATAAACATGCTATTCTTACCTCACCATGCTCCTCAGGGAGTCTCCCACAGTGTTTTCAGGTCCCCCGCTAAATGCTCAAGCCACGTCTTCCAAGATGGACTTGTGTCAGCAGTGACAGTCTGCTCAGCCAATCACTACCTGAGAAAGGACAGCACCGCGGCCAGTGACTTGCTGAGCGGGCTTTTACTGCCAAGTCCATCTCGGAAGTAGCGGCACACGAGGACCCTGGTGGAGGGTGGCGAGGTAAGAATAGCATGATAATATGTTCTCTGTGGGGGCAGTAATATATATAAAATTTTACATGGCCCGCCTAAAGTGCAGGTTTAAACCACAGCAAAGCTGTTAATTTCAACATGACTTACCGCTAAAAAGGAGGACACCTAAACTGGCAAATTAAAAGTCTATATTTGAGAAGCATACTGTATTGTCGTATAGTCATATTAAGAGATTACAGACTGCTGTACAAAGGACTACAGTAACAACATGAGTTGGACCCATGTGTATCAGAGACCTGGACGTTGGTACATGGGGCAGTGTGGCTTGATCAATTTACACACAAACTTCTGATGCTTTTTTTATATGCAGCCGAGAGGCATTAGTGTCAGCCCTAGGTGTGAGGTGCAGCGCTTCTTCTTCTCCTGGATCAAACATGAGTTTCATGCCTTGACAAAATTTCCTATTTTTATTTTTTACATATATTGTTTTTATTTTTTACATATATGTACCAATGTATGGCAGAATCTTGACTTACCCATTCATCTACTATCTGCCGTTTGGCTTCATTCGCCTTCTGGAGGTTCCTGCATGCCAAGATTACCAGTGCACCATGAAGAGCCAAAGAACGCGCTGTCTCAAATCCTGTAGGGACCAAAGCAAAACTGGAATTAGGTGGTTTCACCATCTAATGTGCTTTATGCAGGAAAAACACAGTATCAATCTCATCAAAGCAATATCTCACATATGAAACCAACAAACAAGCACTAAGGAACTTGATGTATCCCTTAACCTTATCCACTGACCATATGGTCAAATTTCTTGAGAAAGAGCCAAGGACTGACTGCACTGAAGGAACAAGTTGGCCATTTGCACAAGCAACACCAAACTACACGGTTACTTTTATAAAGCCATTCTCAGAAACCTTTTTTTCAGAATACCAAAGAATAAAGCATGTGGAAATCAATTGGGCCAAATACTTTACAAGTTGATTCACCCAATGTGTATATATGGGGTATCACATCTCAGCAAATTGAGGGAGCTTCACCAGTTGAATTTGGTATTTGGGGGGTTGTCACATTGGAGTATTGACTTTCAACTACACCAATACCTGAAGTTGTCCTTTCTCCTGAAGTTTAGCATATTTGCCTGATAAACAACATTATTTTGCAACAAACACAAAACTGACAGCAGCACAAGGACAAAACTAACAACATTAAGACTCTGAATATATAAAATATTGTGACTCCTACGACTGATATGCTCAGATCAAACTGTGTCAAACTCCAGCACTTAGGTGGTCTTATTTCAGATGGGATTCTAACATTAAACTGAAACATCTCTCTTGGGGTTTAGGTCTACAACCTTTACTTTGGGCATGTATCCAGCCATAGTGTTTTCTGATTAAAACCACATTGGGACAGAGGGAAAATAGTGTATGACCAGAAGGTGGAAGCCTCCCCCCCTTAAACATTGGGGTAGCACTTAAAAACAAAAAAATGCACAGGTGCATACATTATTTATGAATGTGTACTCAAGTGTATTTCATGAAAAAGGCACAGATGTTTGTTCAAACCACTGCTCCATGGTTCAAACGATATGCCTTGCTCGTCTAATGGACAGGCAGGGGGCATGGCAAAATGGGGAGGAGGTGTGGCTTATCATGACTTACACCGTCGCCAGGCGTGAATCATGGCAAAAATCTACACCAGGTCTGAAACAGATGTAGATTTATGTGCCTGTCGTGTGTGAGCCACAGATTCAACAGATGAGTGCGCCTCTTAGTAAATTTAGCAGAGTGCATGGGTGATGCTTTACGTTAGACTGGCGTACAAGTATATTTAAGATTTACTGAGAGTCTTGATAGAATCCCCCTCTTTTGCAAATGTAAACACACAAAATTTAAAGCAGCACTTGTAAGAAAATGTTTGGTAGCCATTGCCCAAAATTTACTCAACAAGATACACGATTAGCTACACTTTGTAATGTTTACATGCATGTATGCACGGTTATGTTATTTCTGTGTTTCCCTATAGTTATGATCCTCAATGACCTTGAGATGCTCACCAACTCCACCAACCATTTACCTAGCCTTGGGCAGACTCGGCACAGGGGTATATCAGAATTTGCAGCCCATTCCAGTTACTACCTATAATGATCTAACTTGTGAAGGTGGAAGACTGCTTTAACCACTGAATGACTTAAGACATAGGTTTTATAGGTTTGCATATGACTCTACAAGGAAGTTTCTGAATGCCCTGCACAATTTGAAACTGCAGGAGATGAGAGCTGAAAGAAGAAGACAGTCAGGGATGGCAAGAACAGTGTATCAGCATTCCTACATTTTCCGGATTGCCATTCACATGGTGCCCAATGTGGCCATTACATGGTCTCCAGGAGGCTGCAGACTGTTGGCAGGCACGCATTAGCATTCAATGCAAATTGGGAGGTTGAATTTCTCCAGTAACGAGAGACATATATATTATTATATACTGTATACATTGCTATGTTAAAATGCCTAAAAAGGGCTGTCTCAACCCTATAAGGTCACAATGTATAAAAAACGAACAGTTCAAACTGGAACAATTTTTTTACTTCCTTGATATAAAATGTCCTTTGTATCAAAGAAACAGTGGTATAAAAAAAATTCAGTCTTGAACCGGTTAAAGATAAAGTGTAGAATCCAGAAGACATCTCCCACTCCTCGAAAACATAGACGATTCTAAATGCCATTTCTCATAATAAAATGATGTTCTCAATAAGTGGAGATGTAACTGTTCATCCCTTATTGCTGTCTTTTTCTTCCCTCATAAAAGTAAAATAAAATTTCCTGTAACGCTGGAATGCTGAGTTGCAACAATGCTTGTAGAGAATGCTCATTGCTGAGACAGGTGTATAAAGACACCCTTGGATCTCACTTGGATCACTACTGTATAGACATGCAGAAAATTTACTGTTGAATTAACTGGGTTAACTGGATTATTCTAAATTTACCGAGTAAACTCTTGCCGTTTCTCACACACACTCTGGGGACTCATTCATTGTTGTGTACCGTACACTACTTCAAATAAAAGCATTTAAAAATTAAGTGTGGTTTGCAAGATTGATGAAGAAACCATATGTTCCCTATTAAACGGAGAAAGGCAAAAATGTATAATTATGTTGTTTAATGTACTTAGCAAATATTTGGAATTAGTCTATGGAAATCCACTAAAGTGATTAGGAATTATGATGCACAACAAGATAACACTGAGGGGATTCTAGTGCTGACTATTTCTTAATGTGACATGGCAAGAAACAGGCATTAGAAGAGATAACTGGCAGTTTAAAATAATAATCATAATAAAAATAGCAGATTACAATCAGCGAAAAAGAAAGAAATGTGATAATATCTGGAAAATCTGCAAAAATCTGCAAAGTTTATATTGTCATAACACCTGAAAAAAGGGAGGGGGGGGGGGCACCAAGTAGTTAAATTGCTTAGTCAAAGAATTTATGGATGTTCTCATGAAAGTGACAAAGAACTTGGCTTAATTAAAGTGCTGCAGGGTCCATGGTACCCAAGGGCTGGCTTGAGATGCAGATATTGGCAGACATGGATTTCCTTGTGTGATAAGTTCTCTATTGAAAGACGGTCGCTGCCAAACATGTGACCTTAACCTCTGTGTTGTTTAGAAGCCGGAGTAAACATCATTTTCCCTTTTCTTACAGTCCCCCTGCCACATACCAATCAAGAATAACTTAACTTGCATATATTCAATACTTCCAAAAGGTTTATGAACTAACATAGCCAAATCTGAGAGTGCAGGTTAGACGTCTGACAATACATATTGCAGTATTATCACATGTTATTTGTAGCTTTATATAGGGTTGCAAATAGACATGCTTCATTGTTTCAGTAGACTAGACTAAGGGTACAAACACACACACCGTATACGCAGCAGATCTGAAGCAGATTTGATTTAGATCTAATCAGCTGCGTATCGCAGCATAAAATACGCTGCAATACGCTGTGTGTGTTTGTACCCTAAAAGTCATGATAAGAGGACATGGTCTCATTATAAAAGACGTGTTAGTAGCCTCTCTGCCTGTTAATCTTCCCTGCAGAGCGCACTGATACAGAGAGAGCTGTGAGTGAGAGTTGTGGCCTGCTCTCCACCCGGATGATTAGTTCCCGCCTCTCTCCCTGCCTTGCCCAACGAAATAAAAGACATTTTTCTTCAATATACAGATACTACTGAAGACAGCCCTGGTATGGTTGGAGAGCTGCGTAGGAGCTCTATTTGGTGCAGTTGGAAGCTATATCAATACAGGGTTTGCAGATATTACCATTTTCCTCTGCATTTTGGTGTTTGTTTGTTTTTTGCTTAGGGCCTGTTCACACGCAATTCTTGCTGAATTTCAAGCAGAGCCTGTGCCGCGGACTCCACTTGAAGTTCTGCCTGTCCTGTTCATTAAATAGGATGCCTTGTGCGCCCTCTGCTCTCCGCTGAAAGAACTGACATGTCAATTCTTTTGGCGGAGAGCAGAGGGCGCACAAAGAGACTACACGAAGTAATCCAACCAAAAGAAATAGCAAATGGAGAGAACAAGCATGAGAAGAGGGTGGGATAATATGTGAAGAGCAGTACAAAAATAGATAGATAGAAGGGGGGGATGAGTAACACATATCTATGTAATGTTGCGTTTACACGGAGCAATAATTCGCCCAATTGATTGTTTTATCAATTTTGAAGCAACTATTTGGTTTTTATAACAATCCGCGTTTAGACGAATAAATCGTTAGAAAGTTCATAAGAAAAATCGTTATTGCAATCGTTTTTAAGATCGCTTAAGCCCATCTTTCACAAAGGGTGAATCTGTGAAAGACTGTTTACACAAAGCTATCTGCGAATTTTTAGCAAATGACAAACAACGATTTGAGAACATGTTGAAAGATCAAAATGACAGATTTCTCGCTCGACGCTTAATAGTTTGCTGTGTTTACACGGAACGATTATCGCTCAAATGCGATCGTTATTGCAAAAATTCGAACGATAATCGTTCCGTGTAAACGCAAAGGAAAGGGAACGCAAAAGACAAGTCAAGTCAGGGGCGACAGCAGTGATTTGTAAGACATCCTTGATATACGTGCTAAACAAACTACACAGAGCCCTCCACTCGCTCCTGATTTTCACAAATGTAAAAAAAAATGTGAAATTAAATGTTAGTGACAAATTTAAAGAAAGAACAAAGATCCTTTAGACTTTGAAATTCCAGGAACTTCATGCCATTTGCAAGTCATGACATAAAAACAACCAGCATTAAATTTCTGAAACATCTTTGATTTTGTTCTTAAATGGCAGCTTAAAAGAGTGTCTGTGCAGTGTTGGACTGGCATATATTGGGCCATATATTTCTCTTAAAAACACATCTCTCGTTGAATTAAATTGGAGACTGTAAACTGCATGGAAAAAAAAGGCAGTTCTTTTCATGGTGTTCCACTCTTGAGCTCCAAACCAAATAATACCAACACATAAGGAGCAAATATTATCCCCATACATAGTACCACCATACTGTTACTGACCAAATCCAGTATACCAAAACCCATCACCAAAAAATACCAGTATACAAGGGGTGAATAGTACTGCCACACCATAACCACTACTATTACCATTATACTGTAACTGATACAGTTTAGTATACTTAGATCAATAATGTGTGACTACAAATACTTTTAGGCTACCATGAAGAATTCCCTATAGTTTTCTGACCCCTCAGTGCAGCACCCATATAGTATTAGGCTCCCTCTGTGCAGCAACAATAGAATACTAGGCTCCCTCTGTCCAGTTCCCATATTATATTTGCCCCCTCTCTGTGCAATGCGTATAGTATTACATCCCCTATGTGCTGCCCCCCCTGTGCAGAATCCTTTGAGCATTAGGCTCTCTATATGCACCACCCATACAGTATTAGGCTCTCCCTTTGTGTAGTCCTCATATAATATAAGTCTCCTCTCTGTGCAGCCTCTAATATGATATTAGGCCCTCTGTTTAGTCCATGTATAGTATAAGGTCCCTTTGTGCAGCTCCCGTCTAGTATTAAAGGAGACTCCTACACACATTTGGTGGTCAAAGGGTTCAGTTGACATTTATTTAATGTGTATGGCCTCCATTTGTCTGGAGTTTTCACTTATGGTATAAGCAAGCAGAGTAAAGATTACACTGTAAAAAAAAACAGGATTAAGAATCTACTGCAATTAATTCCACGTGTTGACTAGTTCCCTATGAAAACTTACGGCCAACAAACTAAAGAGTCAAGACAAGCACTTTAAACGGACTAGTTCTGGTCTTCATAGGGTTAAACACCCCATTCACAATATGTATTAGTACAAAATCCAAGAACAAGAGTGAGAAATCTATCATTTTCTCCAAAATATAAATAAACATCTCGTCCCCGCCTTCGCCTTACAGCAAATATGCTCGAGAGTTTTTAAAGAAAGATTAACAGATTATTTTTTTTCACAACTGAATAGCACAGTAATCACCCCTAGCTTCTGGGGAGTGCAGATGTTTGACTAAAACAGAGTAATGAACACAGCGTTCATGTGAGCACAAAATGTGTTGAACAAGGCAAGTATTAATTTTAACAGTTTCATTTTTAGTCTGCCGAAGAACATTTCGGTTTTATTTTCCCCTAATTAGCATGGAGCTGCCAACTATAATACAATATCATTTTGAGAATTAAACCATAATGTAATGCAGGTTTCTATTAGCTAAACTGCGGCGGTAAAACAAGTACAGTATGCAACGCAAGCATATGGCGTTGTGAATAAAATAAAACTTACACATTCTTGCCTTTTAAAAGGGATATCCTGTTAATTCCTATGGATGTCATAAAGCAGTCCCCCTTATTGGGACCCCTTCTCTACAACATGCTATGGCTTTTGCTCTAATGAACTTAGGCTTTCAGAGTGTACTGTGCAAAGCTATACATAAGAATGGCCACCATACTAGAGAAACTGATCAGTCTGGGATTTTGGGGGTCTGGTTGTCATGTTAAAGGGTGTCCTGTGATGATGCATGCAATTCTTACACACCACACTATTTTTCATTCATCCATCTAAAAATGTTTAAAGTGACTCTGTACCCACAGTCTGACCCTCTCAAACCGCTTGTACCGTCAGATAGCTGCTTTTAATCCAAGATCTGTCCTGGGGTCCGTGTGGCAGATGATGCAGTTATTGTCCTAAAAAACAACTTTTAAACTACCAGCCCTGTGTCAAACTGTCGTGGCCTAGAATGACTATGCATTAGACTGGCACAACCTCTCTGTCCCTCCTCCCCGCCCTGTTCATTATTAGGAATGCTCCAGGCAGGTATTCTGCTATTCATCAGCTGTGTGAACACTGCACATGGGCTGGATCGTTAAGGCACCTGTGCAGTGTTCACTGCAGAGGAATAGGAAAAATCCTGCCAGTGGCATTCCTAATGATGAGGAGAGCAGGGAGAAGAGACAAAGGGGTGGTGCAAGGTTAGGGCACAGCAGTTTGACACAGGGCTGCAAGTTTAAAAGTTTTTTTTTAGGACAATAACTGCATCACCTGCCGGACGGACCCCAGGACAGATCTTGAATTAAAAGCAGCTATCCAAATGTACAAGTGGTTTGGGGGGGACAGATTGTGGGTACAGAGTCGCTTTAAAAAATAAAATAAAATTGGTCAATATGACCTATTTTGCTTTGCAGCCTAAAACTAATTATATTCTGTGTGGGAAAACATGATGTAAGATTTTTGGGAAAATGTTGGGGAAGCTTCAAACATCAACTCCAGCTTTAGATCTAGTAGCACACTGGACCTTCTCCAGTCTTCAGAACTGCAGCAATATGTCATTGGATAAATTCCACTAGGTGTCGAAATCTGTGCTGACATGGTCTCCACAGACAATTTTACCATGTCCCAGAGATGCTCTATAGCAGTGTTTCTCAAAGAGGGCAATATTGCCCCCTGGAGGGTGCTGGAATGGTCCAGGGGGGCAGGAGTAGCCTTGGGAGCAATTTGAAGGTGTTGAATAAAAATTAAGGGGGTGGTGGAAGCATAAAGAACTGTTCATACACGTTTCATCTGTTATTATGTCATAATAATTACTATATTTTTGTACTTTTGTAAGACGGACATTCTAGCAAAACAACTTTTTTACTAAAAAGGCCCAGTGCCTTAAAGTATGCAGTCAGGGTGATTCAGCAGTGCCAAATCGCTCTAATGGCTTCCTAGTCAGCAAGCATACAGCTCTCTGCCTGATCACTGAGAGAACTGTGCAGTGACTTTCAGTGAACTGTTCTCTCCCTCCTCCTGCCTGGCACTGATCTGTGTTTTGAGCACAGGGCAGAGGAAGAAACTGTATGTGATCACATCACATCTAGCCTTCTACAACCACAGAACTGCATACTCTGCCCACAGTAAAAGTGTATTAATAATGTGTGTGCAGCAGTGCTGTGTGTGTATACTGTGTGTGCTGCAGGAGCTGTGTGCGTATGGGTATATAGTAGCTGTCATGATATACGCTGACACGATCGCCTTGAAATCTGTTCCGCTGTTGGAGGTTCAGCTATATGACTACACCGGGTCGTTTTTTTTTACACAAGCCCTATTGGGTCAGAATGGGCCTCGCACACAGTACCAACCTAGCATAGTTGTATCCATGGATACCACAACTTCTGGCGGCAGAATGGATTTCACAACAATTCGGTCTGCATACATCATGACACGTACGCTTTAAGGATCCTTTCTGATCCCTTTATTTGAATGGTCACCATTTCCATTGTAGCATCAAATGCACAGCTGTCAGTTATACATTGCTGGAGGTTTCAGTAGCTAGAACAACAGTGACTGGATAGGGGAGGGGGGGTTACTTTACAGAATATACTGTCCAAATGGCGTGAATAAATACTGTCCCACATTTACTATGCCTGATTAGCCAGAATTTTGGCTCCACACGTGTAAAATTGTGGTACACACACGGCAGCTGAGACGCACTTGCTGAATTCACTGTGTGCTCCAAAGAAAACGGGAAAATGTACCTACCAAAACAAGGGGTGGTGACCTAATAGAGAAGGGTTGTTGTGGGGTGGGGTGAATTACTATTACCTGACATAAGCTGACTAATATTTAATGGAAACTATAACTTAGCTTGAACCACTGTGACAAATCAGGAGTTAGGGGTTTACTACAGCCTAAATCGCCATGCATCAAAACTACAGCTACAGACCGATTCACTGGCAGTGAATTACAACAAACTATACTTCTAAAAGAAGATTCGCTACATCACCATTAAGAAGAGAAATGTTGATTTTTTAAGTAGCTATTATAGTAGTTTATTGCCAACCCATTAACATGAAACCATTGAATATGAAACAGTTTAAAGATGTTATTTTATGGGAGGACAGTGAAGATCTACAGAATAGCCAGAGCATGTGCAGATCCTCAAAGGAGTAGGATCCTAAGGCAATAATGTTTTGCAAAACCTTATAATGAATTTCAAGTGACTGGCCTGTAAGTCTCCAGAGGCAGCAATGACCCGAGGCTGGCTGCTGTTCACGCCACAATAGTGCTTGAATGAGTTCTAATCTGACCCTGCAGTGACAATCCGGCTTAAGCAGGGCAAGGAGAATACACAGTGTAATACCAGTCTAGCTGAAACAGGCCTCAAGTCCTCAAAAGTGACAGCCATGATGGTTCTGGTCAGAAAAACTGAAAGCTGCTGGAAGGATCATCACCGGTCTGCTATGCAACGTACCACAAGTGGTTATCAATGTGTTATGGTCCTTTAAGACGGAGCGATAATTCGCCCAATCGCACGATTAAGGATTTTGAATGAACGAGGTGTTTTTTATAAGGATCAGCGTTTAGATGGAACGATACATCGTACGGAAAAATCGTTTTTTTCGATCGCTTGAGCCTCTCACTCACATAGGAGAAATCGGTGAAAGACTGTACACGGAACGATCTGCAATTTTTTTGCGAACGACCAACGATGATTTGAGAACATGTTGAAAGATCAAAATCGTTTGATCGTTCGATGTGTATACACGGAACGATTATCGTTAGAATTTGATCGTTATCGTGCAAATTCAAACAATAATCGTTCCGTGTAAAAGGACCATTAGACAAACGGATCACCTGATCTCATTTTGCTATAGATACATATAGACAAGAGCTGGATTGGACATATTTGGAAATGGAAGTCATCTGGTGTCATTGCTAATGGGGAACTCTGGAGGCACCCCGTTGGCAACAGGCTAGAGATATCTGGCTATCCCGTGTTTTGAGACTCGTAACTGAGGCTCCACGGACTCTTGCTTTGCATATTTAAATTTTTGGGGGCATCAGTGGAGACTCTTGATTGAGTACTTCATTGGAATTTTTTTCGCTGTTCTCCTTGAGTTCAGTGATTACTGTGTTTTGTTGGTTGATTTTTCATTGCCCCAACTAGCCAGAATCCTACCCCACACTGACGAAGGGCAAAAACCCCGAAACGGCTGTCTGTGGGTGGAAGCCTGCCTTTGCAAGCCCTTGTCATGATCGCAATACTCGCACCTTGAGTTAGACATTGACAAAAGGGGCCACCCTGTTGTTTCCCTGTCTATGTTCCAATACTCGCAACCGAGTGGGACTTAAGGGGTTATTTATCAGGGTGGTGTGGTGCTCTCCCCCATCTTGGAGGCACCCCGTTGGCAACAGGCTAGAGATATCTGGCTATCCCGTGTTTTGAGACTCGTAACTGAGGCTCCACGGACTCTTGTTTTGCATATTTAAATTTTTGGGGGCATCAGTGGAGACTCTTGATTGAGTACTTCATTGAAATTTTTTTCGCTGTTCTCCTTGAGTTCAGTGATTACTGTGTTTTGTTGGAACTCTGGAGCACTATTAATGAGACATGGTGGTATGTACATGGCTCTCTCTGACAGCTCCATAGAGAATGAATGGAGCCGTGGATCAAGTGCCAACTCGCGGCTCTATTTACCTCAAAGGAGCCAGATGACCGATAGAGAGATCCCAAGGGAGCACGGAGGTCAAAACCCCTACAATCTCATACTTGACCCTTATGCTGTGGATAGGAGACAAATATTTTTAAAGGAACTCTGTCACCTCCAAAACACCCACTAAACTTAAAGTGATACTGTCACCCCCTTTCTGTAAGAGGCCTTCTCTATACAGCTGCAAAGCCTTAATTCTGCAGTTTTCATACCTAACTTTAATAATAGATTTCTTGGTGCTTGGTCCAGTGAAAAATTATTTTTATTGTTGGTGGATTGTGCCACCTGGGCGGCCACTGTGCCACTTCACCCCAGTAACATCAGAGCTGTAGGCCCCGTCCCTCTGTGACTTCATCGCCTTGGCCTTGAGCCTCAGCGGCATTTGGAATGGGCTGACCTAGAGGGCTTGGGACCTATACGAGAGGATGGGGCCCAGACACCAATGACGTCACGGAGGGGCTGGCATAGGGCACTGATGTTTGGGGGGCGAAGTGGTGCAGTGGCCGTAAAACCCCGCCCAGGTGGCACAATCCACCAACAATAAAAAGCATTTTTCACAGGACCAAGCACCAAGAAGTCTATTATAAAGTAAGGTATAAAAACAGCAGAATTTAAGCTTTACAGCTGTGTAGAGAAGTCCTCATACAAAAAGGGGTGACAGTATTACTTTAAGTTATGAGTAGATTATACACCAGTATAGAATACAACAATAGGGAAGGAGTTCGAGAATAGAGGAAGATAATAATGTACCCAAGCATACATTATGCCTAAAGCGTACCTGTCATTTTAAGCTGTACTGTGTGTGTAAATGAGGAGCAGTACTACATCATGCCATTATTCATCTTGTATATGGAATTGGTGTGCTAAACCTTACTTCTACACAGATAAGATACCCCCTTTTGAATCTTTGTGCACAGTCTAAAAAGCAGCAGCAACACAGAAGGAGTGATAAAGCTCTAGTGAGCAGTCTGAACTGTGTATAAAGCTTTGGGGTGAGGTATCTTACTAACTGACTTTTAGCGCTCTCTCTCTCTCTTTACTGTGTGTACCCAGGCAATCCCCTTTCTATTTCCCCTCCACAATAGACTTGTATTGTTTGTAATATGATTGCTGGGCTGCCACAAATCATAACCAGCAGTGGCGGAACTACCGCCATAGCAGCAGTAGCTACTGCTACAGGGCCCGGCAATGCGGACAGCCTGTGTGATGCCGCCTGGTTAGCTCTTCAGGACGTTTGTCCTGACACTAGTTAACCAGGGGAGAACAGCGTTTGTACTAATGTAGGGCAAATGTACGGCATCAAAGACTACAGAGAGAGAAAGAGACTGGCCTGTCAGCTGTTGCTGTGAGGTTTGATGACCTCTAACCCCTAGCCCTCTTCCACCGGGACCTCGGGGAGACAGTGACAGCTCCCTCCTGTCTACATCTCTACAACTCTTAATGTGGTTTGTCTGCTGTCTGTGTCCCCCTTTCCCCCTAAAGACACAGACAGGTCACACTGGGAGTTGCAGTCCTACACTGTCTATTTATATACATGCAGTGCCAGACTGGAGATATTTATATACATACATACACACACAATGCCAGAAATGGCCAAGCCCTTTCATCATTTCCCTGAAGAAAGTCAGTGATTTAATCAAATCAC
This sequence comes from Dendropsophus ebraccatus, assembly GCF_027789765.1. Lineage (NCBI taxonomy): Eukaryota > Metazoa > Chordata > Amphibia > Anura > Hylidae > Dendropsophus > Dendropsophus ebraccatus. The sequence continues at coordinate 69,632,127 of NC_091457.1, forward strand.
TGATGGAATGAACGGGTCAGGAGCTGCCAGGCTCTATATTTATTAAGTAACACGACAATAGTCATTGAAACAAAAATTATTTATTCAAAACTAACAAAGGAAACAGGTTGCTGAAACAAGTAGCTAAGATGATAATTTTTAGGGAGCAGGAGGCATCATCACATAGCACACGGGACTGGAGGCGGACAGCGGAGCAGATCCGGGAGCAGGAGACATCATCACACAGCACACGAAACCGTAGGCGGACAGGGGAGCAGAGCCGGGAGCAGGAGGCATCATCACACAGCACAAGGGAATGAAGGCGGACAGGGGAGCAGAGCTGGGAGCAGGAGGCAGCATCACACAGCACACAGGACCGGAGGCGGACAGGGAAGCAGAGCTGGGAGCAGGAGGCAGCATCACACAGCACAAGGGAATGAAGGCGGACAGGGGAGCAGAGCTGGGAGCAGGAGGCAGCATCACACAGCACAAGGGAATGAAGGCGGACAGGGGAGCAGAGCTGGGAGCAGGAGGCAGCATCACACAGCACACAGGACCGGAGGCGGACAGGGAAGCAGAGCTGGGAGCAGGAGGCAGCATCACACAGCACACAGGACCGGAGGCGGACAGGGAAGCAGAGCTGGGAGCAGGAGGCAGCATCACACAGCACACGGGACCAGAGGCGGACAGGGGAGCAGAGCTGCTAGCAGGAGGCAACATCACACAGTACACAGGACGGGAAGCGGACAGGGGAGCAGAGCCGGGAGCAGGGGCAGCATCACACAGCACAAGGGAATGAAGGCGGACAGACAGAGCCGGGAGCAGGAGGCAGCATCACACAGGACACAGGAAGAGAGGCAGGCAGGGGAGTAGAGCTGGGAGCAGAAGGTAACATCACACAGCACACGGAACCGGAGGCGGACAGGGGAGCAGAACCGGGAGCAGGAAGCAGCATCATACAGCACACAGGACCAGAGACGGACAGGGGAGCAGAGCTAGGAGAAGACCTGGGAGCAGGAGGCAGCATCACACAGCACATGGAACGGAGGCGGACAGACAAACAGGGCCGGGAGCAGGAGGCAGCATCACACAGCACACAGGACCAGAGGCGGACAGGGGAGCAGAGCTGGGAGCAGGAGGCAACATCACACAGCGCACAGGATCGGAGGCGGACAGGGGAGCAGAGCCGGGAGCAGGAGGCAACATCACACAGCACAAGGGAATGAAGGCGGACAGGGGAGCAGAGCTGGGAGCAGGAGGCAGCATCACACAGCACAAGGGAATGAAGGCGGACAGGGGAGCAGAGCTGGGAGCAGGAGGCAGCATCACACAGCACACAGGACCGGAGGCGGACAGGGAAGCAGAGCTGGGAGCAGGAGGCAGCATCACACAGCACACAGGACCAGAGGCGGACAGGGGAGCAGAGCAGGGAGCAGGAGGCAGCATCACACAGCACACAGGACCAGAGGCGGACAGGGGAGCAGAGCCGGGAGCAGGAAGCACCATCACACAGCACATGGAACGGAGGCGGACAGTGGAGCAGAGCAGGGAGCAGGAGGCAGCATCACACAGCACACGGGACCAGAGGCGGACAGGGGAGCAGAGCCGGAAGCAGGAAGCACCATCACACAGCACATAGGACCGGAGGCGGACAGGGGAGCAGAGCCGGAAGCAGGAGGCAGCATCGCACAGCACACGGGACCAGAGGCGGACAGGGGAGCAGAGTCGGGAGCAGGAAGCAACATCACACAGCACACGGGACCGAAGTCGGACAGGGGAGCAGAGCCGGAAGCAGGAGGCAGCATCGCACAGCACACGGGACCAGAGGCGGACAGGGGAGCAGAGTCGGGAGCAGGAGGCAGCATCACACAGCACACGGGACCAGAGGCGGATAGGGGAGCAGAGTCGGGAGCGGGAGGCAGCATCAGCATCACATAGCCATAGGGGAGCAGGAGGTATGTTGCAGGGGAAATTATAGAATTCCATTCCATCATTTCCCTGAATTTGTCAGTGATTTCCCTTTCAGGAAAATGACAGAATGAACGATCGAGGAGTCACTCGGCTCTACGTTTGGCGGCGGAGGCGGAGCAGAGCGGCACGCCTCCCCGGCAGGCGTATGGCAGCGGATGGGAACTCCCGGCAGGCATACGGCGGTGGAGGCGGATGGGGAAGCGGAGCAACACACCTCCCCGGCAAGCATATGGCGTTGGGGTGGATGGGGAGCAGAGCGGAGGGGCTGGGGGAGCGGGAGGCGTGTTGCAGGGCAGGGCGGATGGAGAGTGGAGCGGCACACCTCCAGGCAGGCGTACAGCGGCTGACGGGGAGAGCATGAGGCACGTAGCAGGTGAAACAAGCAGAACAGGGAGCAGAGAGGCGGCGGAGGCAGGGCGGGTAGAAGAGCGGACAGGCCGGGGGGAGCAGAGAGGCGATACGGTAACAAATTCTACGTTGCAGGGGGAAATGATAGAGTTCATTCCATCATTTCCCTGAAAGGGGTCAGTGATTTGATCAATTCCCTAAGGAAATGATGGAACGGCGCGGTCATTCCATCATCTCCCGGGATTTGATCACATTCCATAGTGATTTGATCAAATCCCTGATTCTATCATTTCACTGCAACATATATATATATGAAGTGCCAGACTGTATATTTTATATATATATATATATATATATATATATATATATATATATATATATATATATATATAGTGGTATCAGATCTGGTATGGTGGTGTTATCCAGTCACAGTATGGTTGTATCAGGTCTGGTATGGTAATGGTATTCAGTCACAGTATGGTGGTATCAGGTATGGTATGGCACTGTAATAGAGTCTCAGTATGGTGGTATCAGGTCTGGTATGGTCATTTTATTCAGTCACAGTATGGTGGTATCAGGTATGGTATGGCGCTGTTATACAGTCACAGTATGGTGGTATCAGGTATGGTATGACGTTGTTATACAGTCACAGTATAGTGGTATTAGGTGTGGTATGACGCTGTTATACAGTCACAGTATGGTGGTATCAGATCTGGTATGGCGCTGTTATACAGTCACAGTATGGTGGTATCAGGTCTGGTATGGTAATTTTATTCAGCCACAGTATGGTGGTATCAGGTCAGGTATGACGCTATTTTACAGTCACAGTATGGTGGTATCAGGTCTGGCGGTGTTATACAGTCACAGTATGGTGGTATCTGGTCTGGTATGGTGGTGTTATTCAGTCACAGTATGGTGGTATTGGTGAGGTCTGCTATGTTGGTGTTATCCATTAACAGTATGGTGTGGTGGTATCATTTAGAAAAAAAAATTCAGACAATGCATGTGACCAAAACCATGCATCCATTTTTTTCCCAGTAGCCGGGGGGGGGGGGGGGGGCATTGGAAGGTTTGCTATTGCAGTTCGGGTTTGCTTATTCCTACTTATTACTGAAATTCCAATAGTAACCCCCTTCCCTCACATATATAGAAACATTGCTTGACCTTTAGCCTAGGTAAGAGAATACTACAACTATGAACTCTTTCCAACATAGCTTATAGAAGTGGGTCTGATGTGTGGGTATAAAGGGGCTCTGTAACATTGATTTGTTCAAATTGGATATATGGACAGAAGTGTTTAAGAGATGTTAAAGCGACTCTGTACCCACAATCTGCACCCCCCCCCCCCCCCAAACCGCTTGTACTGTCGGATAGCTGCTTTTAATCAAAGATCTCTCCTGGGGTCCATTCGGTAGGTGATGCAGTTATTGTCCTAAAAAACTACTTTTAAACTGGCAGCCCTGGGTCAAACGGCCGTGGCCTAGATTGTGTATGCATTACGCTGGCACACCCTCTCCATCTCTCCTCCCCGCCCTCCTCATCATTAGGAATGCCCCTAGAACATTTTCTCTTGTCTGAACATTTTGACACAGGGCTGTCAGTTTAAAAGTAGTTTTTTAGGACAATAACTGCATCACCTGCCAAACAGACCCCAGGACAGATCTTGGATTAAAAGCAGCTATCTGCAGGTACAAGCGGTTTGGGGGGGGGGGGGCAGATTGTGGGTACAGAGTGGCTTTAAAGGATGTTCTAAAAGGCACTAGGTTTGACCAGCTTAATACAACACAGCATACAAACCCTTAGTTCACTATGTAACACCTCTCCAGACAGCTAGCAGTTAATATTTTTTCCCCCCAAGAGATCATTGTTTTAACAAAGTGAAACAACTTATAATAGTCCTGACTGCCTGCCAAGCTCTACTGTAGTGAATTGGGAAAGGGGGGCTAGAGAGGACGCATTCTACTGTCTTCTGAAGCTCACTTGATGAATGTCAGCTGAATTCCCTGGCACACAGGCAGATAGTTATCAACAGAACAAAAAAAACAAAAAACTTCAATACTGCATGCACATATTTCTTTTCCTACACACAAAACTGTAATACTAAATGCAACTATTTTTATATAATCTTAAGTGACAAAATATTTAAAAAAAAACAAAATGCATTATTCCCTGTCAAACATGAGCATCTGTATCTGCAAACACAACTAGAAATCTTTGAGAATGAATCTCGGAGGCAATTGGTATGTCTATATTTCTAAAGTGAAGACATTAAGTAAAACATAAATTAACAGTAGACATTAGATTTTAAAACATAATATCATGTTTAGGTTAAAAACAACATCCTGCCTCTCCCTTTGTGTGCTAAACTGGCACGTGTTGTTCTTGGACATACAAGTGGTAGAGAAAGCCAATGAAAATGAATTAAGATGACTAATGTGTAGATTCTGTTTCTCCTCCAACCAAGTCTAATGCGAAAACCAGTTTCACATGTTGTTGGCACGGCCAATCTCACTGTCCAGGAAGAAAGAGCAATACGTCTTGTGTCAAAGGCAAGATCTCAAAAATCTTGAAGGCCTTTCAAAATGCAAGATCCGTGTGCAGTAAACTCAGAAACACTTGGAAAGCACATCTATGTCGACTACCATTGTCAAACTGAACATTTAGAAAGGAAACTTTTCTTCCGAGATGTTTAGGAAATGAAGCCAATTTAAAAACAAGTAGGTTGAAGCAGAACAAGAGGTGAACAATAATGACAAACGAAAGCCAACACAAATATACATGAAATATGTAGACCACCATGGAGGATGGAAGAGAAAGTAATTCTTCAACTTGCACGTTATTTATAGCCCACACTGTCTATGGCATGTTATAATCCAGCGTGTTGAAAATCAAGAATTATGACATACCGGTAGAAAGATTCACACATTCAAACTCGCAGCATGAAATCCGCTGCAGATACGGTACGTGTGAACCCACCCTTAGGCTGGGTTCACACTACGTATATTTCAGTCAGTATTGTGGTCCTCATATTGCAACCAAAAACAGGAGTGGATTAAAAACACAGAAAGGATCTGTTCACACAATATTGAAATTGAGTGGATGGCCGCCATTTAATGGCAAATATTTGCTGTTATTTTAAAACAACGGCTGTTATATTGAAATAATGGCAGTTATTTACTGTTATATGGCGGCCATCCACTCAATTTCACCATTATGTGAACAGATCCTTTCTGTGTTTTTAATCCACTCCTGGTTTTGGTTGCAATATGAGGACCACAATACTGACTGAAATATACGTAGTGTGAACCCAGCCTCAAAGTGACACTATCACCCCCTATTTGCATTTTGACTGCTCTCCACAGGTTTAAAGGTTAAATGTTACAGCTTTCATTACTTATGTTATATCACACCTCATGGAGCTTGTTCTGGTAAAAAGTCATTTTTATCACCTGTGGATTGGTATATGTGGGCGGGGCCTCGCAGCCTATGTGCCACATCGCCACACCCCTAGCGCCACTTAGCCCCGCCCCACCTGTGACACCATCGCCAGATAGGCCCCGCCCCCTCAGCGGCCATTGCTGTGTTACAATCTAGGGGAGTTGGACCTAGAGCTTTAGGCTGGCCCTTCCTATGGCTGCTGAGGGGGCTGGGTCTATGAGACGGTGACGTCACAGATGGGGGCGGGGCTAAGTGGCGCTAGGGGCACATAGGCAGCGACGCCCACATATACCAATCCACATGGGGTTAAAAACGTTTTACCAGAACAAGCACCATAAGGTGTGATATAAAATAAGTAATGAAAGCTGTAACATTTACCCTTTACACCTGTGGAGAGCAGTCAAAATGCAAAAAGGGGGTGACAGTGTCACTTTAACCCCTAGGCGACCCTGGACGTACCCGTATGTCCAGGGATGCCTCCATGTGTTCAGAGCGGGGCCGCGCTCTGAACCGCCGCGGTCCCGGGTGCCGCTCTTAGCCCGGTCTGATCGCCGTGCCCGCTAATACAGTAATCGGATGCAGCTGTCACAGTTGACAGCTGCATCCGATTACTTGATGCAGCCGTTCCCTGGTGTCTAGTGGGGTAGATCCACACATCTTACCCCGTCCGGGGTCTGCGTCGTAATGGCGCTGATCCCGACTTGGCACTCAACAGATGTGCCTATCTCATCGATCTATGCTGCATATCTAAGCAGCATAGATCTGTATGAGAGATCAGTGTACTTATACTAGAAGTCCCTCATGGGGGCTTCTAGTATAAGTGTAAAAGAAAAAAAAAGTGTTGTTATTAATAAAAAGCCCCCTCCCCTAATAAAAGTTTGAATCACCCCCCTTTTCCCATGTTATAAATAAAAATAAACAAACATGTTTGGTATTGCCGCGTGTGTAATCGCCCGAACTATTAATTAATCACATTCCTGACCTCACACAGTAATTGGCGCAAGCGCAAAAAAAGTCCCAAGGTGCAAAATTTGTATTTTTGGTCACAGCAAATTCAGAAAAAATTGTAATAAAAAGCGATCAAAAAGTTGCATATGCGCAATCAAGGTACTTATAGAAAGAACACATCATGGCGCAAAAAATGACACCTGACACAGCCCCATAGACCAAAGGATAAAAGCGCTATAAGCCTGGGAATAGAGCGATTTTAAGGAACATATATTTGTTAACAATGGTTTGAATTTTTTACAGGCCATCAGATAAAATAAAAAAGTTATACATATAACATATCGTTGTAATCGTAACGACTTGAGGAACATATATAACAAGTCAATTTTACCCCAGGGCGAAAGGCGTAAAAACGAAAAAAAAGCAAATCAAAGAAATGCGTTTTTTTTTTTTCAATTTCACCACACATTGAAATTTTTTCTGGTTTCGCAGTGTACTTTATGAAAAAATTCAGCCTGTCATTGCAAAGTACAATTAGTGGCGCAAAAAATAAGGGCTCATGTGGGTTTCTAGGTGAAAAATGCAAGTGCTATGGCCTTTTAAGCACAAGGAGAGAAAATGAAAACAAAAATTTAAATTGGCCCGGTCCTCTAAGGGTTAAAGAGGTTTGTTCCTGTTAAAAAAAAAAAAAAAAAAAAATCATACCCCACATTGCTAATGGTCTTATGCCACTGTGTATCCACTGTGCAGCCTCTTTTAGGTTTAGGGTGTCACAACCTCGCTGCAGCTGATGACTGTCTAAGTGGGCCAGTGATGTTTAGGGTACAAACCCACTTGACGTATTTGCTGCGTGAATCAGTCTTAAAAATAAGCAGGCAAAACGCAGGTTGGCTTTATATGATTGTTCTGCGTTAAAATACGCAATTGCGTATTTTTGAAGCGTGAAGCTTGTTGTTAGCAAAGCATTAGTTGTTAACAACCTGTGCGAAAAACGCATGTAGCTTCACGCTTCAAAAATACGCAATTGCGTATGTTAACGCAGAACAATTGTATAAAGCCAACCTACGTTTTGCCTGCTTATTTTTAAGACTGATTCACGCAGCAAATACGTCAAGTGGGTTTGTACCCTTAAAGTCTAAACCCTGTAGCACCTGCACAGCAGGGACAGAGCAGTATAATACAAGCAGCAGTGTATGAGCCATGGCAGTTCTTGGCGCTCATTATGCTAACGAGCAGAGATAAGTCTGACTTCTATAGGAAGTCACTGTGAAATGAGCGAATGTAGGAGATTAGTCCGTCGTCCATAGGAAACTACTTCAGTGACTTCCTAGGGACGTCAGACTCATCTCTGCTCAATAGCATTATCAGCACCAAGAACAAAAGCAGGGATTTCTTAGCAACCCAGCATCCAGAGTCATCGGGACAGAGAGGGTAAGTATTAAAATCCTGCCCTGGTTGCCTTTAGATCCATGTATGTAATTCATAAAACCAATGGGCTATCGATGTAGGGTTGCCATTGGGCCACTGTTGTTTTAAATAGCAGGTATTACCTAAAATCCCCAGCTATGACTAAGGCCCTTTGGGGCTGAAAATATGTACAAGTATCTGAGACCTCAAACAATCCCTTAAAGGAGAAGTCTGGCTGAAAATTTTATTAAAGTATTGTATTGCCCCCCAAAAATTATACAAATCCCCAATATACACTTATTACAGGAAAGGCACATAAAGTGTTTTTTCCCTGCACTTACTACTGCATCAAGGCTTCACTTCCTGGTTAAAATGGTGATGTCACGACCCAACTCCCAGAGCTGTGCGGGCTGTGGCTGCTGGAGAGGATGATGGCAGAGGGATGCTCAGTGTCCCTCCAGTGCCCTGTGTCCCTCAGTGTCCCCCTGCCATCATCCTCTCCAGCAGCCACAGCCTGCACAGCTCTGGGAGTCGGGTCGTGACATCACCATTTTATCCAGGAAGTGAAGCCTTGATCCAGTAGTAAGTGCAGGGAAAAAATAATTTTATAAGCATTTCCCGTAATGTGTATTGGTGATTTGTATAACTTTTGTGAGGCAATACACAACTTTAATAAAAATTTAAATGTTTGTTATGTCAATGTATGTATAACATTTTTGTAAATCACTTAAAGGACACCTGTCACCCCCCGTGCCGGGGTGACAGGCTCCCGACCCCCTGTTAGATCCCCCTATACTCACGTGATCCCGCCGGGTCCCACTTCCTGAGCCGGTCGGGTCACGGAGATATCAGTGCCCGAAGCCCGGTGCGCGCGCTGACAGTAGAGTCAGACGCCCATAGAGAATGAATGGGGAGTCCGATGCTCCGTCATTCTCTATGGGCATCGGACTCATCTCTCAGCGCGCACGCCGGGCTTCGGGCGCTGATATCTCCGTGACCTGGAAGCGGGACCCGTCGGGATCACGTGAGTATAGGGGGATCTAACAGGGGGTCGGGAGCCTGTCGCCCCGGCACGGGGGGTGACAGGTCCTCTTTAATTTACCAAAAATTAATCTTTACTCAAAAAAAAGCTCAAAAGTCTTAGCCACTAAGTGTCTTACATCTCTATTCTGCTATCCACGGCCTGCTGTTAGTGGAAATTGATCTCTAGCAGAGAAGACAAAACAAGTAGGGAAATTGCTTAATTATAGCTATGTACAGGGAAGAGGGAGAAAGCCTGGGCTCTGTACCCACAATCCTGTGAGCTTATCTGCATCCTTTAGAGACACTGTGCTCAAAGATAAATCAAGATTTCCCTCTTTTGTATCACCTTTCTTGCAGTGCTGCTGCTGTGTCTTTCACTTCTGCTGACATAATACCTTTCAAAGCCTATGCATCAGTAACCCCTTCTCCCTCCAAAGCTATTTATAGTAGTGTACCGTAACTAATTCCATAACAGTGCCAGTCTGTCCTGGACACCTTCACCAGCATAATATAATGGCATACCAAAGAGGGGAAAAAAGGGTTGCCCAGCCTAAATTAAAAAAATACACTTCTGCTGGGGCTGCGGGGGGACACAACAGTGCTATATATTTACCTGTCCCGCACAGCCGCAGCTAACAATTCTCTGGCCGCCCGCTTTCAGCCACTGTCCTCATTCTGACAACTTCCAATGACATGCTGTTTCCACAGACAGTACTATATCACCGCAGTGGAAAGAACAGCAGAGGACAGCGGGCGGCATGGGAACTGGCAACTGCAGGGGAGCGGGATAGGTAAGTATACCGCACTGTTGTGTCCCCTACAGCCCTGTCACAGATGTAGTTTCCTAATTTAGGCCAGCCAACCCCTTTACACAAAGTGCTGTGACTAGTCAGGGGACTAAGGTAAAGGAAGTAATTACGTGTACCACAGCAAACAGCCCAGCTCTGGTCCTGCCCCACGAAATGGAAATAATGAGAAACAGCTCTGCACAATAGGAGGGACTCTCAGTTCAGTAACAGCAGTAAGAGAACTAAAATTGCCTTTTCAACACACTGAAGGGTTAAAGGGATATTCCTATCTCAACTAACGTCTCAACGTCAACCTCCTAGGGCTCATCAAGTTAAATATTTTTGCAGATACATTCATTTAGCAAACTTGTCTCTTTCTCCTGATATGTCTGCTCATTTCCTTCTACGTTGACAGCTCGATGTCTAGGTTACTGAACACTGCTCTGCTCTAAAAGCAGACATTCGGGATGGGGCAGCAGAGAGCAGAACAGAGTTGAAATGGCTTATAAGCTGCTAGCTGATCAAACAAAGTGCAGTATTAGTTGAGACTATAAAGGTAGTATTACACGGGCCGATGGGGGCCCGATAATAACTGTAAACGAGTGCCGATCTGCGCTCGTTTATTAGGCCTATTACATGGCGCGATAATCGTTTAACAAGGGCTGCAAGGACATTGTTACCGATGTCCTTGCAGCCCTTTCTTAAACTGTATACATTACTTGTCCATGATGCAGGGCTCCTCTTGCGCTCCAGTTTCAGAGAGGCCTGTCTCAGCTGATAGGCCGCTGAGCCAATCACTAAAGCTGGATGCAATGTATGCACTTTGCATATTGTCAGCCGCTGGCTACGCACCGCTATTACACGTGCCGATGCGCGGTTAGCGCCCAACAATTATAGGTCCAAACCTATATCTACCATCAGCCGATGATCGTTGTAATCGGCTGATCGTTGTGTTTATTACACGGAGCAATAATCAGCCAAATAGGGCCGATTATCGTTCCTTGTAATAGTACCCTAAGAAATACACCCTTTAAGGGTGCGTTCACACCTACAGATCTGCAGCTGATTTTCTGCAGCAAATCTGATGCTGTGTTCAGTTATTTAACTGAAATCTGCTGCAGAAAATCAGCTGCAGATCCTGTAGGTGTGAACACACCATTAATGTAACCAAACTATGTGAATTTTTGAAAATCCAATGAAACAACAAATATGCTTAAAAAATTTATTATAAATAGACTTGGGCCCAATCTAGCCTCTAACTTTAAAATATTCAAATATCCAAAGTATTGTTATCACAAGCTAGACCTTATCGTTTGTGAAGTGCAGATAATCTTCCAGAAAGTTTAGGAGACATAACATAAGCCACATGGGTAGGACAGTAAATTCATTTTATTCACTTTAGCCCAAAGCACAGAATCTGCAGATGAAACCGTCTGCACCAGCCAAGGAGTGTTTAACATACACTTCTACAAATCACCTAAAATACGAGCAGACAGCAGCAGCAGCAAGAGGGGCTGCCAGCAAAAATCCGAACACAAGATGAACCTGCGCTTATACTCCTGACCAGTGATTTAACCTCTTCCTCACTGGCGACGGTCAGGAATTCTTAAGGGCTTATAGAGTTGTTAGGACACAATTCAGGCGTCTCATATAAGCACAGTCCCTTTCCCGAGGCCCGTGGTTCTCAACTTTCACTCATACTTAATCACTGCATTGGGATACGTGATGTACTTTTTCAAGCAGGAAGCTCAGGCCAGAAAAACAAAGGCCAGATAATTAATATGAACGATCTACAGGCTGCGTAGAAATGATCTGAATTATGATGCAGAGACGAAAGCCGCTCTTCGCGCAGGAGTCAGACTTCTTGGCAAAACGATTATTAATCGCTAAGTGGTAAATTAAATATCTGGAAGGGAAAAATGACCAGTGGCACCTGAGGCCAGGTCGTGATGAGGAGACTCAGGGCAGGTTAACTGGAGGGGTTAGCAAAATGGGATAATCTCATTGACAGAGGATGCCAAGAAACTGTTCCCACCAGCATATGATAGCAGCATGTTTTTGTCATTAAAGCGACAGTCTGGCTAAACACTGGCTCTTTTATTACATTAGATCTTTTTGTCTCTGGCATTAAATTGAAGCCGGTTTTATACAGATTCTTAACTGATGTTGAATGGTACCTCTCTTTTAAACCAGAGGGAAGGATCCAGGGGCAAAATCCTGGCAACTCCATTCTCTGCCACTAAGGAGAGCATAATACAGAATGGCAGGAGGGCCCATAGACTTGCACTGCAATTCTGAATAGTACTCGCACTAGACAATAATATGCTAAGCAAGTACATCTTGCAACCTCTCATCAATATATTAACGACGGAGACCTGCCTATTTAAACTCTAACAGTGCTCTTGTATCACTTGTTAAAGGGGTTATCCAGTACTACAAAAACATGGCCACTTTCTTTCAGAGACAACATGACTCTTGTCTCCAGTTCAGGTGCGGTTTGCAATTAAGCTCCATTCACTTTAATGGTACTGGGCAGCAAAACCCTGCCTAAGCTGGAGACAAGAGTTGGGCCGTCTCTGGATGAAAGTAGCCATGTTTTTGTAGTGCTGGATAACCCCTTTAATGTCTACCTGATATCCATGAAGTATTGCCCTGAACTATGTGTGACTTTAATTCAAAAACTGTGTGTGAAAAGGGTAGTCATATTTGGGGTTCCAGCAGTCAGACCCTTCAAAAAGGAGAAGGGGGGGGGGGGGGGCGTCACATCTGTGAAAATCATCTATGAGAAGAAGGTGTCTTATAGCCCTATTCCACGGGCTGTCTAGGGGAGCAAACAAGCGCTCTCAGCGCTCGTTTGCTCCTCGTTCCCCGCTCGCTGCCGCCGCTATTCGACGCGGCTGCAGCGAGCGGGTGAGTGCGGGAGGGGCGGCGGGGAGCTGCGGGGGGGCTGCCCGGGTGATCGCTGATCGTCCGGGCAGCCTATAGGATACAGCAGCATCTGCTGCCAATGCTCATATTCAACGGAGCGACGGCAGAAGATCGTTGCTGTATCAGTCGCTTGTTTTTCAACATGTTGAAAAACAAGTGACTGCAAGGATCAGCCGACATGAACGGTGTCAGCTGATCGTTGCACTCTATTCCACGGGACGATTATCGTCCGTAGCAGCTGATATCGGCCGAATACGGCCGATAATCGTTCGGTGGAATAGGGCCTTTAGTCTTAGTTTCTAGCCACTGCACTTGGTCAGGGAATGAATCTCCAATGCCTGGCCCCAGCAGTCTCTTCCTGTGTGTACACCACATGATTAATGAGGCCAGTTATTGACTTAAGCATCATGTGAACAATGTACGTAATGTCACCTGAAGGGTGCTGAATTTAAAGGAGAGCTTATTGTGTGATTGGCAAAGCAGCAATCTCTTATGCAGACCAATAGCTGCGGGGACCTTTGTGTGTCCCTGTAATCCAATTAGCCATAGAAAAGTTACATTTTTCCTATGGCTGCATCAACAACAGTTGTAGTGCACACTCTGTGTGAACGCTATGGCCATTGTTGCATTGACAGCTGTGTTCACTGCAGCAATGGAAAACTTTTTTTTTAAATAAAAACTATGGACGTAGTTTTCAGATTTTTTTTTACGTTGTGCGAACATACAGTAGTCCCACAATGCACTGCATATTTTGCTGTACCTTTTATGAAAGGTATAAGTATGATTGGCCCTGCAATATATATCTGTTAACAAAAGAAGTAAGAGTCATGGCTCTTAGAAGGTGAGGAGTTAAAAACAAAAATGTAAAAATTAAAACTGTCCGCAAGAGCAAAACCAACTGTGTCCTGCCCAGCCCATACACTTTATAGTCAAACCTGCTGCTTGTTAGTATGAAGTGTATGGGGCTCTCTAAAGAGGTAACTGAAAAAAATAGGGGTTAGGTGTGATGGAAAAAAAAAAATAAAAATCACTTTTTGATCCCTTTGTTCTCTGCGAGATAAACCACCTCCAGAGCTGTCAGGCTGTGGCTTACTCCAAAGAGAATACAGGAATACTCAGACACACTGAACGTTCCTATGTATGGGGCGGAGAGGAGAGATAATGATTGATCATTCATCCAACAGTTATTGAAGGTGTATGACCATATTAAGGGGTTAATAATGGGAGTGAATATCAAGTGATGGATGTGACAGGTCAGGAGGTGTGTATTAGGCATACATGCCCCTCAATGACAGGATTACAGTAAAGTATGTCACCACTATATAGATAATAGCTCACAGCTCAGGCTCCCAGTCTCTGAAGAATGACCTTAGCCCAAGTCATAAAGTAAAATGCCCTATTTATAGTAAATAGGGTCTGGTTTAGTCTATTGTGTTTATAACCATTGCTATAAAGAATATCACTAAATGCTGCGAAAAACAGCTCAGGGAAGATGGCTGTTCCAATAATAAATATACTGATACAAATGAAAAAATTACAATAAAAAAGGAAAGATAAAAAGAACATGTTTCAGTATCTGGCTCTAATTGGTACAATAAATAAATAAATAAATAAATAAATAAAAAATTTACCTCACAAGTAAAAATAATTCTGTGTGCAAATTCTGTGTCTTATTAATATTACGTTCGATGTGTTGCACCAATTCTAGAAGGAATGGTGAATATCATTTGAGGTACTGCAGATGAAATACAATAATCTAACTAACCAACCGTGTTATGACATTCAGTACTGATGCGGTAAATAACATTATCAAAGGGGATGTGAAACTACTTAATAAAACCTTGCTGTAGAGTCAAGTATTAAATTGAACCATGGATGTATTAAATGTATTGAGTGGTGTATTGTAGCCACCATAGCTCTCTGGTGTTATTGCAGTGGTGCACAACTGTCCCTAACACAGGGATGTCACCTTTGCTGGGCTCACTGCCTTCCGTGCTGCTTTTTGAGGTGAATGGCTAGAGGTTGTCTATTCACAGAACTATCCCTTTAGCAAAACTCTATGCAGCATAGAATCACAGAGGAGAAATATGCCAGAATGCATTTGGGTGACACTGCGTATGAGGGAAATGAGCATGTCATATACAGGGTGGTATTCTTCACACTTATGTGGAGGCAATCTGGCAGAAAAGTGATGGAAATGTTATTCTCAGGTGAGATGGGACTGTATATAATTCCAGCCATCAACACAATACACCAAATTCATTTCCCTATCAACCAGAACGTCCGTAGATGATGGGCTAACTGGACAGATGGCATATACATTGGAAGACTACAGGCACCCTAGGAGACAGACTTTATGTGAGATCAATACGGAAAATACATGCACACAGGCCTATAGTCCAGTATCTATCAATCCAGACAGTCTTATAACCCAGCAATAATTTAGGCAAAGAATTGTAATACACTGTAAAATATCATGACCAAAAGAAGAGGAAATCAGTATATTTAGTATCAAATGTCTTGTATCAGACAACTAGTCGTATCGATGAATGGCTGGCCACTGCAGTCACACTGGATGCAAGCCACCAGGCATCTTGGGGGGGGGGCTATAATGGGATGGATGAGTGATAGAGCTACTCCAGGCAGGTTTTCACTTTTGTCATACAGAAGGTTCCTTAAAAGAAAAGCACACTGCCTGGATCAGTGCCATCTTGGCTGCACCAGAGGACCTTGAGCTTGACTAGCTTTCTCTATCCTACCCTTCGTGTAAATTGGAGATTCTAGCTGGGGGGAAAGTTTTGTTTTCTTTGGACTTTCCCTTTAACTGAGTCTTTCTTTTTCAGAGGTGGACCTGGATATATAAGGTAGAAAGGGTCCATCCACCTAGTCAATAATCAGGTGACAGACATGGAAGCCAGATCTTTCTCACATTGTTTGTAGTATACTTATAGTCTATTTTTGTTATGTTGTTTGCTGTAAATCAGCTAAAATGTACAGATTTTTAAACCATGTCATATTGTACTCTCCAGCCATAGCTCTCATGAGGTTTCCTCCACAAGGGGGTCTTTCCTCGTCTGAATGCTGGAGGGTGACTCTTTATGAGTCGGTGGACTGCTGTTTTAGAATAACATGGTAGATTTCTCAGTTACAGCTTTCCAGGATTTCTTAACCATACCCAGCTTTTCCTGGCTCTTGGATGACAAATCTGGCCCTGTGGTCACCACTGCGGCCCCACAGTGCTATCACTCAACTTAACTTAGCAGCCTGGATGTAAAGTCTGCCTAGCTGTATAAGGGGGAATTATCACTAAACTTAGAATTCAGAAGTATGGGAATTTTGCACAGTGCGCCATGAAGCCTAAGACCGGCCCTGTCAAATTAAAGATACTTTTCTATGCAACAAAGCTTGGAGACTTTTTTTTTCAGTGGAAGGCCCCATTCACACAGAGCAAGAGGGGCAGCATTGTCCGCCGTGGAATGCCATTAGCCTTGGTGTCATAATGAAACTTGATGGGAGGCGCACGCGCGCTGCATGTCTCGGCGCTGAAGAATGAACATGTTGATTCTTCAGCACTGAAAGACGCTGAGCGATGCCGCGCACGCGCCTCCCATAGAGTATCATTATGACACGGAGGCTAACGGCATTCCCCCTTGCTCTGTGTGAACGGGGCCGAACAGGTTGTGCAGTAACATATGCGTTTCAAAAACAAGGTTCACACATTTATAAACTTCTATTGATGCAAAATGGATCCCTAATACAGCTGTGTGCATGATGCCTAATAGTGTCACTGTAATGACTAAATTTTATGGGTGAGTGCATAAGCAGCAGTTGTGAGCAAGCAGTAACAAACTTTCCATGACATTCCACAGCACAAGACATGTGAGGAACTGTAAGCTGGGCAATGGACTGTAGTCTGGATAAAGCTGCTGCTCAAATGCAGGGATTCACCCAATAAGATACATTCCAAACTTACTGTCCCGCTGAACTTTTTTTATAGAAAAAAAGGAAAAGAGATAATAAAACAACGAAAAATTAATGTCTAGCATGAACAGCACAGCTTTAACAATATAAAGTGAAAATTTTGATCATTTATACTGCATTAATGTTGATGTACGTAAGAGCTTGAGGGTTAAACAGTCCAAATCTCTTTAGCATTTTTTAAGGCAAAATCTTATTATACAAAAGGCATGTTATGCCACTATCAAAGAGCAACAGTGTCCTCTGGTGGCCAGTATGCAGTATGTCATGAGACTCAAAATACAGTCTGCAATACAGTAGGGTGTAAGAAATTCATAATGTGAAACCCAATCACTTCCTGAGTGTGGATCGTACATCTCCTGTAAGCATTCTGTGTGAATATTTATTTTTTATATCAGTCACCATGGGTGGCTCAAAAAGCTATGTTTCAACTGATCTACACAACTACAAAGATTGGAAGGAAAGAGTGCAAAAAAAGAAAAAGAAGGAGCTGCTTATAGTAACCAGTCAGGTTAAAGCCCTTACAATATAAAATAACAAAAGGTGTAATTTTGTACTGGGTTTTCTCCAAAGATAACTGCAGATACTGAACTAGAAAAAAATGCAGTAAGAGATCAGAAGCCTGCAGAATTATGAACACAGCTCTGAAGTAAATATAATGCAGGCTGTAACTTAAAAGCAATCTGTCACTAGGTTTATTACACCTTAAATGACGGAAGCATAAACTAGTGACAAAAATGCTGAACAGATTGGTATATTACTTACACCGTTCTGTTAAGCCGTTCTCCTAATATGTAGAATAGGATTCTTGCCACACCCCTCTCCCCCGCCCTCCAGCTGCTGATTGACAGATAACTGCCTATACACAGCATGGATAGATAACTGCCAATTAGCAGATGGTGGGCAGAGTTTTCAGCTTCATTTCATTATTGAGGACTACTGGACTCACGCACATAATGAAGAGGACTACTTATCGTCCATGTAATTAAGGGGTATATCTCCGAATCAGCTGCACAGAACAATGCAAGTGATACATCATTCTGTTCAGCTTCTCTGTAACGTTTATGATACCCTTAGGGTATGTTCACACTGAGCACCTCCGCCGCAGAATCTCACCTGCCTCAGGGTCTTTTTAATGGAATGGCTGGCACGCCTCTGTTCTCACTGATCTCCGCTAAATGAATTGACATGTCAACTCTATGAGTGGAGAGCAAAGGAAGTGGTGGTGCGTGAGCCATCCCATAAAGACACAGTGTGACTCTGAGCCAGGCAGGATTCCGCAGCGGGGAGCTCCGCCGTGGAATTCTGCCTGTTTTACTCAGTGTGTACGGGCCCTTAGATAGGACAGCATAAACCTGCTGATGGAATCTCTTTAAAATCACTGTAAGATATTTATTTACGAGGTAGCTCTACTATCACTATATGTAAACATAGTTTCTCCCTTTCATAAAACATCTCCCTGTAAAATCATGTCATAAGAGCGGCCCAGTAGACAGAAGTTGCAGAGTGCTTTACCCTGATATTAAACAATAGTGCAAACACAGCGCTTCCTGACACTGAGCCACATTGTAACTGCCAAGAACGTCAGAAAAGGACAGTTCACTGCTACATATCTACACAGCTCCTAATGGCTTAATAGGGTTAGTGTAAAGGCAAAAGCAGCAACAGGAGGTTGGTTTTACAAGGTCTTGAAGAGTTTGATGCAGTTTCCCAATATGTTGTGATTAAAAATATAAACTGGCTGGAATTTTAGATGTCTCCTGAGAAAATGGAAAATACGATGTGGCGTTATGTTCCTAATCTTTAAAGTATCTGTACCACAACATCTCATGTTTTACAGTAATAACCTCTCATAAAGGAAAGTTTAAGGTTAGGTATTAACATCTATGGCCCCCTACTGTCACTCAGAATAATTGGGCCCAAATTACTATTCTCGGTTAGTAAGCAGTATTATGTACTATCCCTTTTAAAGGGAACCCCTCATCACAGAATCGGGCCAAAACCTATTGATCCTAGTGTATCCACATGTGATGAACTCAGGTGAGAGGAAAATTGAATGAATAAAAACCGGTTCAGATTAGATCAGTAATGGAAGGGAGAAGTAATAAAAAAGAGATATCCTGCATTTATAAAAACTTGTTGGAATGTAATAGTGAAGTGCCCAAAAAGTGTTGGATTAGGGGAGAATGATACAGGTTATATTGGAGATGAAAGTTGGGGTAGAATTTACATACAACAATGTAAGTAAAGTCTCAAGGTGCTGGAGCCATCGCCTGGTTCAATTAAGCATCATCCACCGAATATACTATACACATAAGTTCTTGTATAAGATCAATAGGAGGGAGAATGATGATTGCCCAAGATGTGGCCAAACTGGTGCAGATGTCCTGCATTTACGATGGTCGTAAAACAAAGCTGAGAAATACAACATCAATTAGAGTTTTCTCTTTGTATTGCTATTTTGGGAGATTCTCCTATAGAGATCGGTAAAGTGAAAAGAGGAGAAGTAATCTGCCATTTATTTTATGCCAGAATATTGATAACCAGGAAGTGAAGATGGTGGGAAAGTGACTTATTTATTATTCTCTCTTTGAGGCCCATCTGGGTGGGGGGTTAGTTTATTGTTGGACATTTTAAAGAGAATGTGTCATCAGGAAATGACTTATTATTTAAATAAATCTTTTATGTTAAACTTTTTTTTAAGAATTGTTGGTAACATATTTTTCTAATTTTCCATTTTTTATAATTTATATTATAAAATAATCTTGGTATATTGCAGTTTTTGTTATCACGACTGAGACTAAAACTAAGCTGCGACTTCCTGTTGTGTCTTTGACTATAAGAGGAGGCTGCTGTAAAGTGATCTGTGCAGCATTGCAGCGACATGTGACACCAGTAGATAGAGATGACAATAGCAGCTGATGAATGACCACTATAAAAGTCACAGAGCATGCTCCATGATGTTTCACATTCATCCTAAGGGGACAGACTCTGTCTATTGTCGTCTTTGTCCATGAGGCTTACTGTAAAGCATGTCACTAAACGCTGTTAAGAACCGCCCTAGCAAGACGGCAGCCCCCATAACAATGAACAAAAAGTGAAATAAAAAAAATTTGTCAGAAAATAGAAACATTATAGTAAAATAACTTTTAGGACCTGAATCTTATCAGTAGAACAATATTTAGTTGACACATCCCTTTTAAAACATATGTGTATTCTTCAGATATGGTTTTATCTATGATGTCTGTTGTATGTATTGTTGAAAACAATAATAAAAAAAAAAAGTATTATAAAAAAAAAAAAAGAAAAGAATAATTGGCCCCAAATTATTATTTTTCGTTGGTAAGCAGTATCATGTACCATCCCTCTTTAACATATCAACACAAAATTGGGCCAGAACCTATTAACATAGTGTAATATAGCCAGCAGCACTGTTCCCAGACATAAATGCCATATGTAAATTGCCACTATGTGGGCGGTCCTTCAGCACCAAGTAGTCACAGATGGCACAAACATTCCTCTCTAATTATGCCTCTTTGGGTGTTATTCTCTATGTCAGAGCCCACAGTGTCACGGAGGGGCCCAGTGATTACATTGGCACACAGCAATGATTACAGGATAGCCCCTCCGTGACGCTGGGGGCTCTGACATAGAGAATCACGCCCAGAGGGAGGTATGTGTAATGCTATAACAGAGTATTTATAACTCTGGGAACAGTGCTACTGGCTATATTATGCTATGTTAATAGTTTCTGCCCCAGAGTTCCTTTTAACCTCTAAAAAGAATGGGATGTTCATTATGTTTTCTAGCCAGGAACAAGGACTTGAGACCCCTTGTTCTTATCATCTGGGGAGGGCCCCAAGGGTCCCTCACCTAAGTTACTTAAATGATCTGTCTGGTTTTAAAAATTAAGAAAAATGTGACAATCCTTTTAAGTAAGTTGTGTAACTGTTAAGCAAGGTTATAAATGTAGTTGCCAACTAGCATGGATACTAACAAAGCAGCACTTTACAACAAGTGCATACACAAATATCTATACCTATGTGGGAGCTAAGAGTCATTATAAGGAAAGTTTAGCAGCTTTGAAAGGGTGAATATGAAAAGTAAGCCCTTTTCTTAATACCAGAGCCCCCAACATAACTTATGTGAGGATTTCAGTCTGGCAGAGCTGACACCATCCCAGCGCCAAGAGTCAAAAGCTTTTTGGAAAGCAGCAGACTTCTCAGGGAGCAGCAGAGAGGAGCAGTATTAAGTGGGTCTTTGGCAGTGATTAACAGGGACTCCAGTGGCTTGGCATAATGTTCAATATTTGAGCAATAGTCAAATTCCACCACCTGTTAGAGAGACTTGCACTGAAAGAGAGATCACTCTGTATTCAAGGCAGAGATCTTCAGCAAATGTTATTCTTTCCAAACCCTCTCTCTGTCTGCGTGTTTTCAAAGGAAAGCAATTCTGTTCATCACGTGTCAGTCATTCCTTCAGAAATGGGAATATTCCATCGTTAAATACACACAAACCCTAGAAGGGCTCTGACCACGACTTTACAAGAACATATGTTCCCGTGTGCTCCACTCACCGCAAGACTTCAAAACTATGGAGCAATTCGTCAAAGTGCGGTCATGTCTCAAAGCTCATCTGCTCTTCTACCTAATGTCAGAAGTCTCATGGAAAGAGAAAGAGATATTCCAGAACAGAGGGAGATACTAGTGTGGAATAATCAATATGAGAGGATGCAGTCACTCCGACTGAAAGTGCACTCACCCCTAGAAACCAATAAATCTGTTTATTTAATCCTTTCCTGGCCAGAATAGGTGGCAGCCTATATACCACAGTGTTGTATTTATTAGAGATGGGCATCTAGCATTCCCATTGTCCTTAAAAAGTACCGTACAGGACTAGAACATGACTGCTTGCTTTCCACAAACCCCATCACACTTCACAGGCTGATACTACAGCTCGGTCCCATTCACCCCAATGGAGCTGAGCAGCCATGATTCTCTAATATTGTACAACTTTTTTAGGATCAATGGACACAGGTCACATCTGATGTGGTAAATCTGCAGGACTTCTGCCTATTTATTTGTAGTGGCCTATTTGCACCATATTGTGTGGATTTTGGAGTAGATGTCACTGCTGTGGAAACAGGTGCAGATTATAAAAATGAAAAAAAATACGTATTTAAAATGAGCACTTGCGGATTTCGCTGCAGATAAGGCAGATTTCCTGCTGCAGTAAAACACTGATTTACAGTTGGGGGCTGGGTTCACACTATGTATATTTCAGGCTGTATTTGGTCCTCATGTGAGGTCCTCATAGCAACCAAAACCAGGAGTGGATTGAAAACCCAGAAAGGATCTGTTCACACAATGTTGAAATTGAGTGGATGGCCGCCATATAACGGTAAATAACTTTCATTATTTCAATATAACAGCCGTTGTTTTAAAATAACAGCAAATATTTGCCATTAAATGACGGCCATCCACTCAATTACAACATTATGTGAACATAGCCTTTCTGTGTTTTCAATCCACTCCTTGTTTTGGTTGCTATACAGCCTCAAACATACAGCCTCAAATATACGTAGTGTGAACCCAGCCTAAGGCTGGGTTCACACGCTGTAACTGTGCGGCTGTATTTTTTATGCGGCTGTAAATGTGCGGGTGAAACTCCGGCCGTAGGAAAAAATAGACATGCGGCTCAAAACATACGGTCATTTACTTGGAAATCTGGTTCAACTAAAAATAACAAATAAAATCTTAAGAAAGTGATGCAAACACCTCTGGATGCATCTGGGAAAGCAGGGAACACAGTTTACATGAATCGCTATTACCGGGGTTTGCGATCCTCTGCACTATAGCCGATGTCTCTCATGGTTAATATATTGAATTAATAAAACACATTTTCTGTCTAATAAAGTCCCTTTTATTGTTCAATAATTAAATGTAAACGATTCCATCATTTTGCAATTAAATATACTGTTAAAATAAATAGATATATAAATAAATGTATATTTATATATATATTTATTTTTTGACAGTATATTTAATTGCACAATGATGGATTCGTTAGAATTAAATTATTGAACAAAGAAACTGTATTTATTTCAACGAAAATGTGTTTTATTAATTAAATATTAATTAGTACAGGAAGCTCCATAAGCCGTTAATTCATATGCCGGCAATAGAGCTTTCTGTACTAATCATCACTTTACTTTAATTAAAACATCAAATGTTTCTTCTAATTATGTTATGACAATAGCATTATTAGAAGAAACATTTAGAATTATATGTGCGCTCAGCTGATTGGCTGATCGGCTGAGCGCACATATAATGAGCCGGTCCGCAGTACAGTGACTTCATTGTGCTGCGGACCAGCGAAGAGGACACATCGGGGTGAGTATAGAGCTCTCCCCACCCCCTCCCCAGCACTGCACCCCTCCCAGCAAGGAATTAACCCCTTCCTTGCTGGGATGGGTGCAGTCTGACATCAGTCTGGCCCCCAGGGGGTTAAGGGGGATGCAATACATCCTCCCTTAACCCCTTGGGGGCCAGACTGTAAGCAGCGATCTGTAAAGATGCTGCATACTGTAAGGTGCACAACACCGCTCACAATGATGGGTGTTGTGCTCCTGTTTGTGTGTTTTTTGTGTGTTTCTCCCTTTTTGTTTTTCAGATATCGGTATCCTGGGGATTACGTCGGATTCCGTGGACTGCGTCGATGACCAGCGGTTGTTGTTTGAATTTTTTTAATAAAATGGTCAATGAGGGGTGTGGGGGTGTTTTTATTTGAATAAAAAAATTTTTAAACTGGTGTCTTGTCTTTATTTCTTTACTTTATAGACTTAGTAGTGGAAGCCGTCTAATAGACGGAATCCATTACTAAGTTGGGGCCTAGTGTTAGCCGGTATAAAATGGCTAACACTAACCCCCTATTATTACCCCAGTACCCAATGCCACCAGGGGTACTGGGTAGAGCCGGGTGCCAGTGGTCCCGGAGCGTCAATATTGGCGCTCCTGGACCGGGCGGCAGCAGGCTGGTAAGATTTAGGCTGGGGAGGGCCTAAACCAATGGCTCTTCCCACCCTGGTGTTACCAGGCTGCTGTCGTTTGGTTTTTAACCCGGCTGGTTATAAAAATAGGGGGGACCCTATGCGTTTTTTTTAATTATTTATTTATTTATTTAAAAAAAAAAAAACACATAGGGTCCCCCCTATTTTTATAACCAGCCGGGTTAAAAACCAAACAACAGCAGCCTGGTAACACCAGGGTGGGAAGAGCCATTGTTTTAGGCCCTCCCCAGCCTAAATCTTACCAGCCTGCTGCCGCCCGGTCCAGGAGCGCCAATATTGACGCTCCGGGACCACTGGCACCCGGCTCTTCCCAGTACCCCTGGTGGCATTGGGTACTGGGGTAATAATAGGGGGTTAGTGTTAGCCATTTTATACCGGCTAACACTAGGCCCCAACTTAGTAATGGATTCTGTCTATTAGACGGCTTCCACTACTAAGTCTATAAAGTAAAGAAATAAAGACAAGACACCAGTTTAAAAAAATTTTTATTCAAATAAAAACACCCCCACACCCCTCATTGACCATTTTATTAAAAAAATTCAAACAACAACCGCTGGTCATCGACGTAGTCCACGGAATCCGACGTAATCCCCAGGATACCGATATCTGAAAAACAAAAAGGGAGAAACACACAAAAAACACACAAACAGGAGCACAACACCCATCATTGTGAGCGGTGTTGTGCACCTTACAGTATGCAGCATCTTTACAGATCGCTGCTTACAGTCTGGTCCCCAAGGGGTTAAGGGAGGATGTATTGCATCCCCCTTAACCCCCTGGGGGCCAGACTGATGTCAGACTGCACCCATCCCAGCAAGGAAGGGGTTAAGTGACTCCCCTTCCTTGCTGGGAGGGGTGCAGTGCTGGGGAGGGGGTGGGGAGAGCTCTATACTCACCCCGATGTGTCCTCTTCGCTGGTCCGCAGCACAATGAAGTGACTGTACTGCGGACCGGCTCATTATATGTGCGCTCAGCCGATCAGCCAATCAGCTGAGCGCACATATAATTCTAAATGTTTCTTCTAATAATGCTATTGTCATAACATAATTAGAAGAAACATTTGATGTTTTAATTAAAGTAAAGTGATGATTAGTACAGAAAGCTCTATTGCCGGGAATATGAATTAACGGCTTATAGAGCTTCCTGTACTAATTAATATTTAATTAATAAAACACATTTTCGTTGAAATAAATTCAGTTTCGGTGTTCAATAATTTAATTCTAACGAATCCATCATTGTGCAATTCAATATACTGTCAAAAAATAAATATATAGATAAATATACATTTATTTATATATCTATTTATTTTAACAGTATATTTAATTGCAAAATGATGGATTCGTTAGAAATAAATTATTGAACAACGAAAGTGTCTTGATTACAAAGAAAATGTGTTTTAGTAATTTAATATATTAACTATTAGAGGCATCGGCATTCGGCATTATTGCCGGCTATTTTTGAAGTACTCTGTACGGACCGCCTGTCAATCCTCGGCCGCATATTCAGCCGCAAACAATGGTCTTGTTCATTTTTTACGGGTCCGTTTACGATAGGGCCGTAGATTCAGACATAGTGTGCACTGTGCAGCCGCATATCCTATACTTCCAAGCATACACACGAACCACCAAAAATACCGCCGCACAATTACAGCCGCAAATACAGCCGCACTGTTACAACGTGTGAACCGGCCGTTAGGCTGCGTTCACACTACGTATATTTCAGTCAGTACATGTATATTTCAGTCAGTATATTTCAGTCAGTATTGCAACCAAAACCAGGAGTGATTAAAAACACAGAAAGGCTCTGTTCACACAATGTTGAAATTGAGTGGATGGCGGCCATTTAATGGCAAATATTTGCTGTTATTTTAAAACAACGGCTGTTATATTGAAATAATGGCAGTTATTTACTGTTATATGGCGGCCATCCACTCAATTTCAACATTGTGTGAATAGATCCTTTCTGTGTTTTTAATCCCCTCCCCTAATAAAAGTCTGAATCACCCCCCTTTTCATATTTTATAAATAAAAATAAATAAACAAACATACATATTTGGTATCGCCACGTGCGTAATCGCCTGAACTATTAAATTATTACATTCCTGATCTCGCAGGGTAAACGGCGTCAGTGCAAAAACCCGCCAAAATGCAAAACTGATGATTTTTGATCACATCAAATACAGGCGAGTCATTCTCTATGAGCGTTGGACTCATCTGAGGAGCGAACGCGCCGGGCTTCGGGCGCTCATATCTCAGTCACCTGACCACCTCCAGAAGCGGGACCCGGCGGGATCAGGTGAGTATAGGGTGCTCAAGCGGGGGGTCGGGAGCCTGTCACCCCGGCACGGGGGGTGACAGGTTCCCTTTAAGGGGTTAAAGATGTTTTTCCACCTTCACTTTTTTAGTTGCAGTTAGTGAATACACAGTAATGGATTTGTAAACGGAGAAGTCTCAGTATTTCCTTTATATGTATCCACCATTTATGATCGGTTTCTAGCTGAACAATTACTGCAATTAAAAACCTGAAAATGTAAACACACCAGGGTAGCTTCACACGTACCGGATCCACAGCTGATTTCACGCTGCGAGTTTGCAGTAAAATCCGCTGTGGATCCTGTAGTGTGAAGCTGAATGGGTCCCCTACACACAGCGTATCCGCTACCTGTATGGGACCTGGCCCCTTTAACCCCGCCGCCGTCCGCAGCCCCAGCCCTGAGCATACCTGCTGTGTGTGACGCTTCCAGTTCCCAGTTAAAGGGGCCAGGTCCCATAAAGGCAGCAGATACGCTGCGTGTAGGGGACCCATTTAGCTACACACTACAGGATCTGCAGCGGATTTCACTGCAAACTCGGTACATGTGAAGCTACCCTAAATTTTCCCAGCTTTCCCATATGCCAGAACTGCAAAACTGATTAAGTTTCAAAATAGGACTGTGCAGTTTTAAGAAATGCTAAGAGCAGCCACCTGTACTGCAAACCTGACTAACTATATAGCAATATGGGAGTGAAAGGGAGGTAACAAAAGCCTCTCTGTGTATCCTCAAGCCCTAGCAAAAATTGTGCAATCACCATTACATTTAAAGGGAACTTGCCACCACTCCAGACCTATACACTGTACTTGTATTTTAGAACATCTTTTCTTATGAGTCTGTCATGTGCCATACATTTCTAGTAAGAATAACAGAGGAATGGCACACACACAGCTATAACAATGGCCATTGATTGTAATTGCTAGAACATCCAGACCGGGAGTTTAAATCAACATTTAAATCAACATATAAACCTACACACAAAACCTCAAGAAACCACAAGTTATTGAATAATTCATATATTTTATTTAGACAAAAACTAATACCCCCATAAAAACATATACAAAACAGACAGGTTAAAAAAAAAGAGAGGAGATCAGGAACATGAAAACCGGGGGTACAACCAGATATGGACGCTGGAGGTTCATGTCCTGAACAACTCAGAACTAGACTAGATGGAGCAGGTGATCTTTTCCTGCTGACAATCTTCTATGTTTCTAACTAAATATTCACCATACACACAGAAACACTGCTAACAATGCCAGATCCCTGTAATATAGAGGTCAGACATAGTGATATAGAGAGGGGTCAGACATAGTGATATAGAGAGGGGTCACACATAGTGATATAGAGAGGGGTCAGCCATAGCACACACACACACACAGCCTGCTGTAGTCATAGCACACACACAGAGCCTGCTGCAGCCATAGCACACACACACAGCCTGCTGTAGTCATAGCACACACACAGCCTACTGCAGCCATAGCGTGCGCGCGCACGCACACACACACGCACACACACACACACAGCTGCAGCCAATGAACACTGAAGAAAAACACATAATCTTCTCCCAGAAAGAAAACCCCACACTGAGGACAAAGGTTACTGCTACACTAATGTCTTCTCCTCCTCCTCTATATTACACAGGATATCTTCATATTACAATGCTGTTCATATATAATCATCCAGCATCCAGGAAGAGAACAGCACAGATCTCCCCCCACACAATGGACTCTTCCAGCTCAGAAACAAACTGCCAAATAGTGACCGACAACTTTTCCATGACCACCCTTATGTAATAGGGCCAGTGTCCTATTACTGATATATTCCCCGACCACCCTTATCTAATAAGGCCAGTGTCCTATTACTGATATATTCCCCGACCACCCTTATCTAATAAGGCCAGTGTACTATTACTGATATATTCCCTGACCCCCCTTATGTAATAGGGACAGTGTCCTATTGGAATGTTGCTCATAATATATATTCAAGAGCAAAACTTAAATAAAATTAATATAAAAATTCAATTCTACATTTTTTAAGTTTTTTTTAAAGCTGGAGTCGGAACATTTTTTTCCGACTCCAACTCCAGCCAAAGCTACCCCTGACTCCAACTCTGACTCCAGCCAAAACTAGCTCCGACTCCACAGCCCTGGTTGTACAGGGGGAAGGAGTTCTCTCTATCAACATGTGACATGACTGAGGGGTGCTGATGGGTTGTTATAAAAAAACAACAAACAAACAAACAAACAAGGAAGTGCCACACAAATAAACCCTCACATGTAAAGTTCTGCAGAATCTGTTGGCGCTATATAAATAAAAATTATTATTATTATTATTATTGGGGGGAAAAGGCACAAAAATTGTATCAATGTATCAAATTGTATCAAACCATTGCAGTTATTTTTTAAGCTAAAACCTGGACTGGATGTGACTTAAACCTCTCTCTGTAAACCTCTCAATTTGATGCCCAGAGCTAACGGTCCAGAATTGTAATGCTAATCTTGTCCTGGCCATCACTATAGTAACTAAAATCAATTTATAAACCAATCTATATAATATAGAGTTAAAAATGATTTATTTTTAACCCTTGTTGGTGAACAGCATAGGTAGATACCAAATCACAAGGAACAGTTTTTATCTCCTCTTCTCCTGTCAGTGCAGTTTCTTGTTTTATGACTTTACTTCTCTGAACTCTAACCAGTATGACATCTGACAGTGTTGCTGCACAGACCTCCATATACTACTCAGCATTGGAGCAGAATTTTAGCAGGTCAGGCATAAGCAGTGAAGCTTAAAGGGGAATTCCACTGAAACATAACTTTTCATATGTATGTTGCTGCCCATGGTGAGACTAACAATTCCTTCCATACCCGTTATTATCTATTCAGTCTCATTCCTACAGTTCTAAGCTGCTGCAAATACAAACATATGTGTGTGAGCTTCTTTCTCTGTCTTCCCCTCCCTTCTGAGGGAGCTGATGTAAACAAGTCCCTTGCAGGCTTTATCTGCAACATAGTAGCTTGTTTGGAATGCTCACTGTGATTTTCCTTCCCAGCATTACAAAGAAAATACAATGTTGCAGATAAAGCCAGCCAGGGAATTGTTTACTTCAGTTGTCTCAGAATGGAGGATGGAGAGAAAAGCTCACACAGATTTTTGTTCCTTCAGCAGAAAACAGCTCAGAACTGGGGAAAGGAGACTGAATAGATAATAACAATTATGGAAGAAATTTTTAGTCTCACCATGGGCAGCTACATATTAAAAGTTATGTTTGAGTGGAATACCCCTTTAAGGAGATGACACGGAGTCTCCAGGGCCCCCTGGTTTATGTGCATGGTCTCCAGCTGCAATCTGCAATCTCCTATAGCTATGACACTATACAGAGAATCTGAGAAATAACACCTTCATATTTGGTAATTGGTGAAACTTTCCTTTAGGACATTCTGTACATTAGACATCTGTTTATAAATTATGCAATCCCAGAGAGATATGTAGAAGATATCATTGTCCCCATATATAGGACAAACAGACAAACTATATAGGTATAGAGTAAGTGGTGGACTATACACTAGAGTAACCAGTGTCAAACAAATATTTATTCAGTGATAGTGTGGTACATATACACAGTGTAAAATATATACAAAATGCAGGGAGCAGTGGCTTTTAGACGATCCAGATGGCAGGCAGGTGTTACTGGATCATGTAAAAGCCACTGCTCCCTGCATCTCATGGGAGAAGTCTGCCCGGCTTTATCATTTACCTGCATCACCTACCCTTAGCACCTAAGGGATCGCCGTACATTCACCTTGCAGGCTGGGTCTGCGTCTATATTGGTACATCATCTTACTAACATCATCATTAAAGGTGTGCCAAGGTGTGCCAATTTTTTCATGATATCTGACTGACATTGACTTATGCACCATAAACTCATGTTTATGCAATACCTATCACCTGGTTGACCTACCTGAGAGACCACCCGATGATTATTGGTCTGGCTGAATACCCACGTACATCCCTGATGAACCCACGTATCCCTACCAGGAAGGGGGGAACGCGTCGGATGGCAAGTGGAGAAGCCAACCCTTTGTTCTAAAGACCAACCTGATTATTAGTCAACCTAATTAGTGCACATTGCACATCGTTGCAGCTTTTCACACATAACCCGAGCCGAAACTGTCTAACATGACCTATCCCTACCTACAGTATAGGAGTGACTGTACTATACAGACTGCCTCCCCTGTTTAGGTATAGGGCAAGCTTTCCGCTTGGTTTAGGGGACGCTCTACCCAAGCGGCTCCTTAGCGCTAGGCAGGGTGTAATAGTTCCTTTCCTCTTGGACAGACACCTTCTATCCTACAGTGCCTAAGATCCAGAATAGATGGATGCATTTTGTATATATTTTACACTGTATATATGTACCACACTATCACTGAATAAATATTTGTTTGACACTGGTTACTCTAGTGTGTAGTCCACCACTTACTCTATACCTATATAGTTTGTACATTAGACATCTGAAAATAAATTATCTGCCTTTATCCTTACCAATGCCGGTGTTTGCTCCTGTGACAATAATCACCTTGCCAGACAGATCACAACCCTGGAGGGTATCCATAGCTGTGGTGTTCCCATCATACTTCTGTCTTGTATTAATCTTTGCTGGTTGATCTTCAACAGTGAAGGCAAGTCTGGGGTCTAGGTAAGTGGTCCGCTTATTCAAGTGACTAAAAGAGAGAAACACAATCACCAATGTTTTATATTATTTTTGAGACCGACAAACAAAAATATTGCCCCATATTCTTGTAGAAGACCAAATATGACCCTACATAGTGACAGAACATGCGTCTCCAAGAGTGAGTGTTCATTACATTCCCCTTATCCACAAGGTAATAAGGTTAGGGCTACCTGCCAATGCCCACTTACATGACCAGGGACCACTGTGTCACACTTCCTGTTGTGTAATTCTGCTTCTCATTCTAGGGAATGGGGTCATATTACGTCCTACAAAAGCGGCCCTGCAGTTTCTATAAATCAGTCCAAGGATTTTTTTGTGACTGTTAGGTCTCTGTTGTGACCTAAACCAGAAAAATCTGCTATAGCCACCTGCACTAAACAAATTTCTGTATTTTAAGCAGCCACTCAGCTAGTTCTTTACTGCACAATAACTTAATGCATACTTACTCAACAAAATAGATCTGTCCATTTTCATCAGTTTCTTGTTCCCATCCATACGGGAGATCTGTATGAGAAGATGACATGTCTTAAAGGGATTATCCGGGTTAAAAAAAACACAATATTCTAAACGATCCCCCTTCCCAATACCACCATATGTCTAATATACATGTATAACCTATCTTGCGCCCTTTCCCTGTTTTTGTTTCTCATAGTTACCCGCTCTGGATATCTAAAATCATCTTCTCGGTGTCCTCTCCGAAAACGTGTTGCTCCCCCCCACTGTGGGAACAGAACACATGATTGCCTCTTTGGGGGCCGGGTTAGCTGTTTATTGACTTGGTAACCCGGCCCCAGGAGACATCATCTGCATCATCTCAATGCTCCTGCTTCCTACCCGAACCCCCCACCCCCACCCCCCCCCCCCCCCACCCCCACACACACACACACACTCGTGGAGAGAAGATGCCCGGCTCACTCACCCCTCCCGCAGAGAGAAAATGCCCGCTCCGCCTCTCTATCATCTTCCACCATGCGACTCTTTGTGACTCTTTGATCAGTGTGGAGAGCGGGAGTGCAGCCAGTGCAAGAGCCTAGGCTGTCATCCTACATGACCACCATTAGGCCCACTGGTCATCCCCCAGACTGCTCGTGAATGTGCTGATTCCATAAACTTACATATGAGTCTAGGTTTTTCTAATATGAAAAGTTATAGTTTTATCTCTGCTGACTGTCAGTGAATGTAGGATGACAGTCAGCAAGCAGAGATCTAAATACACACTACACCCCCCCCCCTCGTTAAACAGATGCCGGTTATGCAGCACATAGCTACATCATGCACGTGTCAGAATTGCTACACCATGCACATCAGCTTTGCGACACCGTGCGTGCATCAGCTCTGCTGCATCATCAGCTAGTATGAAATACATACTGGGCTGATGTGATGCAAAATCAGTGAAAAGCACAGTCCTGTATTTACTGTACAGTAGTGATGACAGCAGTGGGCAGGAAGGAACGCTAAGGGGGCAAGTACGCAAAGGGACCAATCAGGGAGAAGAACTTCCTGATGGGAAATGTAGTTTCCCGGCAGGCACCATCTTGGATATAGATCAGCTTTGGGACTTAGTGTGTAAGACCAGCTAGCTTTGGGTGCATTTTATTTTTTAGCTCTTAGGTGGATAACCCCTTTAATGAATAAAATTATCTAATTATAGTAAAGATAGGTAGTCTTCTATCATTGCTTGATGAACGCAACACCAAGCATCTGCCTGGAGCCACATCCTCTGAAATCTTGCTTTACAACTGCTAGAAGGCCACAAGTTACATAACAATATTTATGTTGTCATCTCTGAGGTCCTGAATATCAAGTGCCAGTAAATACAAAAAAACCTGTAACACCTAAATTAAACTATCCCTGTCACTTTAAACTTTTGGCGTGTCTCTTGGACATGTCGAGCCAGGGAGATACTTGCTTACAGCTGAAAGAAGCATTTAGTTGATTGATGGGGGTCTGAACTCCCAGACCTGAACAATCAAAACTTTTCACATAATGCATATTAAAAGTTTTTTTTAAGTGACAGTGCAAAATCACAACCACACAAAAATTAAACTAACAAAACAAACCAACAAAAAAACACCAGGATCTGTTCACAAACGGAATCTCCTGCCTTCACCATTTTAATAGATTAAATATGTAACATAAATCATAGATAGAAGAAAGTGAACCCATAACAAACCTCCTGCGATTCTCTTTCGCTTTCCAGTCTTCGGGTGCTCCCACTGGGTTTTCTCATCTAAGTGGCTTTTAAATCAAAAGATTAATTGTTAGTGTACTGCCAAATCATTTAGAAACCAGAATTGTGTAAATGTTACAAGAATTTATTAATAGATGCACAAAATATGTTGGCACCACTCACACGTCCAGGATCTACAACAGATCGTTGCAGATTTAATGCCGCAGATATCAATGTAAATGTATGAACACAGCATCAAATCTGCAGCTCGAACCTGTTGCAAATCCTGTACACGTGAATGGACCCTTAGGTTTCTATTTAGATACAATCTCAATGAAATTTCAGTAACTTTGTAAATAAGATCATTTGCTATCTTGAATCAGTCCCAAATTACTAACTGTATGATGCTTCAGAGCTGCATTTACAGTTCTGACTGTTGTTCTTGGAAACAGTCAAAAAGCTTGTCAGCAATCAAGCAGCCATTGACTGCAATACACATAATTTTCCGATAGATGGAAATACTATATGTCCCCTCCTGCAAGAGCCCATATTACAACTCTACACAACCTTTAAATGTCATATGGAGGTTTACTTCTGTCAGATTCCTTGCAAAAAACATGGCAT
This sequence comes from Dendropsophus ebraccatus, assembly GCF_027789765.1. Lineage (NCBI taxonomy): Eukaryota > Metazoa > Chordata > Amphibia > Anura > Hylidae > Dendropsophus > Dendropsophus ebraccatus. The sequence goes on from NC_091457.1 coordinate 69,665,844, forward strand.
GCTCCATTAGAATCCATGTCAGGAACTATTTCACCCCAATATATAAGTATTGCATCTAGAGAAGACTAACTCTGTACATAGGATATCTGACAGAGCACGGTACAGCATCAGGAGACCATATAGCTGGGTGCTAGGAAACAGTATGGCCTCCATGTTCTTCTATTGGCATAGGGCTTATTAAAACCAGCTGCTTTATCAGTTTTGTCAGATTCAGTCTCACTAATATTTTTTCCCTAAAGCAGCTTGAAAACAGTTGAAGAGGTGTTTCCAAGGCCCTGAAGTGCTAAAGGCTGTAATACTTCCTAAGCACCCTAAGCCTGTTTTTCCTGCTTGATTGACAGACATGGCTTGGCTTTTTGCTGTCAATCAAGCAGGGATACAGATGGGAGTGGGAGCTAGGAGGGGTTTAGCATTTCAAGAGTTTGGGGAGTCCGCTCTGACACTTTGCACCAGAGAGTAAAAGTGTTTTACTACATTATGGAGCCCAGACAAATTTATGAAAAGTGATGTGTATCTCATAGACCTAATAGTGCGTCCATACTATATGTTCTTCTCTAGAAAACAAAAATGCCCAATAGTAGAATTGCTGTGTAATACAGTGTCCATTGCAGCATAGCATAATTCATGCAAAGTCTAAGAGAAAACAACTCTGTTTCCTTTCATATAAAAGGCAAACAGAGTTACATTAAGGCCCTATATACAACTAGAAGCATTGTATTACGGCAGTACTGTATGACTCCAGGTGTGTATTCACACAAAATTCTTTTTTTTTCTTAGGCCAAATTGGAAATTGATTCTAAAGGAGTGGGAAATATATATATATATATATATATATATATATATATATATATATATATATATAAAACATTTCCTATACTAAGGGGGCATACAATACATACACACTAAAGTCCCAAATGCTCTATTTATAAAATATACAAATAAACCCAGCAGGGGTATAACCCTAGAAGTAGTGAGTCACAGCCCCTCAATCTCTGGACTTTTATTCATAACAATGTCTCAAAGACATCCTAGATGAGGTTCAAAAGCATCAGAAAACATATGGCCTGATATCAAGATCAAGCAAAATGGTGCAAATATACTTCATAATTTAAACTTCAAAAGTTTTGGGGCTTTTTGTGATAGTTCAACAGAGGAAAGTAGAAACATAATACAAAGATGAACTGTGAAGATTAGAAATATATATATATATATATATATATATATATATATATATATATATTATTCAGCAATGCCTGAGGATGTTATACCTAGCACTCTTCATGACAGATGTGAGTTACACAGGTTCTGCATAAGAATATAGACAACCCATGTCTACTATACATACTGCCCCATTCATACAGACCATGACCTCTCCACATTCTCTTACTTGGCATAGTAAACCCATCCATCCTTGGTGCTCCTCTCCTCCCATCCAGGTGGCAGCTCATCCTCACTGTCGGTATCATCCAGGCCTGCGTACTTCAGCGCTGCCATGGCACTGCGGCTGCAAATGTAATGTTATTATTGATTAATAATGTAAATCAGGCCAGCAGCTGCACTACTGCACTACATTACTACTGCTTGATATGTACCATTATTCTACCACTAGAGGTCACCAGAGCTCAACAGACAGCTAACTCCACAAATGCATTAGCTTACATGTGCAGGTAAGGCTGGGTTAACATGTCGAACCTGAGATCGTACCGACATGCAAGTCAGAACAGCTTTCAAATTTGCCAAAAGCAGCATTAAGAATGTTTCACAAACAGCATTTTGAGGCAGTTTTTGTAATTTTTCCTTCAGGTTTTTGCATCAAAGTCAGAAGAAGATTCAAAAGCACTTCTCTGACCTACTTGATCCACTTCTGACTCAAAAATCTGCCACAAAATGTAGTGTATGAAACAGCGCTCACTTACATGTCCCTGAAGCTCAGCTATATCACAGCCTCAAGAAGGCCTTAACCAGGCCTTAGGCACCGTGCACGGTTGAATACAGTATCGACCTATTCTAATCTTTGGGCAAATGCACATGACCATGGATACCACCAACCCCATCCGAGCATATAAAAGGAGCATGTAAAAGCACAGAAAAATAGGACATGCCATTATACAGACTGTATTTACAGGTAAGTGTCATCTGTGAGTTGCCCTTGCATCTTGTGTACCATTATTATCCAGCATGCAAAAACAACATGGATGCGTGCATTAGGCCTTAGGCCGCATTCATACCTGCATAATACAGTTGTGTGTTTGCATTCGTATTAAAGGCACAAGTCCCAACCTGACTGTGGGATTAATGACGGGCATCATAAATCACTAAGATGACTTCATTTCAGGCCTCTAGACCTACAGTCGTGCCCAGACTTTTGTCCATAATATAGACACAAACACACATTTATACTGTGCACTTAGGATTGTAGCCTCAGTATGGCCCATTCAGCATCAACACATTGCAGGGTAAGGCTGGGGCTACAGAGTGAGTTTTGCTCGCATGACAGCAAGTCTAACCACCAAAATATTGTGTGCAACTTGCTGCAACTTTATTACAGTTGAGCTTTGGCTGTTAACGGGACAGCCAAATTGCAGAGAAGTCGCAATTGCATGTAACTTGCACTAAGCTCTATGTCGATTCTATATTCTTCATGTCAATTCTATGAGCTGAGGTGCGCAAGCCAAGCAGAGTGCGAAAGCAATACTTTCTGGAAAAATTTGATTTTAATACATCCAATATACTTGTATGGGTGCATTTTTACAGCTCCATAAGCTCAGAACTTGTACCGTATATAACTGCAATACACCCATTTGCATGAGCTACGTTTAGGCTGATTTCATGTTTCATTGGTCTCCATGCTACTCCGTCCAGCAAAAAGAAAAAATATACAGTGCAAGTTTTATTACATAATGTAAGTCTGTGAGAAACAGATGGCATTTGAATGGCCTTTAAAGGAGAAGTCCTGTGGAGAAAAAAAGCAGGGGGGTGCAGGAGATAATAAACAATGTACACTTACTTATCCTTGTGCCCCATAGTGACACTCCAAAATCCAGTTGACAGTCACAGACTCCCTGCAGTTCCTAGAGCTGCAGAATCATGTACCTGGCTGATTTAATTGCCTACTGAGCCAATCAGTGACTCCGGCGCCCAGTAACTGACTGGTTAAGCATGCAATCAATCAGCCAGGCTGTATCTGGAAGAGCCAGGTACGTGACATACCCAGATTCCAGATGAAAATGACAGCCAAAGGCCATCAACGAGACCAGGGGGTGGCACAACTGAGGCATGAGGACTGGTAAGTATGCTTTGTTTATTAGGTTCCCGCACCCCTCTGCCTGCCTTTTTTATGTTTCACAGACTTCTCTTTTCATGTATATGTTTTATCTTTCCAAGAGTATAAAACATGTATGGTAAATATAAACACAAATTCAGTGTGAACACAGTCTTACATCCAATACTATGGTAATATAGGAGAGAGGAAATGAAGTAATATAATGAAATACAGGTGTAACAATATGGAATATATGTATAATAATAGGACAGGGGAATACAATAATATTATGATACAGAAGTATAATAGGATGGGAGAATATAATACTATTATGGTATAGAAGCATAATAATAAATAGGACGGGAATATAATACTATTATGGTATAGAAGCATAATAATAAACAGGACAGGGGAATAAAATACTATTATGATATAGAAGCATAATAATAAATAGGACAGGGGAATATAATACTATTATGGTATAGAAGTATAATAGGATGGAGAAATATAATACTATTATGGTATAGAAGCATAATAGGACGGAGGAATATAATACTATTATTGTATAGAAGGAGGAGGAATATACTAGTATTATGGTATATAAGTATAATAGGACAGGAGAATATAATAATACTATGGTGTAGAAGTATAATAGGATGGAGAAATATAATACTATTATGGTATAGAAGTATAATAGGACAGAGGAATATAATACTATTATGGTACAGAAGTATAATAGGACAGGGGAATATAATAATATTATGGTATAGAAGTGTAATAGAACGGAGAAATATAATACTATTATGGTATAGAAGTATAATAGGACAGGGGACTATAATACTATATTGGTATAGAAGTATAATAGGACAGAGGAATATAATACTATTACAGTATAGAAGTATAATAGGATGGGGAAATATAACACTATTATGATATAGAAGTATAATAGGAGAGGGGAATAAAATACAATTACGGTATAGAAGTATAATAGGACAGAGAAATATAATATTATTATGGTATAGAAGTATAATAGGACGGTGGAATGTAATAGTATTATGGTATAGAAGTATAATAGGACAGAGGAATATAATACTATTATGGTACAGAAGTATAATAGGAGAGGGGAATATAATACTATTATGGTATAGAAGTATAATAGGACGGAGAAATATAATATTATTATGGTATAGAAGTATAATAGGACGGTGGAATGTAATAGTATTATGGTATAGAAGTATAATAGGACAGAGGAATATAATACTATTATGGTACAGAAGTATAATAGGAGAGGGGAATATAATACTATTATGGTATAGAAGTATAATAGGACGGAGGAATATAATAATTTTATGGTACAGAAGTATAATAGGACGGAGAAATATAATACTATTATGGTTTAGAAGAAGGAGGAATATAATACTATTTTGGTATAGAAGCATAATAATAAACAGGACAGGGGAATAAAATACTATTATGGTATAGAAGCATAATAGGACGGAGGAATAAAATACTATTAAGGTATAGAAGGAGGAGGAATATACTACTATTACGGTATAGAAGTATATTAGGACAGGGGAATATAATAATATTATGGTATAGAAGTATAATAGGACGGAGAAATATAATATTATTATGGTATAGAAGTATAATAGGACGGAGAAATATAATATTATTATGGTATAGAAGTATAATAGGACGGAGAAATATAATACTATTATGGTATAGAAGTATAATAGGACAGGGGACTATAATACTATATTGGTATAGAAATATAATAGGACGGAGGAATATAATACTAATACAGTATAGAAGTATAATAGGACGGAGAAATATAATACTATTATAGTAAAGAAGTATAATAGGACAGAGAAATATAATATTATCATGGTATAGAAGTATAATAGGACTGAGAAATATAATATTATGGTATAGAAGTATAATAGGACGGAGAAATAAAATACTATTATGGTATAAAAGTATAATAGGACGGAGGAATGTAATAATATTATGGTACAGAAGTAGGGGCAATATAATATTATATATATGTGTATTTATAGAATGATAACTAGACAATATTTCCTGTCAGCTCATACACACAGTGCCCTGCAGCTTTATTACATGTCTATGGTGTGTACATTGATGGATATAGGGTGCCTGATGGCTGCCATGAGAGCTGAGTACTACAGCCCCTATATAATGGGAGCTCATAGGATAAGGCACTTGCCTTTGGAGGATGCTGACTGCGGTTCAAGCTCCAGACTCGACTGTAAGCTCCTGGGACAAGGGCTCTCTATGCCTGTTCTATCACTCCTCTGGGCTCAGCAGCTGCACAAGCAATATCTGCATAAAGGAGATACTTTGAACCTCTGCGTGACAGCAGCAGCCTCAATGTATGTGTATACACAGGATTCACATGAACCGCTCAGCACTTCCTGTGTTTCAGTTAATAGCTCCTCCCAGCAACATGCTGGCGGCCGATAAGGTTCCTATGCACTGGTGTTCCGATTTGGTAGATACTATTTCCAAGCGGGCTAAAGGACCTTTGATGACATCATACCCATGTGACCAGCTTCGTATGTAGGCGGAGCTATCCTCGGCTTTCTCAGCACAGAGGAGTCAGCCTGAACTTGTCGGTTAGAAAATTGCCGTGTGTTCCTGGGCTGTGTATGGAGCGTTTCTGTGACCAAGGTTTCTGTGCAGTGGAATATAACTACACTCTGGGTGTACTATTACCCAATGTTCTGCAGAGAAGGGGCTGTGGCTGTACTTTATGCAGTGTTCTGCAGGGACATCCCTGCACTACTCCCCACCAGTAGTTACAGCCCCTGTCACTGCAGTACATAACATAACAGTAGTCACAGACCCTATCCCTGCAGTACATCACATAACAGTAGTTACAGCCCCTGTCACTGCAGTACATAACATAACAGTAGTCACAGACCCTGTCACTGCAGTACATAACATAACAGTAGTCACAGCCCCTGTCACTGCAGTACATAACATAACAGTAGTCACAGCCCCTGTCACTGCAGTACATAACATAACAGTAGTCACAGACCCTGTCACTGCAGTACATAACAGTAGTCACAGACCCTATCTCTGCAGTACATCACATAACAGTAGTCACAGCCCCTGTCACTGCAGTACATCACATAACAGTAGTCACAGCCCCTGTCACTGCAGTACATCACATAACAGTAGTCACAGCCCTTGTCACTGCAGTACATCACATAACAGTAGTCACAGACCCTATCCCTGCAGAACATCACATAACAGTAGTCACAGCTCCTGTCACTGCAGTACATAACAGTAGTCACAGCCCCTGTCACTGCAGTACATCACATAACAGTAGTCACAGCCCCTGTCACTGCAGTACATCACATAACAGTAGTCACAGCCCCTGTCACTGCCGTACATCACATAACAGTAGTCACAGCCCCTGTCACTGCCGTACATCACATAACAGTAGTCACAGCCCCTGTCACTGCAGTACATCACATAACAGTAGTCACAGCCCCTGTCACTGCAGTACATAACAGTAGTCACAGCCCCTGTCACTGCAGTACATAACAGTAGTCACAGCCCCTGTCACTGCAGTACATCACCTGCAGAACATCACATAACAGTAGTCACAGCCCCTGTCACTGCCGTACATCACATAACAGTAGTCACAGCCCCTGTCACTGCAGTACATCACATAACAGTAGTCACAGCCCTTGTCACTGCAGTACATCACATAACAGTAGTCACAGACCCTATCCCTGCAGAACATCACATAACAGTAGTCACAGCTCCTGTCACTGCAGTACATAACAGTAGTCACAGCCCCTGTCACTGCAGTACATCACATAACAGTAGTCACAGCCCCTGTCACTGCAGTACATCACATAACAGTAGTCACAGCCCCTGTCACTGCCGTACATCACATAACAGTAGTCACAGCCCCTGTCACTGCAGTACATCACATAACAGTAGTCACAGCCCCTGTCACTGCAGTACATAACAGTAGTCACAGCCCCTGTCACTGCAGTACATCACCTGCAGAACATCACATAACAGTAGTCACAGCCCCTGTCACTGCCGTACATCACATAACAGTAGTCACAGCCCCTGTCACTGCCGTACATCACATAACAGTAGTCAAAGCCCCTGTCACTGCCGTACATCACATAACAGTAGTAACAGCCCCTGTCACTGCAGTACATAACAGTAGTCACAGCCCCTGTCACTGCAGTACATCACATAACAGTAGTCACAGCCCCTGTCACTGCAGTACATCACACAACAGTAGTCACAGTCCCTATCATTGCAGTACATCACATAACAGTCACAGCCCCTGTCACTGCAGTACATCACACAACAGTAGTCACAGTCCCTATCATTGCAGTACATCACATAACAGTCACAGCCCCTGTCACTGCCGTACATCACATAACAGTAGTCACAGCCCCTGTCACTGCAGTACATCACATAACAGTAGTCACAGCCCGTTACTGCAGTACATTACACATTACATAACAGTAGTCACAGCCCCTATCATTGCAGTACATCGCATAACACTAGTCACAGCCCCTGTCACTGCAGTACATCATATAACAGTAGTTACAGCCCCTATCATTGCAGTACATCACATATTAGTAGTCACAGCCCCTATCATTGCAGTACATCGCATAACACTAGTCACAGCCCTTGTCACTGCAGTACATCATATAACAGTAGTTACAGCCCCTATCATTGCAGTACTTCACATAACAGAAGTCACAGCCCCTATCATTGCAGTACATCACATAACAGTAGTCACAGCCCCTGTCACTGGAGTACATCACATAACAGTAGTCACAGCTCCTGTCACTGCAGTACATAACAGTAGTCACAGCCCCTGTCACTGCAGTACATCACACAACAGTAGTCACAGCCGCTATCATTGCAGTACTTCCACAACAGAAGTCACAGACCCTATCACTGTAATACATCACATAACAGTAGTCACAGCCCCTTTTGCTGGAGAACAACCCCTTTTGCTGTGACCCAGTCACAGCTAGTGTTGACTGTATCTGTCAAACTGTGCAGGTTCGTTCTCCAAACTCTTTGCGTTTCATCCCCCTTGGTTTCAAAAGTTGGATGTAGCCCTAAGGAGTCCTGGAAAACATGGATACAACCTATGCTGTATCCATGTTTTTCTGGCAGCCCTAGGACGGCATCCAACTTCTTAACCACTAATATGTGTCTTTAAAGGGAACCAATCAGCCAGTTAGGCTGATATGGTTCCCTGGAGCAATGTACAAAGCTCCTGCAGCAGCTGTGGCACATACCGGCCATGGCTGCAGCAAGAGCTTTATACTGGGGAAAAATGACTTTTATTTCCCCGACTCGTGACAGACACGGGTGGGGAAGTAGACATCTAGGCGGCTCCCTGTCCATGTCTAGTCACAGCACTTTTCCTGTCAGCGTGCTCCGCAGGATGATTGACAGGCAGAGAGGCCAGTAACAGGGATTTATACTTTGCTCCAGGGAACCATATCAGCCCAATTGGGCTGATTGGTTCCCTTTAATTAGGCTGCGTTCACACTACGTATATTTCAGTCAGTATTGCAACCAAAACCACGAGTGGATTAAAAACACAGAAAGGATCTGTTCACACAATGTTTAAATTGAGTTGATGGCCGACCATGTAACAGTAAATAACTGCCATTATTTCAATATAACAGCCGTTGTTTTAAAATAACAGCAAATATTTGCCATTAAATGGCGGCCATCCACTCAATTTCAACATTGTGTGAACAGAGCCTTTCTGTGTTTTTAATCCACTCCTGGTTTTGGTTGCAATACTGACTGAAATATACTGATTGAAATATACATGTACTGACTGAAATATACGTAGTGTGAACGCAGCCTAAGGCTCGGTTCACACGCTGTAAGAGTGCGGCTGTATTTGTGGCTGTAATTGTGCGGCGGTATTTTTGATGGTTCGTGTGTATGCTTGGAAGTATAGGATATGCGGCTGCACAGTGCACACTCCGTATGAGTTTCGGGCCTGATTGTATCCGGGTCCGTAAAAAATGAGCAAGACCATTATTTCCGGCCCGAAAAGGTCCAACTCGGCTGTAGGAAGTAACATTTGTTCCAGATGGAACCTCTGATTACAGCCGGATAAATCCGGATTCTGATTTGAATAATTGATCAATGCGTAACGCCCCTTCAGTTTAAAAGGCCCAAGTGAATGGGCTTCAATAGGTGACCATCCTTTTAGGTGTCCCGATCTGGAGCTATGGCACGACGAGTAGCGGAGCATGGTGGTGCTGGTCGTGGGCGACGTGGTTCCTGGCAGAGGGACATTGATGTTCCCCGCCTGATCGCAGAGGTAAATTTTCTCGAAGAATTAGACTAATATTTGTCTAATGATTTTTCTCGGAAAATAGGATGTATACTCTCTCTCTCTGTGTTTCTCTGTATCTATTTATCTATATATATATAATATATGTTTATATATTTATCTGATGTTGGAAAAGTATATATTTTTACTTATCAATTCACACGGTCGTCTCGGCCAAGAAAGCCGCACCTACGCCACATGTAAGACACATATGAATATAATGACTATTAGTTGTGTTTAATATCAGCGGTCTTGTTATGCGAGATGGGCGTGTGAATGTGGGCTTAAAAAAAAAAAAAAAAATCCTTTAACTATTAATTTCGCAAACAATCAGCATATTGTAGCGTGATGTGTTTCCTTATATGCTATAGTATTAATTTAGAGTGAAGTTAAAATATTAATGAACTACTTATATATGTCTAATTTGTGATCCGTTGTGACTGTACCGTTGGTTTAGTTCTTCGAGTGTATTTTTTTGTAACAGTTACATGGGTTAAATGTAATATGTATTTTTGGGTGGTCACAATTATGTACCTAGCGTTTTTGATGCGTTTTTTCTGGGATATTGTGAATGTCAATATTATTAGTCGTTATAAATGTAGTGTTTAGTAAACCTCTGGTTTGGTAATGGCTTTTTTAATGTTGGATGATATGTAAGTGTAACTTTTTCATGATCTTTCATGTAGTATCCTAAATGGATGCGTTTTTCATGTAGCTTTCTTTTCCACGTTTTTGAATGTTATTGTCTGTCCCTCATTGAATCTTCGACTTAATGCAATAGCTAACCTTCGATGTATTTCATTTGCAATATATTTTTTTTTAACATTTATCAAATACTGTTCCCTTGATAAATGTTGACCATAGTTATGGCAAAATGTCGAGATCTATCACCATAGTCGTTGGGACATGTTTTAGCCACACACTACTGATAGCAAAACACCACACACCCCAGAACAACTACCGCAGTAGTGAAATAGTTAGCTTCACTCGTTTGCACATGTGTTGATGTATTTTCAAACCAATGTTGATTTTCTTTATCATCAGGTGTGAATGCAAAGCTGTCATTGAGCTGGTCTTGTGGCCTACTAATTAGTGCTAGTTAAGATACAAAGCCTTTCCTAAATGAAATAATTGCACACCAATCTTGGTATCGTTTCCTAAGTGTTCAAAGAGTTCTGGCATTCCTTTGTGTTGTGAGTCTTGGCTCAGTGGTTATTAGGCTGTGTTCATTAGATTACACAGGTGGTCTGTTGGAATCCCACCACCACTCTATGTAATGTAATTATGGAAAACATGTTATTCTTCAAATCGATGTAGACACACAGAGAGGTGAAGTCAGATGGAGATGTCTATTGATTTCTGTGTTCATATATTATTTTTCAGGTGCGGTCCCGTCCACATTTGTGGGACTTGACTGTGCGTGGCTACCACGACCGCGTCCTGCGTCGCGAGACGTGGGAGAGTATAGCGGCTGTGGTAGTCCCACAGTGGGGCGATGTGACGGACGCTGAGCAGCTGCGGATGGGTATGTCGTGTTGTCAAATAATGTATGACATAAAATCTTTACAAGAATGGGCGATATTCATAATAAGCCATCGAAATAGAATCAAATAATTATTATATATATATTTCTTATCCTTTTTTTTTTCTTTTGTCAGTCCGAGCAGTGGAGACCCGCTGGTCAAGTGTGAGGGACCAGTACCAACGGGCGATACGCACGGAGGAGAGGGGTGGGGAGCCGACCTCCATGCGCTATGCGCCTTTGTTGGATTTTCTCCCGAGCCGCAGTCAACGGCTGTAAGGATATTTGGCTTATTAGCTAATGTATATAGTATCATAGCGTCCACTATCTAATACATGATATAAAATCTTATATGGGAGGAATTGATAAAAAGTCTGCCTTTGGATATTCAGCTGAACCTGCTCGATACTCACTGGCAGATGATATAATCCAATTTCCAGCACATTCAGCTTTATGTATAGATTTTATATGAATGGCCAGACAATGATCTGAAATGTATACATATAATTTCACAACATACACTATTGCCATTATTTATAAGGCCCTAGTTGTGTCATGTTTATTAGCCTTCATGATGGTGTATGTGACTGTCCAGAGAGGGTTAATGTATCCTGATCGATCACAATAGTCCCCTTTGCTCACACTCAACCAAATGCTTACACACCACTCTGACTCATGCTTCCACATCCTGTAATTGTAGTCAAATATCTTACTTTCTGTCATGGCACTAGACCAACATATCCAATTATAGTGACTTTTGCAGATCACGGTCACTCCCTCAGTTGTTTAGCGTGTGCTGTAGGTGGCAGAGTCGGTAAGCATGGTGAATTAAACGGCCTTTTCCAGGCAGCGGATAAGGTTTAATCTTTTGTGTCCTACTGTACAAAGCAGTCAGAGAGCTGTTGGTCGGGCCACACTATTCACTTCCTGAATCCTCAATGCTGGCCGGCCTGCTGCTGTGTCACTGTCAGTGTGGCCTGCGGGGATCAATGACAGGTACACAGCCCTGTTACTGGACGCTTGTGTCTCTGGTCACATGACTAACTCACGCCCCTCTCCATGACGTGCGACATGAAAAAACACTTGTTATTGTATTGTCACCAGAATGCTTCCATGGCCACAACATGCCATGAAGATGATAGCATTGTTGCCACAGTGAGAAAGGGGAAAATATTGCCACAATATGCATTATTTTAATTTTTAGTACACACTAATGTGAAGGAGTTTGAATAAATAGTTGTATGTCCTGACCTAGGATGCTGATAGTACTACATAATGTATTCCTGTTACCAAAGAACAAATGTCAACATACTGTATGTTATCAAAAAAAAACAATTCTATATATTAAGTGACTTTATGAATGTGTCTAGATTATCTAACCTTTCTGTCTCTCCACAGAACCAGTGGCAATTTCGCAGAGCCACCTGGAGGAGAGGATGCTGGTGGTGCTGACGTTGCAGCATCCCAGCAGGAGGGGGAGAGTGCCACGCCACCGCCATCACAGGAGCCTGGCAGTCCGACTCTTTCTGAGGGCACAGAGCAGATGCCAGGACCTTCTGGCTCTACTTCCATGCCCGAAAAGGAGGAGGCTGCAGCACCATCAACATCTGGTGCAGGTCCCAGTGGTGTGCCCCTGGCAGCTAGGCCAAGTCAGCCACTGACGAGGCCCACCACCACCACCAGGAGGCGCCGGGACCAAGAAGAACCTGAGTCAGCATTGACTGAGGTGGATCATTCTGTTATCGACTTTGTCAGGCGGTTTGATGGAGGAGATGACCAGAATGACTTCTTCTGCCACTATCTGGGAGCCCGTTTACGGAATCTCCCTAATAATTTGGCACGTAGTGCGAGGCTCGTTACTGACTTTGTGGTGTCGTGTCACGAGCAGATTGACCCGGAAACTCTCCCCGACCCTTCCTACGTGGGCTTCCTCCTACAGACGGTGTATGGGTTACACTTACGGAGGCCACGTATCCCGGCGGAGGTCAACCTTTTCCCCGAGACCACTGAGCCCCCACCTGTGCCCCCACCTCTGTCCCCCCTTGTCCCCCCAGCAGTTTCCCCAGAGCCACCTGGTGCCATGCCACCTCCATCTGAGGGTACTAGGGCCGTTCTTAGGCGCCAGCCACGGCGTGGACGGCGCTCTCGGGCATCTCGTAACCCACCACGTTTATGATTTATAGTATGTGATGTATGAGGCAATACATCATATTTGTTGTTTTTTTATTTTAAAGTTTTTCTTTTTTTTTTTTTTTTTTTTTTTTTTTTTTTTTGGTTTATGGCAAGTGGTCTGCTTCTTCTGGCCCAGAGAGGTCATTTTGTGTTAGGGTAGAGTAGGGTCCATGTCCCTGAGGACACCTTACCGTGGTGACATGGTACACTCTGTTTGAAAAAACAGTTTGCTAAGATCCTCATTTTGAAAAAAACTTTGAAAGATATACAATCATAACTCTTTCCTTTTCCGATCTCCAGGGCGCCTGTTTCTTGTGTGTAGGGGACCTTGGGAGCAGAAACAATATGTATGAACATTTTAACGGCAAGGCCAGAAATGTACTGTAATAAAAAAAGAGATCAGGTCATAAATGAAAGTCTCAGATGTGTCCTCTTTTTCTATCGATTCCTGCCTTTTGATGTATATGTTTGACTGATAATCTTGCACCTAATGTTTGTGTGTAAAATGGCCTATTTTCTTTTAGTCTTTCTACACAATAATCACTTGCATCTGATATTTCATAGAGAACATGAAGAATTTTTTCTATAATTATTCAAATCTAGATTATATTTTCAGCCACATGATAACTAGGTTCATGATCCGAAAGAAACTCTATCCTAGATTTGGACATGAAAAAACACTGATACATTGTGTGGGAAAGTTGAATAGTTTACATTCTTCAACACACATCTGCGTTATTGTCTCTCGATTGTGATGTGGAATGTTGTGCTTTGGCTCAAGGTTAGAAGTAACTCGAGCTGAGTCAATGTTGCCTATGCTGTAAAGTGGCCATTTGCAATATGGAGAGGCCTAAAGCCTTTACAATGAGACATCAAGGATGTCTGGCTAAGCTGAGCAGCGTTACATGGTCTCACATAGCAATTCGCCTAGCACAGGACACACAATTGTCAACCCCCCCCCCCCGCTACGCCCAGTGCTGAGGTGCCGATACTACAGAGAGGAGGCGTGTCCCCCCGGGTCGCTATCCGATACCAGCCCCCCGCGCCGGATTGTGGTGTGCCATTCCCTAGTAGTAAGCCGAGGTATTTTAGCCTTATACTATGAGGACATGATGTGAGTAGTAGTGTACTGTGTATATGATATGTGCCGGCAGCAGACAGCATGGAGGGAGGGAGGGAGTTAGCTGCAGGTGAAGCTGGAGACCCCACCCACATAAGTGACGTACTATTTAGAATTAAACATGGCGTGTAGCATGTAAAATCGGTGTACTAGCTATGACCTTAATCAATAATTGTTTCCAAGACCTTACTGTAAGTTTTTCTTATTTTCAGGTCCATGCTCGGCCACTGCTATGGGACGGCCCTGCGCCTGGGTACAGAAGCCGGCTAAGGCGGAGTGCCGCATGGAAGGAGGTTTGCCGGATTGTATACCCAGATTGGGACAAGCATACTAGATTACAGAAATGGATAATTGGTAAGTTTTTTTAGCCACTCTGGCAAACAAGAAACTCTACTGTTATGGTCACCTGACGCTCATATATTACTAATATGTGTGTGTACGCTTTTTTGTTTTAGCAAAACATGTGGAGACCAGGTGGTCCAGTGTGAGGGACAGATTCATCAGGAAGCGACGCCAGCTGATGAGGCGTGGGGCCTCACAAGAAGAACTGGCCTCTTTGCGTTTTGCCCCAATGCTGCGTTTCATTTTGAATTCCAGCAGACGCCGCAAGTAAGTGTGTGTGTTAATTGCATGTGTCCATGGTAGGATCAGATGATGACAGAAGTAGGTCAGTGTCTTATGTGTGCAGACATAGACATGTGTTATATTTATAGAGATTATATACATTGAGGGTCCTGCAGGGGGAGCACTAAATTAAGTGAACACTTTAGAGTAATATATACTTGGGTAAGATGATGCGCCCCCTGCTGGACACCAGATAACTAACAAATGCAGCGTGGCCTAACCGCCTTTGGAACAGCTTTTGATCACTCCAGGATAAAATACATAACAGGAAATAAAATTCAGGCCAATAGCATGGACTCTAGTAATAATGTTTAAACAATGGACGCAATGTGTCCATAGGGCCGAATAATGTTCCACTCGGGTCGGTTTGTGAAGACCAGCATTTTGGGGTACCAGTGTGTGAATATAGTGATAAAAGTTCAAGTGTGACACCTCGAACATATTGAAGAAAAGATTCTTAAAGCAGGCAGAGTAAAATACTGCATTGGATGCATATAGTTGATTTTGACTTACAAGAATGTCCAAAAACAAATTTGCCATCTTAGATTGTGACCAGTGTTGTTTTCTCCTCAGACCAGAACTAGTTCAGCAACCAGCAGAGGCCTCATCGGATGAAGAGAATGAAGAGCCTCATCTGCCAGAGGGAGTGGCCATGACTCCACCACCAAGATGGCAAGAGGGCCCTGTGGAGCCTGGCGAGGGCGAGTCACATCTGGCTTGACCGTCCAACAACATTTGTGTGCGTTCCGCACTCACTCTCCTCACCTCCACCAACACCACCCCTTGTCTGCTTGACTGTAGGGCCCTTGTGCCAACCTCTGATTACTAGCATTCATCTTTTCATAACATTTGTGCGCACCAGGACCACATAAACAACAGACTCTTTACAAGGTCTGGCATCACATTAGCTACGGATGACAGTAAGAGCTTGGGGGGATGGGGATGTCCCTTTTAGGTTTGTGTTGCCAGACTACAGTCAGGCTGGCTGTGGCCTTCACATAATGGGCAGACTACTGCCTCTGCACACTATTCTAACTCCTGTCAACATGGTCAAAAGTAGTGGGCACACACCCTCTGCCACATCCACCCAGACACACTATCATGTGATCTGTGTTTTGGTTTTAGATGTAATAAATCCATTTTGAGATATATTATTGTTCGCCTAATTTTTGTGTTTTACTTGTTTATGTTTGAGTGTTTAAGGGTTAAAAACACATTAATCATTACTGACTGCCACTAAGGAACAACGAAATACGCAAAAAAACACATTTTCAACTTTGTTGGCATACGAAGATGTGTTGAATGTTGCTATTCTGTGTTTGTACATTTTGTTGTATGCTTCACGTTTGTAGCTAATTAGCACATGCTGGATGTCCTTCAGGAGGATAGTTCCAATAATATCTGACACATTGCTGTATGTCGAAATGAGTGTGTCATGATAATAAAGATTAATGTAGTAAACTATTTTATTGATCACCCCAACCCTCTCCTGCTCTGGCCACTTCCTGCCTTGGCCACAGATGTCAGCAGAGAGCAGTGTCAGACCTTAAACACACTGAATAGCAACATTCACTACATCTTCGTAGTGGGTTCACACTACGTGTATTTCAGTCAGTATATTTCTGTCACTATTGCTAACAAAACCAGTAGTGGTTTCAAAACCCAGAAAGGCTCTGTTCACACAATGTAGAAATTGAGTGGATGGCCGCCATTTAATGTGAAATATTTGCTGTTATTTTCAAAGAACGGATGGTATTTAGAAAGAAAGTCCGTTATTTAGGGTTTTATGGCGCACATCCACTACATTAGAACATTGTGTGAACAGAGCCTTTCTGTGTTTTGAATCCACTCCTGGTTTTGTTAGCAATACTGACAGAAATATACTGAGTGAAATACACGTAGTGTGAACCCACTACCGAAGATGTAGTGAATGTTGCGATTCAGTGTTTTTAAGGTCTGACACTGCTCTCTGCTGACATCTGTGGCCAAGGCAGGAAGTGGCCAGAGCAGGAAAGGGTTGGGATGATCAATAAAATAGTTTACTACATTAATCCTTATCATCATGACACACTCATTTCCACATAGAGCAATATGTCAGATCTGAGTGGAAATCTCCTCCTGCAGGACATCCAGCATGTGCTAATTATCTACAAAGTGGAGGATATATAAACGTACACACAACAAACTACATAATGTTGCATTTACACAGGCAGATTTATGTGATAGATTTTGGAAAACAAATCCAGGACCCCAGACTGTAGACAGGGAACAGGTGATAAAGTAAAGAGCGAGATTTCGCAGCTTTTACTATCCATTTCTGGGTTTGGCTTCAAAACTCTTAATGATAAATATGTGTCTGGAAACGCTACATAAGTAGACCACATCCACCTGCCGCACCTGGGTGATGTGTGGAGGGATATATGTGGTGTGTTAATGGTGATTGTTAATAAGTGAGATGGACTGTGTCACTAGAAACTCTCAGATCCTGTTACATATCCCAGACTAGAAAGTTAGACATATAGTGCGCACCCTGCTGGTCACTCCGTAGGAAATACACATGTTTTGATCACATCAATGTTTCTGCACACTAGGTTGAAAGGACTATCCAATTATTAACATTAGCAGTATGTGACCATGCTCGCTAATTACTGGCCAGTAGTATATCTAGTGAGGTTCTGTGTATTTTCGAACACTACAACTATGGGAACACACTACATGGTTGACATACATTGAAAAGCCAGACACATGGTTTAGGAGAAAATAAAAATATATATATATTTTTTTATAAATATAACGCAAATTAAATATAACCAAATACATATGGCTCAAAAAAAAAAAAAAAAAAGAGCTGACACATCCCAGAGACAGGTGACATACATGCGGAAAAACATCAGTCCTGTGGCCGTGGCTCATAACGGAGGCTGTGAAAGGGGCACGGGCACGGCGCCTTCAGGAGTCATGAAGTAGTCAGCAAAGAGGTTCCTGACCACTATCCCGCGGTTGAGTTGTCTCCCTTGGCCATAGTTGAGAGGAGCACTAAAAGCTGGCAGTGTCTCCACGTCCACATCCGGGTGGGGAGCATAGTCCCGAAGGTAGTTGTGGAGAACACAGGCAGCTTTAATGACCATGTCAACTGTGGCCAAGTTCAACTGCAGGGCAGTGGTAAACACTCTCCACTGACTAGTCATGATTCCGAAGGCGCACTCCACGAAGTTACGTGCCCGGCTCAGCCTCCGGTTAAATCCTCTCCCCCGTTCATCCAGCCCTCTCCGTGGGTAAGGGCGCAGCAGGTTGTTGAGTAAAGGGAAGGCTTGATCCCCTACCATGACGAATGGAGCGGGATGCGTGGTACCCGGAAGAGGAGTGGGAGGAGGTAGAGTCACGTGATCTAACAGTATGCGCCTCCCAAACTCTGATCTCAGTAGCGCCCGGGAGTCCCCAGTACTGCCATAGGAGCCGACGTCGATGGCAAGGAAACGATACGTGGAATCAACAACCGCGATCAGGACCACAGAAAAAAATTTCTTATAATTGAAATACTGTGATCCTGATCGCGGTGGTTGCTTCACACGTATGTGCTTACCATCAACCGCCCCTATACAGTTGGGGAAATTGGCCACAGACTGAAAGCCTGCTGCTGACTGCAACCAAATCTCCCGGGTCGGACTGGGCATCACGATGGGCTGCAAATGCTCCCAGATCACACCACACGTGCACCTCACAATTCCAGAGATGGTGGACTTACCAACCCGGAATTGGAGGTGCAACGATGCATAACTCTCCCCTGTCGCCAAGAATCTGGAAAAAAAAAAAAAATAGATTATTTTTACATTCATAACAAAATTATATCATTACATCTTTTTATACAATATTACATTTACATTAAAATACATGAACAAATAGTCACACAGCAACAAAAGCCTCTTCACCTTAACGTTATGAGCAGACGGGCCACAGGAGGGATGGATTTCCGCATGTAGGTGTCCTGTCTCTGGAGATGTGGGCTCAAAATCGAAAGCAAATGATCAAAGGCCTCCATAGGCAGGCGGACGAAGGCCTGGAACTTGTCAGGATGACTGCAACAAATGAAGAAAAATATGGCTCAGAAATAATACACACAAACACAGATCATAGGAAGATGTCATAGGATTTACAAATGCTGAAATTGACATCAAACGTTGTAAGGCAAAACAAAAAAATAAATAAAAAGAATGCACATTATGGACTTTGTTCCAAAAATTCGGGTACAGTAAAGTTTACATTATGATATTATATTCAAATATTATACAGCATTTATAAATAAAATCAACATACCGGCGCAAATCATCATACAGGCAACCAATGTGGCCACGGGTCTCCCTCCGCAGGTTTATGGGGTGCACCCAATAGCGCCGTCCCACCTGCTGACGACGGCGCCGCTCTGCGTTTTTTCGCCTCTGAGAAGAAGGAAAAAAAAATACAAATATTTTGGACACATGTAACTTAGTCTGAAAGGTATTCAACTGTTGCATTTAAGGACCTTTTGTCAACAGTACTTAAGGGAGCTTGCCGAAACAATACATGAAACAAATGTTTAGGGATTGTAATGCTAAACATTTTGTAACGCTATTTCAAAAACAGTTCCATAAAGCTTGAAATAAAAAAAAAAAAAATATATATATATATATATATATATATACAAATAAACATGGGAATAAATAAATACTTACACACAACCGCAGGTAATAATGGTGAAGATTCCACAACACCCCAAGCACCAGGGGCTGGTGTTTGCGGAGAAGCCGCATTCGTCTTGCTGGCCCATATGGGACATTACTTCCACCAGTCGACATCAGGACAATTGTTTTTTTTTTTTCCCAAACACAAAAAGCAGATGGGCGCACTTCGCGAGTGGGCGTAGATTTTATAGGGATGTGGGTGTGCTTATTTGGGCCGGGGGCAGATTCATGAATAAATTACATGCTTTCGCCCGGGTCGAAACAAGCCAGGAAGCCTCATAACACTACGGCCGGACTCTTACGATAAGACCGTAAGTGCTTTTCAAATACAGCCGCAAGACCACCCGGATATGTACGGACCAAACATTTTTACTGCCGCACAGTTACAGCGTGTGAACCCAGCCTCAGGCTGCGTTCACACTACGTATATTTCAGTCAGCTAAATTGTGCATGGCAACCAATCACAGTTCAGCTTTTATTTTACCAGTGTAATTTTTTAAAAGAAAGCTGGGCTGTGATTGGTCGCTATGGGCAACATCAAACCATGTTCTTCGTGTGGCCTAACCATAAGCTGTTTGCTTGGTCATAAGTGTGTTTAACCCCTTAAGGACAGAGCCTGAAATGGCCTTAATGACAGAGACAAATTTTATGAATATGACCAGTGTCACTTTATTCATTAATAACTTCGGGATGCTTTTACCTATCCGGCTGATTCTGAGACTGTTTTCTCGTGACATATTGTACTTTACATTTCTGGTAAATTGGAGTCGATACTCATAACAAATAATGTGAAAAAATGCATTTTTCCAACTTTGAAACTTTTTTGCGTATACAGAAAGTGGTTATACCACATAAATTATATATTAAATAGCATTAGCAACATGTCTACTTTATGTTGGCGGCATTTATTAAACTATCTTTCATTTTTTTTAGACGATAGGAAGCTTAAAACATTAGCAGCAAATTTCCAAATTTTCAGTAAAATTTCTAAATCAGATATTTTTAGGGACCTGTTCAGGTTTAAAGTGTATTTGAGGGGCCTGTATGTTAGAAAGCCCCACAAAGCACCCCATTTCAGAAACTGCACCCCCCAAACTCTGCAAAAGCATATCCAGAAAGTGTTTTAACCCTTTAGGGGAGTCACAGAAATAAAAGCTAAGTGTGTAAGGAATTTGAAAATTTTAATTTTCTGTGCAGAGATTTTATTGTAATCCAATATTTTTCATAATTATAAACCTATTACCAGAGAAATGCACCCCAATAATTATTGTCCCGTTTCTGCAGTTTATAGAAATACCCCATATGTGACCCTATTGCGCTATTTGACGCAACCACAAGCCTCAGAAATAAGGGAGCGCCTAGTGCATTTCAACGCCTCCGTTATATTTGGTCATTTTTGACTGTACCACTTCTGGTTGGCAGAGGCTCTGGGGTGCCAAAACCTAAAAAACACCCCTAAAGAAACACCATTTAGAAAACTACACCCCTCAAGGAATGTAACAAGGGGTGCGGTGAGCATCTGGACCCCATAGGTGCTTCACATATTTTCCGAACAATATGGCGTGAAAAAAGAAAAATTTATTTTTTACACTAAAACGTTGTTCTAGCCTTCAATTTTTCATTTTCTTAAAGGGATAAGAGGCAAAAAAAGACAAAAAATGTGTAGCGCAGTTTCTCCCGAGTACGGAAATACCCCACATGTGGTGATAGAGTGCCAAGGGGGCGCAGGACGAGCCTCCAAAGGAAAGGAGCGCCAATTGGCTTTTGGAAGCTGAATTTCACTGAAAAGGATTTCAAGGGCCATGTCGCATTTACAGAGCCCTCGTGCTGCCAAGACACTGGAAACCCCCCACAAGTGACTCCATTCTGGAAACTACACCCCTCAAGGAATCTAACAAGGGGTGCAGTGAGCATATGGACCCCACTGGTGACGGGCACAAATGTGGAACAATGTGACGTGAAAGGGAAAAATTTCATTTTTTCACTTTCATGGCACAAATGTGCCCGTCATCAAGGGGTCCATATCCTCACTGCATCCCTTGTTAGATTCCCTGAGGGGTGCAGTTTCCAGAATGGGGTCACTTGTGGGGGTTTCCAGTGTTTTGGCAGCACGAGGGCTCTGTAAATGCGACATGGCGTTCATCATCCATTCTAGCCAAATCCAACCTCCAAAATCCAAATGGCGCTCCTTCCCTTCGGAGGCTTGCCCTGCGCCCACATGGCGCTTTATGTCCACATGTGGGGTATTTACGGACTCGGGGGAAATTGCTCTACACATTTTGTTTTTTTTTCCTCTTTTAACCCCTTGTGAAAATGATAAATTCAAGGCTAAACCAACATTATAGTGTAAAAAATGTAATATTTCATTTTCACGCCACATTGTTCCACATTTGTGTCCGTCACCAGTGGGGTCCATATGCTCACTACACCCCTTGTTACATTCCTTGAGGGGTGCAGTTTCCATAATGGGGTCACTTGTGGGGGGTTTCAACTGTCTTGGCAACACAGGGGCCTTTTGAATGCAACATGGCCCCTCGAAATCCATTCCATCCAAATCCAGCCTTCAAAAACCAAATGGCGCTCCTTCCCTTCGGAGGCTTACCCTGCACCCGCATGGCGCTTTATATCCATATGTGGGGTATTTCCGTACTCAGGGGAAATTGCTCTACACATTAAATGTTTTTTTTTTTATCTTTTAACCCCTTGTGAAAATGAAAAAATCATGACAAGATTAATGATTTAGAGTAAAAATTTTACAAAAATTACACTAAATGTTGGTCTAGCCTTGATTTTTTTTCCATTTTTACAAGGGGTTAAAAAAGAAAATGAACACAAAACGTGTAGGGTAGTGTCCCCTGAGTACGAAAATACCCCACATGTGGGCATAATGTGCCATATGGGCACAGGGCAAGTCACCAAAGGGACAGAGCACCATTTAGAGGCTGGAATGGAGGATGGAGGCCATGTCGCAATTACAAAGCTCCTGTGCTGCCAGGACAGTAGAAACCCCCGACAAGTGACCCCATTCTGGAAACTACACCCCATAAGGAATCTAACAAGGGGTGCAGTGAGCATATGGACCCCACTGGTGACGGGCACTTACGTAGAACATGTGCCGAGAAAATAAAAAATACAATTTTTTTCTTTTTCACGTCCCAAATGTGGCCGTCACCAGGGGGCCATATCCCCGCTGCCCCCCTCGTTAGATTCCTTATCGGGTGTAGTTTCCTGAATGGGGTCACTTGTGGGGGGGTTCTACTGTCCTGGCCGCACAGAGGCTTTGTAATTGCATCATGGCATCCTCTAATGGGAATGGCGGCCATACCTACTTAGCTGGGGAAAAGGGACAATTCTAATTTATTTGGGGGTATTAGGCCACTTATTAGTTTATAAGGTTGGAAATGACAGGTGTCCATCAAATTCAACCTGTGATGATCCAGAGGAAGGCAAAAAACCCTCGTGAGGCAGACGACAGTAGCCTCATCACAGGAGAAAAATTCCTTCCCGACTCTATAATGGCGATCAGAATAATCCCCGGATCAACGTGACCCCTGAAATAGGAATAAGGGACAGAATTTAGATAATGTAGAACCCCAATGACGTGTGGTACGCCTTGGAGCGATCCAGTATGCAGAGGCCGGGGGGATCAGGACAGGCGTCACACTGGAAAATGGTGTCCTTCCTGATCCCCCTGTTACGCCACACTCTGCACTTCTTCTGGGGTCTCCTGTTTTCCAGTGTGGGGGACGTCACCTGGAAAATGTTGTCCTGGTGCGATACGGGGTCCTTCATATCCAGAAGCGCTGGGTCCGCTCCATGGCTGCTAAATATTAGGGCTCTATTACTGCTTCTGATATGTTCGGATCGTGCAGCAAGCTACAGGGCAGCGAGGGACCAGAAGAGGGGGTGCTGGTATAAAAGTTATCCCCGTACAGGAGGTGACCTTTATCCAGCAGTGGGAAGATCAGTTCCCGGATGATCTTCCCACTAACTCCGAGGATGGGGGGGGGAGGGGGCATCTGGGGGCTGCATTTGGGTGTCCCTTCTTACATACACTCTAAGGGTACGTGCACACTGCGGAATCGCGACAGATAACCCTTCGTGCATTCCACAGCTGGCACCCACCGGCGGACTGATGCAGGCGCACGTCTCCACACGTGTCATAGACTCCATTCTATGCACGGGCGGATTCCGCTCTCCGTCCAACGTGTTCATTCTTTGGATGGACGACGGATTCCGCCCGTGCATAGAATGGAGTCTATGACACGGGTAGAGACATGCGCCTCCATCAGTCCGCCGGCGGGTGCCAGCTGCGGAATGCACAAAGGGTTATCCTTCGCCATTCCGCAGTTTGCACGTACCCTAAATCTGTAAGTGTACCCTGAGGTACGCTCACACAGTTTGTAGAATTTCACTCCATACCGTCATCTCTTATTGGGACGGTACTGGCGGAAAAGACGTGTCTGGGGGGCAGCGTACGCTACGCTACCCCCAGACACGTCACCGGATGATGAGGAGGATGAGGATGAATGGAGGAACGAAGGATCCCCCCCATTCATCCTCACTGGCTGTTTCGGTGTCAGAGGCAATAATAACGTATCCCTCTGACACCGAAAACACCCTGGGGGCCATTTGTATACGGGGATTGGTATATGGGGTATGTAGTGGTGTAGTGTCAAACTTTATTCAATGTAGTGTGGTGTAATGTAGTGTTTTTTACGTGTTTTTTTACAGTAAGTATAAAAAAAAAACCTACGCCAACAAAGGAGTTGCTGATAAATGCCGCACTTATGTGCGGCACTTATTAGCAGACTGTGGCAGTAGAATATAGAAAAAAAACACCCTACGCCAAAAAGGAGGAGTTGCTGATTAGCAGCGCACTTTCGTGCGATGCTGATCAACACTCAGCGGCGATAGGGTGCGGAAAATAGAAAAAAAAAAAATTTGAAAAAAAATCAATTTTTCTACATTCTGAACATCCCTGTAGCTGCTGATAAGTGTATTACACATATCAGCCGCTAGAGGGCAGCAGAGCGCAAAATACGGAAAAAGCTGACGCTGGAGCCGAAAATAGCCGAGAGAAGCCGAACGTGACGTCACGGAAGAAGCCGAAGACCCGAACGAAGACGAGGACGCCGCGAACCCGGAAGACGCCGATCAGGAGCCCGGGACAGGTGAGTAATGTACAAATACCTGCTCTGGACCCCTCGGCTACCTAGCTGAGGGGTCCAGGGCAGGTATTTACTATTTTGTGGGACTCTGATCGCCGTGCCACCGGCCCGATCGCCGTGAACGGCCGGCCGTTCACGGCGATCGGGCCGGTGGCACGGCGATCACCATTACATTTTACAGTAATGGCGGTCGGTGCCGTCCTCAGACAGCACCGACCGCCATTTTTTTCCGGGTCATCGGGTCGCCGATGACCCGGAAAGGTTCCGATCGCCGCTATTGGCTGATCTGAATTGATCAGCCTATAGCGGCGATCGTAAGCACGGGGGGTGTTAACCACCCCCCGTGCCGTGAAGCTAAGATGGCCTGCTATGATTTATAGCAGGCCATCTTCCCCGATCGCTGTGTGCGAACACGCAGCGATCGGGGAAACATCGGGCGTAAATTTACGCCCTGATGCGCCAAGTACCAGGGCGCGAGGGCGTAAGTTTACGCCCGATGTCGTTAAGGGGTTAATGACCTCTGCAGTAAAGAGAATCACCAGTCATTAATGGGTTAATGCTTCAGATCTGTTTGCCTGCAGTAACCATGGCAACCATGCACTGTGATGACAAGCGCTTATGTCATAAAGAAGGTTCCATAAAGCAATGCACCGCGCCCTGATCAGTGCCATCTTGGATGCGCCAGAGGACCTTGAGCTTGACTACTTTACTGCCCCCTAACCTTGATGTAATTTGGAGGTTCTAGCAGAGGAAAAGGAGTGGTCTGCTTTAGACTACGCCCTCATCGTGTCTCCACCTTCTTAAGAAGTGGACCTGGATCTGTGAGGGAGAAGAGATACATCCGCAGGGCCGGCTCCAGGTTTATGTGGGCCCTTGGGCGACAGAGCCTCAGCGGGCCCCTTTGTGGAAGATACATATCTAGCTAGAGAGATATTATATATATATATATATATATATATATATATATATATATATATGAACATATGTGCCTCCAAATAGTATTCAGGTGGCTCTGTGCTATATGTTTTCTGTACTTCAATATGGGAGTTGGGCCCCTCTGTGCATCCATGTAGCCACCCTCCCCCAGTTGTAGCCTGCCCAGTAAGGATAATCCCCAATGTAGCTTTCCCCCTGTAGTAGATGTCCTGTGCAGGTCACATTGCAAAGACTCATATGTAGCTACATCCAGGACACAGGGCTGCTCAACACTCATCTCTGCTTGCTGTCAGTAAATGGAAAGGCTGTAACTTTGCTTTGATCAAGTCCTTTTCACACATCTTTTGATTTGTTATAATGTATCAGTGCAGGTTAGGTCTATCAAGGATCTCTGCTTGCTATCAGTGACTGGAATATTAATTTATATTGGGCAATTGAGGAAAAACAAACTACAGCCATATAGCCTTAGATTTCTTCTAACACCCCTATACACCTGTATGCTCAGCCTCAGCCTAGTATGAACATTTAATCTGCTCCTGTCTTATGGCTCCTGCACTGACTACCTCCTCACAGAGCAGCAGAAAGGGTTAACAGCTGAAGCTTCTTGAGGTCGCAGTGCAGGAGCTGATAAGACATAACAAGTCCCTGCTGTTAACCCCTAATGGTCTGCAGTGGGAGCAGGGAGCAGTGAACAGGTCACAGGACTGGTCAAGACACAGAAGTACCTGTGAAACCCCGAGAGAGCTTGGTGTCAGGACACTGAAGAGGCAGCTCAGTGTCCAGCCTGATAGAGAGTGACACAGCACTAAGTAGGAAACTTCATCATTCCACAGTGCTGCTATGTAATCCTCTCTCCCCGGCCTCAGCACCGGAGCCCCTCCCCGGCAGTTGTACTGATTGCTTCAGTGCCAGTGTCACTCCTGGATCTCCTTCATCTTGCTGCAGCCGCGGTGACAGGGGGGAAAAGTAGCAAAATTGGGCCCCTAGGGGCGCTGTGGGCCCCGGCATCTGCCCAAGTAAGCTGGGTGCTGACGCCGGCCCTGTACATCCGCCTAGCCATCAATAAGGTGACATATTGCAGCCAAATTTCTCTTACATCCAGTTTATTATATTTATAGTATGGTATAACCTTTCAAGCCCAGGGGAGGGGCAACTCTCCAGCCTTGGCTCCCTCAAGGTTTCCCCCACAGGGGTTTTTTTTTCCACGCCTGAGTGCTGGAGGGTGACTCTTTGTGAGTCGGGGGTCTGCCATTTTCAGTGTCATGTAATTTTAAATAAAATTGGGATCCTTTGACACCTGATTACAATGTGTTGTGTCTTTATTTTGTGTTCTTTGGTATAACTTATTATGTTTGGGAGTTGGGTATCCAACACATATTGCAGAGCCATAAAGCTGGACATCTGCCTGCTACACAGATCTATCACCTGCACAATGAGCGCAAGTAGGATGGAGCAGTGGATAGCAGAACTCATGTATGTATGTGCATATGCCTGGATTAAAGGGGAACTCAAATCTTGAAGAAAAAACATGCATAGTCAGGTTTATTCCTACATCTGCAAGTTTTGTCAAAAGGTTTTTTCAAGTGACAGGGTCACATCAATCATATCATATCATAGCAACATGGACACCACCATAAATATACATCATATATATGTTGCAGGGAAATTATAAAATCCCTAAGGACTTGATGTATGTATCGTGTACGTGTGTGTTTATTATTATGTTTGCATATAGGTGATGTGTATTTCTTTATATCTGTGTATGATGTGTGTATGTATTGTGCATATTTTTATGTAACATGTATGTACATGTTATGTTCACTTATTTGTAACTCTCCCTCCCATACCTAAACCTGCTGGGGACTCAGCGTGCAAGTGTCATTGAAGCAGGGAGAAGCCTCTTTGAAACACCATGTGTCTTCTTGACCTAACAGCATCTAACAGTGTCAGCAGTTTGGAACATGAATAACAGCTGGCAGATTCCCTAAAGAAGTCTTGTGAAACTAACAAATGACAGGCAGGCAGTAGTATGTGTGAAGAAAGAAAGTATTCTTACCAGTCCCTGTGCCCCATAGCGCTGCTCTCGGGTCTCTCTCACAGCTGCCAGAAGTAATTTTCGCCCCGGGTTCAGTGTACATCTCAGCCCTGGCTCCTCCAGCTGCAATGTAACAGAGCGGCTGATGGATTGCCTGCTCAGCCAGTCAGTGACTGCAGCGGTGTCCCGTCCCAGTCACTGAGTGGGTGATCCATCAGCCGAGTGTGTGACGTTGCAGCTGGAGAAGCTGAAGGAGGCCTGCGTCTGTCCGATATTGTTAAGGAAGCGCTATGAGGGCACGGGGACAAGTTTCATTATTATATTCCCTCACCCCCCTGGCTGCCTTAGATTTGTTAGTTTCATGACACTTCTACTTTTTAAGAATATTAAGTGGCACATTATGCTGTTTGCATAGAGTGACTGACAAGTAACTAGCAGTGAGCGAGCATCGCTGGTCACATCCACAGCTCTGTGCAAATTCGCTATAGTAATGTGAAAAGTTTGATGCTGGTTATATCTGGTATATGCATGGTGGGCCCCTAGGACTAAATTCCCCGGTGGGCCTAGGTACCCCAGTCCGACACTGTCACTACTGTACTTTATGCATGCATGCATGTGCATAGGTAGGCAGCAAAGAAGAAGCTAGCAGGTGATCTAGTTGGTCAGGGGAATGCCCCCAGTGTACATATTTGTTCTTTTATCTGTCACAAAAAAAACAGTGAAACAGGAAGAATAGGCATAGTTAAGAGTTTTTATGAGTATGAGTAGAGGTATGAATTAGTAAGTGTTGGGCAAACAGGAGATGCGTACGCGCAAAATCACATCCCTGAGTGTGTAGCAAGTACCCTGATAGGGACATGAAAATCAACACTTCTATCAAACCATGTGGACAATAAGCTAGAGTGGGAACAGAGACGACGAATCTAGGGCGGCAGTGTGTCTTGAGTTTATCACTGACAGACCCGGTACTGATAGTCGATAGAACCAGAGTTCCTCAGTCTAGCACCAATGGTAGTCATCCTCTGAACATCCCCACGGTAGCGTACTGCATACCGCATACTGCAGAATGAACTACCCTAGCATACTTTTAATACACTTCACGCACACTTTCTAATTACGTGTAGAATAAAAGTTTTAGCCTCCAAGGTATTATGGGCATTTAGAGGCCTCCACCAAGAATTTACATCAGAGCATCTACAGGTACATAACAGTAAAGATGAGCGAACCGGGTTCGGGTTCGAGTCCATCCGAACCCGAACGATCAGCATTTGATTAGCTGGGGCTGCTGAACTTGGATAAAGCTCTAACGTTGTCTGGAAAACATGGATACAGCCAATGACTATATCCCATGTTTTCCACATAGCCTTAGGGCTTTATCCAACTTCAGCAGCCACCGCTAATCAAATGCCGAAAGTTCGGGTTCGGATGGACTCGAGCATGCTCCAGGTTCGCTCATCTCTACATAACAATAGGTTCAGATACAGTATACAAACTTGCTGTTAGTTTCTCCCTAAGGCTGTGTTTACACATTGCAATTTCAATGCAGTTCAGCGGCATCTTCACAGAAATGATGCAGGACTGCAATTAGATTATGCAGTACCACAATGAAAATGCAATATGTGAACACAGCCTTATTGAAACTATTAAACACAAAGCAAGGAAATGATTTGAAAGAAATAGTTTCACTCTTTCCTTTGTAAGGGTCCATTTACACAGAAAGATTATCTGCCAAAGATTTGAAGCCAAAGCCAGAAATAGACTATAAACAGAGATCAAGTCATAAAGGAATGACTTGAATCCATTCCTGGCTTTGGCTTTAAGTCTTTGACAGATAATCTTTCTGTGTAAATGGACCCTTACTGTCCTTTAGTTATAATCTGGTTCTAGCTGTGTATAATTGCAGTTAAAAACTAGAACTCGTGAACCCACCCTTATCTGGTGCATATAGAGATGGCACCTGAATAGAGATGAGTGAACCTCGAGCATGCTCGAGTCCATCCGAACCCGAACTTTTGGCATTTGATTAGCGGTGGCTGCTGAAGTTGGATAAAGCCCTAAGGCTATGTGGAAATCATGGATATAGTCATTGACTGTATCCATGTTTTCCAGACAACCTTAGAGCTTTATCCAAGTTTAGCAGCCCCCACTAATCAAATACTGATCGTTCGCTCATCTCTACACCTAAAGACAAACCATCACACTCCATGATTTTTTCCAGGAAGATTATTTTGTTTATTGAAGTGCATTCATGCTGCTTAGTAATGTACAGCACAGCGGGATGCCAAACTGTAAAACGTACATGAATACATATTTATCAATGCTACCTTGCCAGTGCTCAGATCTAGTGAGAAACCACATAAAAGTCAGACATTGGTCAAGCTGCGGTATGTTGCTAGTATGTACTTCCTGAAGCAATTTCCTTTTTTGCCCCATAACTGACTTATAAAGATTGTATAACTTTCTCTGCAGCACATTAAGATGCTTACTGTCCAGTGTGCTAGGAGAAATGGTCAGTGATTGAGAAGTTTTATAGTTGCAGTCACACCAATGGCAAGCTCCACCGGTAAGTAGATCATATTAGTGAATTATCATCAGATTTCATTAGATTATATTATTTTCTTAATGGTAGATCTTTCTGGAGTTACAGTGGATCTGCTTAAGTTGAATGTATCTTTATCTACCACCAGGTGGTACTATCACCACAATCTCACTCAGTATGTTACATACAAACTGCTTCTTACATCAGGTATATTCCCCTATGTTATATGAGCAATGTTAGGTGTATTTTTGCTTATTTTGTCGATACAGACTAAATTAAGAATGTATGCAATCTTGGGAGATGCACTTAGACTGTATTGAGCCTCTTGTATGTATGATTCATAGCTGCTTGGCCTGCAAGCAACTATATTGGCAAACTTGCAGGTTGGTTCAGCCGGAGACCATTTAGCCCAGGCCTTGCTGGGGGCATCTTTACACACACACACACACACACACACACACACACACACACACACTTTTTTTAGTATACATAAAAGTGAATTGTCTATGATGAAAGAACCTGGATGAGTATTCCGGAAATGATAGGATTAGATGGAGACTGAGCAGTCACAGAAGACCATGCATACAGTCATGGCCAAAAGTTTTAAGAATGATGCAAATTTTCACAAAGTCTACTGCTTCAGTTTTTAAAATGGCAATTTGCATATACTCCAGAATGTTATAAAGAGTGATCAGCTTAACAGCAATTACTTGCAAAGTCAATATTTGCCTAGAAAAAGAACTTTATCCCCCAAGACACATTTCAACATCATTGCAGCCCTGCCTTAAAAGGACCAGCTAACATTGTTTCAGTGATTGCTCCATTAACACAGATGTGTGTGTTGATGAGGACAGGGCTGGAGATCAATCTGTCATGATTAAGTAAGAATGACACCACTGGACACTTTAAAAGGAGGCCGGTGCTTGGCATCATTGTTTCTCTTCTATTAACCATGGTTATCTCTAAAGAAACACGTGCAGTTATCATTGCACTGCACAAAAAAGGCCTAACAGGTAAGAGTATCGCAGCTAGAAAGATTGCACCTCAGTCAACAATCTATCGCATCATCAAGAACTTCAAGGAGAGAGGTTCCATTGTTGCCAAAAAGGCTCCAGGGTGCCCAAGAAAGACCAGCAAGCGCCAGGACCGTCTGTTAAGTGTTTCAGCTGCGGGATCGGGCTACCAGCAGTGCAGAGCTTGCTCAGGAATGGGAGCAAGCAGGTGTGAGGCGGAGACTCTTGGAGCAAGGCCTGGTCTCAAGGAGGGCAGCAAAGAAGCCACTTCTCTCCAGAAAAAAACATCAGGGACAGACTGATATTCTGCAAAAGGTACAGGGAGTGGACTGCTGAGGACTGGGATAAAGTGTTTTTCTCTGATGAATCCCCTTTCCGATTGTTTGGGACATCTGGAAAACAGCTTATTCGGAGAAGACGAGGTAAGCGCTACCACCAGTCTTGTCTCATGCCATCTGTAAAGCATCCTGAAACCATTCATGTGTGGGGTTGCTTCTCGGCCAAGGGAATCGGCTCTCTCACAATCTTGCCTTAAAAGTAAGAATGACACCACTGGACACTTTAAAAGGAGGCCGGTGCTTGGCATCATTGTTTCTCTTCTATTAACCATGGTTATCTCTAAAGAAACACGTGCAGTTATCATTGCACTGCACAAAAAAGGCCTAACAGGTAAAAGTATTGCAGCTAGAAAGATTGCACCTCAGTCAACAATCTATCGAATCATCAAGAACTTCAAGGAGAGAGGTTCCATTGTTGCCAAAAAGGCTCCAGGGTGCCCAAGAAAGACCAGCAAGCCCCAGGACTGTCTGTTAAGTGTTTCAGCTGCGGGATCGGGCTACCAGCAGTGCAGAGCTTGCTCAGGAAAGGGAGCAAACAGGTGTGAGGCGGAGACTCTTGGAGCAAGGCCTGGTCTCAAGGAGGGCAGCAAAGAAGCCACTTCTCTCCAGAAAAAAACATCAGGGACAGACTGATATTCTGCAAAAGGTACAGGGAGTGGACTGCTGAGGACTGGGATAAAGTGTTTTTCTCTGATGAATCCCCTTTCCGATTGTTTGGGACATCTGGAAAACAGCTTATTCGGAGAAGACGAGGTAAGCACTACCACCAGTCTTGTCTCATGCCATCTGTAAAGCATCCTGAAACCATTCATGTGTGGGGTTGCTTCTCGGCCAAGGGAATCGGCGCTCTCACAATCTTGCCTAAAAACGCAGCCATGAATAAAGAATAGTACCAGAATGTCCACCAAGAGCAACTTCTCCCAACCGTCCAAGAGCAGTTTGGCGATCAACAATGCCTTTTCCAGCATGATGGAGCACCTTGCCATAAAGGAAAAGTGATAACTAAATTACTCAGGGATTTTGGGTCCATGGCCTGGAAACTCCCCAGATGAGAACTTATGGTCAATCATCAAGAGACGGGTGGACAAACACAAACCAACAAATTCTGACAAAATGCAAGCATTGATTGTGCAGTTTGGAGACCCATGCTCCTGACGAAGTTGCATAGCGCAACATAACGCTTTGGGCCAATTTCTTCTTCTTCTCTGTCTGATGGACATTTATGCATTGCAGCTTATATTTTTCTGTATCACCATGCTGTAGCATTTTATATATACGGGGGTCGGGTCACTGTTGACTTCCTACCTGGAGTGTTGTATGTTTACTTGTTGACCCATACCCATTTGTATATATATTATATCGTATTCCCTTATCAGGAGATTGGTGACTATTCATCACCATTCAGACAGAGATGGTAGCACACCGTATTATGATGTTGCTACGTGGTTGTTTTTGTTTCTAATTGTTTATAGTCTTACTTTTTCTGTGCTTAAATAAAGATTGTATAATTTACTTTATTCATTTATGGGTGTGCTGCATATTTGTGCTTGTCTTTTTTTGCTTTACAATACTCAATATACATGCACTTAATGGAAACCGTTCACTTCCCTTGTGGAAAGTAAACTACAGGACTAAGCAGAGGTCTGGGTTTAGACAGTCACCAAGGAGCATGCCACTGAGAAATGGCCAGAGAAATGACTGGTGCCTAAGGAATGGAAAGTTGACATGTGAGAATGAAAATGGAAAAGCATTTGATTGATTGATTGATTGATTGATTGATTGCATTTGTATCTGGTCACTTGATCTTGTTTTGTTTATGTTCATCACTATGGTAATGTGAATAGTGGCTTCACTGTTAAATGATGTAATTTAGATGAATAGATGTGCCACTGACCATGGACTTACCATATGCTGATGAAAAAGATTGATGCAAGTCAGAACGCATGCAGCGTTATGCTGATTCAATATACTTCACAGAGAGCATAGCACAGCAAGTGCCGGGATTCATTCACTTTTGGATCTATACAGTCACAGTAGGTCACTGTTCTTTTGTTTTGTTGTTCAAACTGTGTACATCCTCTCTAGAGCATGGGTCTCCAAACTGCGGCCCTCCAGCTGTTGTAAAACTACATTTCCCATCATGCTTGGACAGCCAAATCCAAAGCTTTAGCTAGCCAGGCATGATGTGAGTTGTGGTTTTGCAACAGCTGGAGGGCCGCAGTTTGGAGACCCATGCTCTAGAGGCTGTAACCACTGCACTCGAGTACTATAAAGTCTGCTGTGTATGTACAAGAGAAAAAGTCTACCTGTTTGTGCCAGAAAGTGTGTGACACTCAAACAGGGTAGTACACAGCACGCTCTTTAAACATTGTCCAGAGTGTACACCACATTGTCTATAGTGTATAGAGCCTTAAAGTGCCATACTGTATAGTGCTAAATATATTTTAGTGCCTAAAGTCCCATTGTCTCTCGTCATGGAACATATTCCACTTTGTCAGTTCCCTTATTGTCTGAACTAAAATACATGCTGATGCTTTATTGACATGTGTCTAATATAGGACATAATTTAAAGACTACTATGCAAGTTTCACCTTCATTAAACAGAGGTTATCTAAGATTAGAAAAACATAGCTGTACCCTTATAAAAACTGCACTTCACCTGCTCACAGGTTGTGTGTGGTACTGCAGCAAAGCGACATTCTAACAAATAACAGAAGCTTTTAATAGAAGCCCCCCTGTCTAGATTACCTTTAGCAGATTGCCCCCGCTCAGTAGATGCCCCCAGTATAGTCCTCTTTAGTAGATAGCCCCCAGTATAGTCCCCTTTAGTACATGGTCCCCAGTATAGTCCCCTTTTAGTCCATGGCCTCTCGTGAAGATCCCCTTTAGTAGATGGCCCCCATTATAGTTCTCTTTAGTAGATAGCCCCCAGTATAGTCCCCTTTACTATATGGCCCCCAGTAGAGTCCCCCTTTAGTAGATGGCCCCCGTGGAGTCCCCCTTTAGTATAAAAAAAGAAAGCTCAAAGATGCAGTGTCTGTAACACACTCTGCCTGTGGCGGACGAGAGAACAAGGGAGAGAAGCACTGGGAGACTTACAGCAATGGGGGAGAGTTTGGGTGGTGTGTTTTGATATTGTTTGCTCACTGACACTGCCGCTGCACATCACTTCTATTGAGAAATCCATATATTACTGTTATTTTTCACATAAAATATGCTGTGCACATTTTATATTTCATGTCATGTCCACTTCTAAGGATTCTCACCATGTACTGTATTTCACCATTTTTAAAGTATCAGGGGTGAAAACAACAGTAAGTCGGCAGCAGAATTCACATGTGTAACCTGCAGATTTTGTTGTGGATTCAGCTGAATTTTTTGGAGACATCTGTGGAAAAAATCTGTTACGTGTCGCTCTTTGTTTTAAATCAAAAGCAATGTCTTTACCTGAGCTCCCGAGTCCTAGAGGGTGGATGTTCTTCAATTTTCTATTCAAAAATAAATCAAGGAAATGGATAAATGTGGAATGAACATTTAGGGCAATGAGTTTAGCTGATTTCCCCCCTGTGTATCCTCTGAAGTTTTCACTATTATGGAGACTTCTTTAAGGCATTAATAGTAAATTGTGTAACATACCGCTGTAGTGAATTTCACAGCCATAGGTCATTGATGTCTCAATGTCCAGGTCGTTTTCAGTTTATGGGATCATAATGACCCCATAGGCTAAAGTCCTTAGGTCTGTTCCCTCTCCTCTGTCCCGTGCCGCTGTTAGAAGTTTGTAACAGCAGTGGGGCTGAGCTTGAGGCCGCATGACAACAGTGGCCCCACGACGGCCTTACCTCCCTCCCGTTCCCCACCAGCCTTGTTAGCCAGGACGCCGGAAGCCTGAGACTGTGATCGCAGAGCCCAATGTTTATGAGAAAGAGAATTCTCCCTCTGTAGAGGAAGAATTCTCTGTCTGAAGCCCTGTAGATGCTGCGGTTGTGCCGATCACAGTATCTATAGGGTTAACTGTCAGCACCGGAGCGCGGCTCTGGTGCAGACTGCTGAGGCAGCTCCCCGGCTATCCCTGACAGCAGGGACCCGATACGGATGACACAGGCGCAGCTTCTGCGCCTGTCTCATCCTGTATCGTAAATTAACGTATCTGCAACCTCAGGCATAGGCTGCAGTGACGTTAATTTACAGTGAAGCGGCAGAAGGGGGTTAATTAATGGAATATTAAACATATATAATTGTTATAGGTGTGTATGAGAAAAGTATATGCCACATGTTTTAACATATACAGTGACTTGTTTTGCTTCACTGTATTTTACTAGTATGCACACAAGCGGTTAATGGTTCTGGGTATGAGACAGGATGGGATTAGGATCTTATCCTCTGAAATAAGAGACTATTTGGTCACCTTGCATCTTAATTATAAAACTGACACATTACTACCAAATCAGGACTCCCAATCAGGGCTGTATTAACCACTAAGCACCCGAGGGCCTTTTATACCTAGGACAGAAGAGTTGAGGTTGCTGCAAGTACATTATTTACCTGCATATAAGACTACTGTTTAACACAGGAAAATCTTCTCACAAGTCAGGGGTCTTCTTATATGCCAGGTGTCGCCTTATGGGGCGAGTGCTTAAAAACTTCAAAACCAGACTGGAGAATCTGCGGTTGCCACAAAGGGGGGGGGGGGGGGGGGGGGGTGTTCAAAATTGTCTGCATCTCTGCTGTATGCGATGACCGTATCAAGGGCAGAGCGAGCTGCAGGCATGTGGGGTATGGGAAAAAGAGTTAGGGTAAGTAGCGCTGTGCTCAGAAAAACACACCTTTTTTTAACCTATCTGGCCCGCCCTTGTATCCTACCGTTATTACC
The DNA here is from genome assembly GCF_027789765.1 of Dendropsophus ebraccatus. Classification (NCBI taxonomy): domain Eukaryota; kingdom Metazoa; phylum Chordata; class Amphibia; order Anura; family Hylidae; genus Dendropsophus; species Dendropsophus ebraccatus. The sequence goes on from NC_091457.1 coordinate 69,702,537, forward strand.
TCCTTCTCTGCCTCTCAGATCTCGCTGCTGTCAGATGTTTTAAATTTTTATTTGGAGTGCATTGGAAGAGGGGTAGTATATCCCAAACTCTATATTTTAACTGGAAAAATTTATAGCGTAACTGTCATCTTTTTTTTATTGCAGAAATCAGTAGTATAGGCGATCTTAAGAAACTCTGTAATAGGTTTTATCAGCCAAAAAAGCCTCCTTCTGTACTCAAGAAGCAATCTCCCAGCCTCCCCCCCTGACTTCTTATCTGTGCATTATCAGGCAAACACGTCTTCATTACAGAGAAGCCAGTGAAGACGGGCTCTGCTCTCTCCATTGTAAGCCTATGAAGGGGGGAGGGGCTGAGGGAGATGAGGGAGCAGGAAGAGGTGACAGGAAGGTCAGCTGTTTGTAGACTCTCTGGGCATCTAAAACGCTAAATTCAGGTGTCAGAAAGGTCAGTGCTTATCTATGAACTTACTGAGAGAAGATTGCAGGGTGTTGTGCTGTGCAGGACTGCTCCGTGCTCAGTCACTCCTAACAGCCCCTCCCCTCTCCATAGCCACATAATGGAGACAGAAATCCTGCTTAATCTGATGTGAGGGGGGAGGCTGGGAGATTGCTTTTTCAGTCCAGAAGGAAACTCTTTTAGTACATAAAACCTATTGCAGAGTTTCTTAAAATCGCTTGTACTATAGATATTTAATGTTTTCAGAAAAATGACCCTGAAATGACAGTTACGCTTTAAGGTCGTCTTCTATGCCAAGTTGTCTTATACGCCGAAAAAAAATGGGTAAGTTAAAATAATTTTAAATACTTGATGCAGCTGTTATTGCCATGTTTTAGCATTGAGAGGAAAAAACATCTATTTACCTTCTTTGGATGAATGGTCAGAACTGTCTAAAAAGTCTTCAGACTTTCATTTTTTTCACATTTTATGTTACAGCCTTTTGCTAGTATAAAAAAGGAAGTTTTCCCCCTCGATTCTGCAGTCATTACCACATAATGATAACATAAAAACAGACTAGACTGTCTTAATGAAAATAATCTTATAACACAGCACCACCACAGGTTTATGAGGGATCAGTCTTGTCAGACCAATCTGATGAGCTTCTATGAGAAGGTTATAGACTGGACCTGGCGGAGGGTGTGGATTTTGTGTATCTGGACTTTTCAAATAGGTAACTTGCTGAGTAATAAGAAACAGAGGGTGGTTATTGATAGAACTTACTCTCATTGGGTCTCAGTTACTATTGGGGTACTGCAGGCCTCAGTATTGGGTCCACTTCTTTTTAATATAATTATTAATGACCTTGTACAGGGATTACAGAGTAGAATCTCCATATTTGCAAATAACACTAAACTGGGTGAAGTAATAACTAGAGATGAACGAATCACATGGCAATTTGTTTCGCAAAGTTGGTGAATATTTGTGAATTGCATACAAACGAATCTCATTAAAAGAGTCAAGCTATAGTAACAACAATAGTGAGACTATTACAGAGTAGCAATTTTTTTCAACAGCTCTTGCTGTGAAAGTGTCAAAAATTAGAAAATGTAAAATGTGTTCATTGTGACTTTTTATAATGCACACCCAGCACCCAGTGACTTTCTATAATCCACATTCACATTCGCTTCGCTTATCTCTAGTAATATACACAAAGGAGGACAATAAAGTATTACAGGGAGCTTTGGGGAAGCTGGAGGCTTGGGTAGATAAATGATAAATGAAGTTTAATGTGGATAAATGTAAGGTTATGCACTTGGGCCATAGAAATAATAAATACAGTTATGTGCTAATTAATAAAACACTGGGTAAAACTACTTCCGAAAAGGACCTGGTGGTATTGGTGGACAGTAAACTCAACTTCAGTGATCAGCGCCAGGCAGCAGCTGCCATGGCTAATAAAATCCTGAAATGCATCAAAAGAGGCATAAATGCTAAAGATGACAACATAGTTTTGCCTCTTTACAAATCATTGGTCAGACCACATATGGAATATTGTGTACAGTTTGGGGCACCTTTATATAAAAAGGACACAGCTGAACTGGAGTGGGTGCAGAGGAGGGAAGCGAAGGACTTAAGGGAATGAGTGGGTTACAGTACCAGGACAGGTTATCAAGCTTAGGGTTATTTAAATTAGAATAAAGATAGGGCGATCTGATCATAATGTACACATATATGAATGGACAGTACAGAGATCTTTCTAGTGATCTGTTTATACCTCGGCCTGTAACCATGACAGGGGGACATCCTCTATATCTGGAAGAAATAAGGTTTCACCTTTAGCACAAACGGGGTGATGAACACAGTAGGTTGAACTTGATGGACTCATCTTAAAGGGGTACTCCGGCCCGGGGGTATTTTAAAGCTATGGTCGGGGAGGGGGTGGTTATAGCTGCCGCTGGTCATTTACCTCCCCGGTTCCAGCGCCGGGTCCCGGATCGCGCCTCCCTGTACACCCGTCCCGTGGCCGCTGCCTGGTGTGAGCTGCGGCATGAGTCGTGACGTGTCAAGGCAGCTCAGCCATTCAGCGGCAGTAGCGGAGTCTGCTCATTTTAAAATTTTATTATATTGGTGCCCTGGCAGATAATATAACAAACATGCTATCCTTACCTCTCTGTGTTCGTTTGGTGCCCTCCTATGGCATCTTTGGGTACTCTGCTAAATGAACCTGCCTCCACTTCAGAGACATGTTAGCAGTGACAGCCCGCTCAGCCAATCATTGGCTATGGACTGTCCTTTCTCAGGCAGAAATAGTCTCTCTGTCCCAGTTGCTAAGAAACACCACACAGCATGATGCTGGCACTACTATGCTTCATTTTAGGGATGGTATTGGGCAGGTGATGAGTAGTGCCTGATTTCCAAAAAGTTCAGTCTCATTTCTCACATTCTCCTTTGGGTGCTTTAAAAAAAAAAAAAAAAAAAAAGGCTTTCAGGTGTGAGAGGAGAGGAGATGAAGAAAGGCTTCTTTCTAGCCACTCTTACATAAAGTGCAGATTAATGGAGTGCTGGGGTAATGATAGACCTTCTGAAAGTGTCCCCCATGTGCACACAGGATCTTTGGCTTTTAGACACAGTGACCATTGGGTTCTTATTATGTTGTGTATTTGTTCGTTCATTCATTGGCCCACATTTATCAATATGTCTATCAATGTGTCCAATTTTTGTGTATATGGGTTAAAATCCACAGTGAATCTGCAAACACCATGTTTGGAGCAGCATTAAGCCCTCAAACTCCCCTGTTTAAGTCTACACCGTTTAAGTGTAAGAGACAGGAGCCACTCCTGTCACTTACCGATTGGGACCCCTGCAGTTTGCCTTCCTCCGTGCAGTCTGATCTTCAGTCTAATGACAGAGTCTGCCATTTTTTTGGCCTTGACTTTCTAACCCCCTCTGAGAGAACTTAGATGGGTTGTTAACAAGGAAAAGTCTGATCTCAGGTCTGGCCCAGCAAAGAGGTTTCTAGATTTCATCATAGATTCTATGACCAGGAAGCTATTTCTCTGCCCAAAGACACAATCCTGAAAGGTTACAGTATCCTAGGAGTGCTTTGCCAAGTCTAGATATAAACTTTAATGTGTTTCCTAGAACTTCTATCCCCTGCTGCACAAGCAGTACCCTTGGCCCTCTAGCATATGGGTCCTGATGGAAAATCCTCACACCTGGAAAAAGAGAGTCTCAGAATTAGAATGAATGGTCAGATTATCACTTGGTACAAGACATTACATAGGATGATGGACAATGATAAAGGAAGAACAAGAAGGCCTACAAGCCTTCAATCTCTGGATAGATATGTGACTTCGGAATCTAATCTTATATTTTTTTTGCATATTCAGATTTGTTCAGTTTCAAAATACTTGAACATTTGAACAGATTTGTTGTCTGAAAAATGTACTGTGCTTTAGTTTTCTTAAAAGGATTTTATGGTTCCTTACTAATAAAGTTAGTTCTCATACCTCCCCTATTTTCTAAATGGTAAGAGATCAAAGAGATCACAGACTTTGGGAATCTTCAACATTCTGTTGCTTTTAGCAGAATAAACATACAAAGCATTTGTTGTAGTTACAATTAAAGGATCACAAGAATAAAACAACCAATGACTGAAATAATGAAGAATTGAAGAATGTGCATTTCAAGTAGTCATTGCATGAGATATTGTTCATAATAAGTACAATCTTCAAGTCTTCAATAATGTTTCATTTATAGAACTCATCGACATCTGTCCAGTCTGCAGGCATGTTTTGGAGATTAATATACAGTATGTTTTTGAAAAGATTCAGTAGAATTAGAAATTTACAAATGTACATGTAAATGTATACCTTCGCTTATTCTAGGCTAAGGAGTCCAACCATATCTGTACACTTCTACTGAGTAAAATGCCCACTGGACTCCTTAGCTCACAATGCACAGGGGTTTAAATAGATTGGAGGGGTACATTTTCTGTTTGAAGATAACCTGTAAATAGTTTTATGCTGCCCAAACCACATGCAGTATGACACTGTGACCGGGAGCGGGCACATGTCATCTTATGATTTACTCTGAAACAGTCTGGAGTTGCAGAGAAATCATAGTTTTATTAGCTACTAGGAGCAGTATAAGTAGCCAGAGGGTGGTGTCTGCAGCTACTTCCAGTCCTGCTGGCCTTGAGCAACATGTTCCTTCCTATACAAACACAGTAGGAAGAGGCATGTTACTCAAGGGCAGCGGAAAGAGGAGCAGCCATCAGAGACCACCCCAATGACTATTTACCCTATTCTCAGCAGCTATTAATTAAAACACAAAATGTACCTCTATAAAGCAGAGTTATCAAGCTGCCTGGAACCCACACTGTTTTCTACAGAAGCTAATCACTTCTCATGTTTTATTACGCTAATAAAATGAAACCTAAGCTATGATTGGTTGCTGTGGGAAAAGCTACACAGTGAGTGTCAGGCAGCTTGATAAGCCTGAGTCTATGAGTACAGCCTAGAATATCAATTATTCATCAATTGTTTATGGAGTTTTATGTGACTTTTATACCATGTTGTAACTCTGGACACGTTAATAATGATGTGTTTGTGTATCTAGATAACGTACAAGACACACCTTTAGACTTTTGACACATTTACTGTAATAAACTACCAACTGCAAACATAAGCACATGGCTAAAAGGCCAACAAATACACAGACAAGAGAAATACAGTGTTAGGCCATGTTCACACAACGTGAAACACCAGCCGTTCTGTGACCCGGCCAGTGAAGATCATCCCTAGTACCGGCCGGATGATCTTCGTTTGTGCTACATTGGGATGTGAATGCATCCGTGAGCACCCGCATGCCAATTTACCATTGAACACAATGGAGAGTGCGGCTGGAGCTGCACTCTCCATTGTGTAACCTGTCAGGCTTGTGCGGCCATAGTGGACACACATAACTGACATGTCAGTTTTTTTACAGCCGCTAGCGATCCCGGCCAGAGTGTATACTATGTTTATACACTCCAGCTGGGATTCCCTCAAACTGCAGTACAATGCAAGTTTAGCTGCAAATCGCCAACAACGGCTGTAATTAATACTAAACTTACGTTGTGTGAATATGGCCTTAGGCTATGTTCGCACACAGTATTTTTGCTCAGTATTTTGGTCAGTGGTTTGCAACCACAACCAGAAGTGGATTGAAAACACAGAAAGGCTATGTTCACACACTGTTGAAATTGAGTGGATGTCCGCCATTTATCAGCAAATAATTGCCATTATTTGAAGCAACGACCCTTGTTTTAAATAACGTACATTACTTGCCATTAAATGGCGGCCATCCACTCAATTTCAACAGTGTGTGAAATTCTGGTTGCGGCTACTGTCCACAATACTGAGCAAAGATACTGCGTGAACATAGCATACCCAGAGCATATCTGGGTACTGATAAAACATTGAAAACATACAGTAATTTAACATACAGATCTGCAATAAATGAAACTATTTTTGTATACCTTCTTGAAATACAACTTTCTTAGAGCACAAAATAAGGAATGCAGTCAGATACCTGATTTTCAACATTTTCTCCTTTACTGCTACAATTTCTCTAATTGATATAGACTGCTCTAGCTCACCATAGCCTTCTACCATAACCATCAATAATCATTACTATGGAGCATCTTTTTTATCTTTAGAATTAAGCAGCACATACAGTAGCAGACCCTTGCAGTGCGAAGTTATAGATAAGTTATAGATAAAAAAAAAAATAAAATCTGATGCTTGGTACTGAGTAGGGATGGTCCGAACCCTCCGAGGTTCGGGTTCGTATGAACCCGAACGCTCGGCATCAGATTCCCGCTGTCTGCCCGCTCCGTGGAGCGGGCGGATATAGCGGGAGGACCGCCTGGAAAACTGGGATACAGCCTATGGCTATAGCTGTATCCCAGTTTTCCAGGCGGTCCTCCCGCTGGATCCGCCCGCTGCACAGAGCGGGCAGACAGCGGGAATCATTACCGAGAGTTCGGGTTCGTACGAACCTGAACCGAACTCGGTTCGGACCATCCCTAGTTCTGAGTTTGGTAGTTAAGTACGTAAAGGGTTACTTCTGTGGCTGTTAAACATTAGGGGAGCACCTGCAGCTAGGACACACAAGGGTGGATGGGGTGTTTTAGAACTGCATCTGCAGTCTGTGGCCTACAACTGAAATACTTAGAGATTTGTTCTCCAGCATAATTTCCAGTCATTTTTGCCTCAGATGAGACAACAGTCTACCTATTTAGCATTTTTAAATGTTGAAGGGTGCGTGAGTTCATGCGCCTGACTTGGCCCCCGCCAGCCCTTGATCCCTGTAGTGGCTTCTAGTGTCTCTCGAATGTTCAGAAAGCATCAAGTGCATAAATCTTGTGTGCATAAGTGACAGCATCTCAGTTCTGCAAGTAATAAAATTGTACCTGGTTTCCCTCTTGTTAAAAAGGATATTAACCCCTTCAGTCCTGCCAAGCCCTTACATTAATGACAGCAGGGTGGATTAACCATACGTGTTTAAACCAATACCTTGTACAATATTAACTTCACCTTAAAATGAATTGTGTGGGAAATAAGCGCCGAGTCATATTCATGTAGCAGCTTGAGAATGTCTGCCTGTAAACTGCTTGCAGCTAATGCATGCCAATGTGCACACAGCACTCTGCAGTCTTGGTAAACAAAGCATTGCTCTCGTGATTCAGCAATGATTGTCAGGCCTCCCCAGCACTGCAAAGGTTAAGGTCACCAGATGATATTTGCTGAAGATCCTTTTCAGAAAATTGGCTCGGAGAGGAGAAAGGCTCATCTTGTGATTTATGTGTAGCCTGATCCAGACTCGCAAGCCACAGAGCGAGAGACAGAGAGAGAGAGGAATATAATGTATTCAGAAGCTGATGAGAACCAGCAGCCAATGGGATGAAGTCAATTGTTAATGAGTAGAAGAGAGGTGGAGGATATTCCTAAAGTGTATAAGTGGTTAAAGATACTGTAGTGGAGCATGATCATAATCATTGTGTCCTTTCTCATGGCAGGGACGCCAGCAAAAATGCAACAAGCTTTATTTATTTTTTTTAATATGGAGATAGTATCTGATCCGACTGACTAAGGCATTTGATTATGAATCGTCTAACACAAGCTTGAAGCTGCATAGTGTAGCTTCCGAATCAAAGCTGGGAAACCGAGATACTGAAGGACTGGAGCACTTGCATCTGAGAAGATGGAGAGGGTAAAAGGTCACCTGGACGATGGGCAGGAGGCTCAAGAGCGCCTCGCTTTGACTACAGCAATAAACACGCTCATAGTTGTCCTTGTGTACATTGTGATCAAGGTGAGCGTGGATGGAATCCGTCAATGGAGAGCGAAGGTATCTATCCTAGTGGTGGGTGCTGGACCTATTGGATTAACGGCGGCCTTGGTGGCTGTTCGCTCAGGTAAAGTGCTTCATTTGACCATTTTGGATGAGCGCTCAAGGACTTCGTTGCTTTGTCGACCACAGCAGATCGCTTTGGACCCAAGAAGCGTCAAGTTTCTCCTAGCTTTGGGGGTTGACTTTGACAACATTGAAGGATGTTGGCACAATGACCACTTCTTTACCAAGATTGGAGTATTCCAGGAGCATCTTCTTAGCATTCTGGAGCAGCGAAAGCAGACACTAGATATTAGGATCTTACTGGGAACCAAAGTAAGTGTTATAGCTGATATGTAGAGTATAAATACATCAAAACAGAGATGTAGCAGAGCTGAATTTGGCAGTTCGGTTTTTTGTACGTTCATTAAATATATTTTGGTCATGAATCAGGCTTAGAAAAATATTACCTGCAGTCTAATTTAAAGCATGAGAAAACACATTGTAATATCATGTTGTCTCACATGGCCATCAGCTCTGCTTCGTATAACAAACTCAGCTCTACTGCATCTGGTTATGCTATAGATAAGGTCAACATCCAGGTGTTTACCTACTGTATGAATCACCTAATGTGATTCCACCTCTGTACACCAGGGTTCAAACACCTTTAGATGTACAGTAGTATGATGTGCCATTGTGCTTATGTAGCCAAACAACATTGTCCGCACATGATATACATATGGACAGTGCAGAAAAATGGGAGTAACCACAATGGGCATATATCAGAGCTGCAGAATGTTATTAGGCTAGACACTTAGCTGACTTTAGATATTCTCATACTAACTGTACATTAGGCAATCACACTAATAATGCAACTCCCCTATTTAAGGTACATTTTAATATATTATTGTAGCAGACTGGAGTGAGAGGATCTCAGGGAGGATAGAGATTAAGATGAATAAATGAAGATCACAGGCCGAGTGGTAATGACTCTCTCCCTCTTCCTGAGGTAGATACTGCCACAGAAGTTAAAGAGAGGGACTGCACCTAGGTGTTTGGTGATGATGGTACTTGTAGTTCCCCCTGGGGCTTCTCTATTACTGCTGCCTAAGGGGGTTATGGAGAAGCCCTTGATGGTGATGAGATGCAGAGAAAAACAGACAACAGAGAGTCGAGGCAGTGAGGTATAACAGTCACCTTTACTTAAAGTTGAAGCATAAGAAGTATATAACTTGAACAGTTTATTTGTGCTTAAATGGGTACTCCAGCGAAGCTTTTTCCCAGTAATTGAAACACATTACAAAGTTATATAACTCTGTAATATGCTTCAATCACCTATTTGCCCCCTTCCCTATCCCCCACCAGAAAGTGAAGTAAACTCATTTTTACATAATGATTGTTGACCCCAGGCTTCTCTGTGGAAGCAATTTTGTTACAATGACATCATCAAGAGAGAGGCGGGTCTAAGCCCTGTTAAGCCAGCCTCCCTTTGTCAGATGACACAAGTTGCTAAGCTCTGACTGTTGTTACAATGGAGATTGTTGGTGTATATGGAGTCGCCCTTTTGTATACTGGCAGTGAACCACTATCCAGAAGGATGAGTTATCTAGGCCCGGCCGTAAGCCAGAATGTTTTGGATCCGCGAGGGCACTTCGAGAAATTACCCCTCGGTATAAAATAGTACCTAGTAGAGTAGGATCAGTAAGGATCAGGCTCCTCAATAATAAGAATAAGTAAGCTACGTAGCTTCACCTATATAATAAGAATGAAAGTCTGTCTGTCTGTCCCGTATAGACTTCCAAACGCATGAACCGTTTGACCCCAAATTTGGCAGACAGATACACTGGGTGCCCGGGAAGGTAAGAATGAAGGTCCCGTCCCCGCCAGATGTACAGGAGGGGGGGAGGGGGAAGAGCAGCGCCCCATAGAGATGAATGGGAAAATCTCCACACTGCACACACAGGTGACATAATTAGCTGCAGCTCTGCCAAGAGGGAACGGCAGTTGCAAGCCTTAGCAACCAATAGGATTCTCCCAAGTAAGATAGAGTGGTCGGCACTGCTGTAGGCTATAACGTCTGTTGAAGGTGTTGCACTAGTGTGTGTATAAGGACATACAGTGTGTCAGTTGGGGTGGTGCTCACTCAAGTTGAGGGACAGTGTCGTCCGAGCAGAAAAAAATCCATTCATAGAAGAGGAAAGAATGAGGGCACTCACCCGTATGCTTGACTCCTTTATTTCACTTCATGCAGGCAGACATAGTACTTGATCTGCTCACTTCAGTGAGGACGCCAACCCCTCCGCCGATGACACGTGACAGCTGTTTCGCACGTAGATCACGTGCTTCGACTGACGACGGGTGAGTGCCCTCATTCTTTCCTCTTCTATGAATCAACCAATAGGATTACTACTTTCATTTTCATAGGGAGCTGGAATCTGAATAGTTGCTAGGGCAGCTGCTTCACAACAAATCCACAGAAATAAATAGTAGACCCCTACTCCATCTATACAGTACATGTATACAGGACCCCCTACTCCATCTATACAGTACATGTATACAGGGCAGTATTACCAGCTGCTGCTGCCCTGAGCACTAAACCTGAGGACGCCCCATCCTCACTCACCAATTAGCATCAGGATAGGTAGATTGGTAGGTAATAGGTCCAGATGTCACATTTAACACAGCCACACCAGACCTGACCAATACCGCCTTACTGTGACTGGATAATACTGTCATACCAGACATGACCAATACCAGCATACTGTGACTGGATAACACTGTCATAACACACCTGACCAATACCACCATACTGTGACTGGATAACACCGCTATACCAGACCTGACCAATACCGCCATACTGTGACTGGATAACACTGCCATACCAGACCTGACCAATACCGCCATATTGTGACTGGATAACACTGCCATACCAGACCTGACCAATACCGGCAAACTGTGACTGGGTAACACCACCACACCAGACCTGACCAATACCGCCATACTGTGACTGGATAACACCGCTATACCAGACCTGACCAATACTGCCATACTGTGACTGGATAACACCGCTACACCAGACCTGCCCAATACCGCCACACTGTGACTGGATAACACCGCCATATCAGACCTGACCAATACCGCCATACTGTGACGGGAGAACACCACCATACCAGACCTGACCAATACCACCATACTGTGACTGGATAACACCGCTACACCAGACCTGACCAATACCGACACACTGTGACTGGATAAAACTGTCATACCAGACCTGACCAATACCGCAATACTGTGACTGGATAAAACCGCTATACCAGACTTGACTAATACCGCCATACCCCCCTCGAAAAGACACCAGATTTTCTGGCAAGTCTGAACGGGAGGGTACTGCCCCTCTGCAAGGTGCTACGCTAGGCACCAGACCATGGGTGCCTAATGGTAAATATGACCCTGCAGTTATACAGGACACTACAGGTATACAGGACCCCAAAACTATACACTACAGGTCCACAGGACCTCCACCAACTATATACTACAGGTATACAGAACCCCAAAATTTACCCTACAGGTATCCAGGACCTCCACCAACTATATACTTCAGGTATCCAGGACCTCCACCAACTATATACAACAGGTATACAGGACCCCAAACTATACACTACAGGTATACAGGAACCCAAAACTATACACTATAGGTATACAGGACCTCCACCAACTCTATACTACAGGTATTCAGCACCCCCACCAGCTCTATACTACAGGTATACAGGACCCCAATCTATACACTACAGGTATACAGGACCCCAAAACTATACACTATAGGTATACTGGAACTCCACCAACTATATACTACAGGTATATAGGACCCCAAACTATACACTACAGGTTTACGGAAACCCAGAACTATACACTACAGGTATACAGGACCTCCACCAACTCTATAACAGGTATACAGCACCCCCACCAACTCTACACTACAGGTATACAGGACCCCAAACTATACACTACAGGTATACAGGACCCCAAAACTATATACTACAGGTATACAGGAACTCCACCAACTATATACTACAGGTATATAACACCCCAAACTTTACACTACAGGTATACAGGCCCTCCACCAACTATATACTACAGGTATACAGGACCCCAAACTATACACTACAGGTTTACAGAAACCCAGAACTATACACTACAGGTATACAGGACCTCCACCAACTCTATAACACAGGTATACAGCACCCCCACCAACTCTACACTACAGGTATACAGGACCCCAAACTATACACTACAGGTATACAGGACCCCAAAACTATATACTACAGGTATACAGGAACTCCACCAACTATATACTACAGGTATACAGGACCCCCGAACTATATACTACAGGTATACAAGACCTCCACCAAATATACACTAAAAGTATCCAGGACCCTCAAATTATAAACTACAGGTATACAAGACCTCCACCAACTATACATTACAGGTATACAGCACCAACTATATACTACAGGTATACAGGACCCCCGAACTATACAGTACAGGTATACAGGACCTTCACCAAGTATACACTGCAGGTATACAGGACTTCCCAAACTATACAGTACAGGTATACAGCCCCCCCAACTATACACTACTGGTATACAGGACCTCCCTCAACTAAACACTACAGGTATACAGCCCCCCAACTACACACTACAGGTATACAGGACCCCCCAACTATACACTATAGGTATACAGCCCCCCCACCCCCCAACTATGCACTACAGATATGTGGGACCCCTAAAAACTATACACTGTACGTATACAGAACCCCTCCAACAATGCACTACAGGTATACACTAATTCCACTGATTAACTCAGATGAAACAATACCTTTAGATTGGCCTCCTGGGCACCTTAGAACAAATCTAATTAACACACTGACACTTTATACCTGGGCAGCGCAGGTACATTTTATAGTAACTCCTATCTATCAAATTGCCTCTGTCCTTGTTAGCTGTCTCCTCACAGTTCCTGTTAAGAATGTTACTCCTACCACAGCTGCACTTGATTAACCTGGGGATTCCAACTGCCTCTTGAGGGGAGCTCATTAGAATAGCCCCACCCTCTTTCCGGACCTTTCACCTAGCTAGTGCAGTACACTAAGGAGGCAGTTGGTGTTGCTATGGTAACTCCCTGAGAGTGGTGTGTGTGAATAAGAAAGATGACCCATTTCCAGCATGGCTCCTCTCTATAATACAATAAAGAATAACCAATATATTAAAATCTATGTCAATATAACAGGGTTCTATCTCTGCCCAACTTTAGCGAACCCCCAACTCATGTACACTGTATTATCATGTACAGAAACACAATAGCAAGATCTCCTCCTATAAACAGAGCTCAGTTTGTTGGCTCCAATGTCAGTGCATGCTCGGAGCTGTAGTTGTGCAACACAAGATAGCCAGCACACCACTGGTGTATCCGTTCATATTGATTAAAAAATTTTAACCCCAGAACTCTAAGAAATATAAAGACATCAAAGCCACCTTGCTCAGGGTGATCAGCTGATTTTTTGAGGGAAGCTGCAGCCAGCCATACATTCTTTATGCAGTATACATGGGGTATATGATGGTGGGCATGCAGATGAATAGCTGCCTGTGTAATATTAGTATGGCTAGAGTCCACGAGAAAATAAACTACTCATACAGAGCTGCTCTGTTCTGGGTGGATGTTTCCTAAATATTTATTTCCTAATAATGTTAGAAATGTTCTTATTGTCTATGGACTATAGCCTTAGGGCTGGTGTCACACACAGCGCTTTTTGGAAAGCTGCCATTGCAGTTTTTGTAGCTTTTTTCAGCCAAGGCTAGAAGTGGAGCCAACAGGAAGAGGAAGCATACGTCCTTTCTTTATATTTCTCATTGTTTATAAAACTTCATTAAAAAAAAAAACAAAAAAACATACTGCAACATTTTCCCAAAAAGACAAGTTTATTAATCTATGTAAAACAGAAAATTTTAATAATTTGCCCATAGCAACTAATCACAGCTCGGGTTTCATGTTACCAGTCCTAGTTACAATATAAAAGCTGATCTGTGATTGGTTGCTGTGGGCAAATTACACCTGTTTTGGTCTACACACTTTGATAAATAAGGGCCAGTATATGTGAGTTATCCCTAAGGTTATATTCACACATAGTATTTCTATCAGTCTTTTGGTCAGCCTTGATGGCACATTCACATAGTGGGCTCACAAACAGTAAGTATTTGACCATGTGTATATGCATTGGTCCTCATTTTGATCAGTTTTTCTTTTTTTTTTAGTTTAAGTTTTAGTCGAGATTGAGTGGATGGCTGCCATTTAGAGACAAGCAATTACCGTTATTTTAAAACAACGATTGTTGTTTTAAAGGTTGGCACAAACTATTGGCTTATGTGAATCCAAGGGAAACAGTTGAACCAAGAATGTATCACTAGTTTCAAAAGGGGGTGTTAAGGAAAAACATGTCTAAGGGTCCATTTACACAGAAAGATTATCTGACAGATTATCTGCCAAAGATTTGAAGCCAAAGCCAGGAATGGATTTGAGAATAGGAGAAATCTCAGTCTTTCCTTTCTAACCTGATCTCTGTTTATAGTCTGTTTCTGGTTTTGGCTTCAAATCTTTGGCACATAATGTGTCAGATAATCTTTCTGTGTAAATGGACCCTAAGCGTCTGTGGTTGTAGGTGAATGTCACAGTAAGGGTACAGAATCTGCTGCGATTTGATGTTGCAAATATCAGTATAACTAAATGATTGAACACAGCATCAAATTTGCTGCAGATCCTGTGATCCTGTGTACTATTACACGGAACGATAATCAACCGAATCGGCCCGATTCGTCCGATTATCGCTCCGTGAAATAAATGCAACGATCAGCCGATGACGACGATCATCAGCTGATCGTTGATATAGGTTTAAACCTATAACGTGTACGTGTATTACGTGCAATAGCGGTGCATGGCCGGCGGCGGACGATATACATTACCTATGCAGGCTGCAGGGCTCCTCCTGCGGTCCTCTCCCTGGATCCCGTGCGCTCCAGCTTCAGAGTAGCCTGTCTGAGCCTACAGGCCGCTCAGCCAATCACTGTCCGGGACCGCCGCGGCCAGTGATTGGCTGAGCGGCCAGTCAGCTGAGACAGGCTGCCCTGAAGCTGAAGCGCACGGGACTAGGGGAGAGGACCGCAAGAGGAGCCCTGCAGCCTGCATAGATAATGTATAAAGTTAAGCAAGGGCTGCAAGGACATCGGTAACAATGTCCCTGCAGCCCTTGCTAAACGACAATCGAGCCGTGTAATAGGCCCAGTAAACGAGCGCCAATCTAGCAGATCGGCGCTCATTTACAGTTATCGGGCCTTCATTGGCCCCTGTAATAACACCCTAAGGCTCCCAGAGGTCGGGCCCAGTCAATCAGTGACTGCAGTGGGGCCGTGCACTGATTGAATGAGCGGGACCTACGGGAGCCTCAGATGCAGCTGGAGCGTGGATCAGGTACAGTATGCTCTGGGCAGAGGTGGGTTAAGGGGGCGGCATTAACATACTCACAGCAGGGTGACAGTGGGAAGGTATCTGCAACGGATTTTGCTGCAAACTCGCAGCATGAAATCCGCTGCAGATACGGTACGTGTGAACCCACCCTTAGGCTGGGTTCACACTACGTATATTTCAGTCAGTATTGTGGTCCTCATATTGCAACCTAAACCAGGAGTGGATTGAATACACAGAAAGGCTCTGTCCACAAAATGTAATTCTTTGAAGAGACGTTGTTAGTAGGTGTATGCTGCCTTATGTAAGAGTAGCATGAACTAGTCAACAGAATCATGTTTCACTTACATAGTTCTGTGCAACTAATTTTGGAGATATCTTCCTAAAAAACATGGACTTGATATTCATGAGCATCAACACACTCTGCTCATTGGACAGTCTATACTCTGCACATATACTGTGTAAAGGCAAACAGCTGCCAATCAGCGTCGGAGGAAGTAGTGCAACACAAATCCCAGTGCAAACTCTTGCATATCAGGAGAATGGCTGAACAGAATGATGGAAGTGATACATGATCCTGTTCAGCATTTCTGTCAGTAGTTTATACTGTCCTCATTAAAATCAATATAACCCTAGTGATAGATTCCCTTTAAAGGTGTTGCCCTATAACGCTGGTGTGTAAGGTTGATCTCCATGCCATTCTGACCGGAGATTCACTTCCCCATTAAATGGAGATGCAATATAAGACACTGCCCATGGGACACAGTTATGTGACCATGTTTAATAAGCAGGGGTGGTGTACAACGCACGGAAACTGATGCCTCAATAGGAAGCATCAGTTTCAACACAAGGAATTGATGCTTTACTACCATCTCCCTGGACTGCTTCTTTAATAGATGTCATAATTAACCTCCTCCCGCCAATGCACTGTAAATTAACGTAGCTGAAGCCTATGCCTGAGGCTGCAGCGACATTAGTTTACGATCGAGGATAACACAGGCGCAAAAGCTGCGCCTGTGTCGTGCACAGCGGGTCTGCGGCCCGGCACTCTGCCCCCTCCTTTCTCTCCCCTGCCGCTGTCACAAGATTGTGACAGCGGTAGGGGACAGAGCAGAGGGGGCAGACATAGGGACATCATCTTATGGGATCATTATAATCCCATAAGCTGATGTCCAAAAACGACCTGGACATTGATGCATCAATAACCTCAGGTCGTAAAAGGGTTAATGACTATGTGAGCCCGGAGAATTTCTTGAATGTCTGATCAATATTTCAAGTAGCTGCAAATGCTAAAGAAAAAAACAAGAGAATGATAAGGGGATTGTGTTATTTGGGTGGAGTTGTGGAATGCGGAGTAGATTAGCTGCTTTGCAGTTGCATTACTCAAAAAGACATCTATAAGCTTCAGCTTCAACATAGGCTCCTGTCAGTGGATAGCAAAATTCAGCCGTGCACAGCATAAGTCACCATAGAAACGAGAATGCTTGAACCTTTTACCTTTGTCTTTTTTTATGTCTTATATTATTAGCTTGAAAAGTAGAGAGCGTTTCCTGCACATATTCAATAGCTACAAGTCCTAACCTTTCCGAACCTTCTATGAACAGAAGCTAATTAGTGGAGAATTGAGGTGATATTTGGGTTTTCTATAGCTGGAGATCTGGTTACACATAAGCTCTGTGCTTTATGACCATTCTGCAAATCTTAAATATTCATATTTAATATGTATCAAATGCTAAAATTAGTGTTCAGTCCAAGGGCTGCCCATCTGGTGACCCTCAGTCATGTCTGACTCTCATGTCTAATGTATTCTCTCTGGGCATACGTAATCCCTCCACTCCTTCACCTAGTGTAGTTGAGGCACAACCTGGACCAGGCTTTTATACCTCATGTTGGTGGAATAGGTATTTAGTTATACATGGGGGGGGGGCTACAAAGGCCTCATTAGGACAGCAGTAATGATGATTAATGATTGGTAAAAAAAACAAAAACTAATATATAGTATATATACAGTATATATTACAGTATATACAGTAGATGGACGATTATGTATAGTACCTGCTGCATGGGGAATGATCAGCAAGTGTCAATAGCTTCGAGCAAAATCACGTGTTTGTTGGAGGTCCAGCCAAAATGTAATTTTTCCTTCCAGTGGTAAGGGTAAAGGGCTATCCTGCTCCCCATCTGGTCTCCTCGGCAATGGTGATCGTCACAGTGCTTGCTGTGTAGATTGGAAGTACCTTCCCCAGTGAACTCTAGGTGACTTCTGGTCCATACAGAAACCTGTGGGACCGGCTGATTCAAAACCGGACTAAAAGTGGTGCCAATTGGGAAAATTGTTTGTATTACAAAAAGCCCACTTTCATGGTCCAATAAACCCTAGATTAAACACCTTTATTAATACCTTTGTTAATAAACATGCTCTGTTGTAAAAAAACAAAACAAAAAACACTACGGAGAAGGAGTGATGATAACCATAGATCACTCATTGGTAAGTATGCTCTGTGGCTGAGACATGTGCCTTAAATAGGGAAAATGGAGCGGCTGGTAAGAGAAGCTGCAGGGCAGCCATTTATCCTCACCGTGCTAATTTTTGGAGAGAGATTAGCATGTGGATGCCATCGTGTATGTGTTGATCAGCGCCATATAAATCACATGAAAGGCACTATAGACTGTAAATGGGTTCTGATGTTTTCATGACTCTTCCTCACATTAACATTATTTATCTTCGCTTTATAACTCCAAAGTCCTTATTCTGGTAACGTGACATCAATACAATCCACCAGCACTTCTGAAAGCTAGCAGACGGCAGCAAAACAGGAAAGGGGCTCTGGTAATGCTACTGCCAAGGCTTTTGCTCTTAAGGGGAACCCAAACAGGGAGAGATCTATTAACCAAGGCTGGTGGGGCTGGGAGAACCTGCCGGGGACTGCCTCGATCACTGGTGGCTCGGGCAGCATGAAAGTGAAAGCATAACATGTATGATGCACCTGGCTTCACACAAACCATAGTGTTTTTATATTGGAGTTTTTATATTTTTTCATTAATACGTTGCCCACCCATTACATTCCATCTTTCCAATATCAATTTATTAAGGATTCTGCACAGTTTTGCTGTTATTTAGGTGCATTCAGCCCCACCAAATGCATACAATCATCAAATTTCAGTCCAACCCGTCACCACTCCCTGCTCCTGGTCCCCACCCTCCGTGTTGGGAGTTAGCCGGGATTCATAAAATAGCAATATAATATATATAATAACAATAGACAACAGTTCGATCTATATCTATAATATAGCCTGACCCAGAATGGGTATTGGACAGAATGACTTACCATTGGATCATCCAGTGAAATTGATTAAATTGGGCAATTTTGACAGTAAGCACATGGATATCAGCAAGCCCTAATCTGGCGAGAGGAAGTTTCATATATTTCTGAAACAAATCTGGTTCATGTAAATGCAAATGTATGAATGGCTTGTAGATATAACAATATGTCTTCCACTATGAGGAAGCTACTACTTTAGTTAATCATATAATGTTGGCACTATGGGGCCTACTATAAGGCTGCCAATGCATTGTCTATTGATTTGAGGGTATGAATAAGAGCCCTATTACGTTCTGAAATGCCGAAAAATAATTGCCTATCGGCCACATATCTCTCTGTGTATTAGAGGGTATAAGGTTGATGGCTGATTGCCAGAATGAGCTGCACAACTTATTAAGCTTTGTCAGTGATTTCAGGCCATCTAATAAGGCCCTTGGGTTTAGAAGGTGTACTACGTGGATAATTAAACCCTTAATTTTTTTTCTTATAACAAATGAAGCTGTTTCCCCAGAGAATTTAGATAAAGATCCAATTTTTACATCTAGTGGAAAGTGTCCAAGATGCCAGAATAATCTGGCAACAAGGAAACAACCACCTTCCAAGGCGACTCCTTTCTCTGGAGCTATGTCTGTGCTCAATTAGATTGGGTCTCAGGACATTATTTATTCTGTGTGCACTTTCACAATTTTTCTTCCTCTGTCTGAATCTTGCATAGAAATTTTCCAGTGTTTTTCAGCATGCTTCTTAGAATACACACACAGACTGTTATCCAACCTCACATAACTTCATGGAAAAATCCTGAACAGAAAGATCTGTAATGCACCAACATCTGGAAAATCACTGATGCAAAAAGTTCACGGTAGGGAAAATGTTCTGGAAATAGTAGTCTGAGTCCTATAGATTATAGTTATCTGCGATACTATTCAATATAGGTGCAATGTATATGTGTTTATATATCTTTGTAATAGACCATCAGACACAGTATAGTGCATATGTTAGATATATTATATAGCTCAGTGATGTAGCAGAGCCTAGTTTGTGTTTTCCCAGCAAATTGTTCTAATTCACAATTTATTATTAGTAGCTTTTATGCTGTGTAAAGTAGGATTGACAACTTCTTCCCCAAACGCTAAAAATGATTTGTAGTGGACTAAATCTAAATGGCATAAATCTTTAACAGAAATGTATCTGACAAAGATGTGTACAAAGCCTTAACAATAGAAACCCAATTAACGGAGCTCAGAATGGGCTGATGTTGCTTCCAGAGACGTGCTAGGTGCACGCTATGTAAAAATGACGGCCATCTTTCACAACAATGGCCCTCATTACACAAGTAATATCCATTATTTTTTAAATAATAAACTTTATTTGCACAATGACAGCTTTTATTATGAAAGACCATCATCATTTTCACATAGTGTGAACCTAGATCATAGTGTAGCACTCTGTAGTCAGTGCTGGAAGAACATTTTCATATAAAATGTATTTTGCATATATAAAAACATATTTCAGCTGAGCATGTATCAAGATGAATGTTAATTGTTACCAAGTCTCACTAAAGACTTAAAGGATTACTCCTCTGACATTAGAGAAATAAAAAAATAAAAAAATTTTCTGGAGAGCAATATATTATTGCATATTCTGTCCTGTCTGGTTGTGTTTCCTGGTTGAGAGAGAGAGGTCAGAGGTGGTGACATCACTCATGGGATGGGACTGGAGCTCAAACATAAGATTCAGCCAGATCCTGCAATAGTGGAAGATGATGTGTTGTCTCCAGAAGACAATACAGCACCACAAGTGACAAAACTACACAGCTTCCTGTCATAGGTGAATGGCGTAAAAGCATGATTAGTGATAACACTATATTAGTAAGTTATACATCTTTTCTTAAAGTGTCACTGTCTTTATAACCTTCAAAATCTAAATCAACAGTAGAAGTGATATAAAGCAAGTTTGCAACTTACATGTGGAAAACACAGCACTTCCTGTGTTTAGACTCCTTTTTTAAAGAGTCCAAACACAGGAAGTCCGGTGTTTCCCAGGTCCTCTGAGTACTCACAAAGAAGGCAGTCATGTGATTGATGGACACATTGTGCCCTGACACTCTGTACTGGCTGGGACTTCATGTCTTTTTTTTCAACAAGCACAAGACTAAAAATCTGCCTTCAGGAGAATGGACCTGGATTTCTGGTAAGTACAGTTTTGTTTTACAGCATGGTAACAAAAAATAATGAATGTAAATTGCAAACTTGCTTTATATGAAATCTACTATTGATTTAGATTTTGAAAGTTATAATGACAGTGACAACTAAAATCCAAGTTTCTGATACTAGAATACCTCTGTAAGGCTGCATTCACACATTCCATGTTCTGCACGGAACACGGACGTGGAATGACTGTAACGGACTTCTCCCCCCGCCGGGAGCGGGGGAACTGTATAGATATGTGCCACGCTGTAATGAATCAGCCGTTCGGCTCTGTCATTACAGCACGGTGCATATCTGTACAGTTCCCCTGCTCCCAGCATCTATTCAGAGATGCTGCCCTTGCGCGGGGGGAGTCCGTTACAGGCATTTCACGTCTGTGTTCCATGCGATTCCCAGTCAATCATCATGTTGCACTACCCCTTCATCCATACAAGAAAATACAGTTGCGCTATGACCCACAGACAATGACGAGTGTGACCCTGCAGTCACAAAAAATACACGCTTCATACAGTGATATACTGTAGGAGTTGGTTGTGTATACACAGAATTGCTATTCAGGAGTCTGGAAATGCTGGGTGAGAACCCCTGTAAGACATGTAACATGTTATTGGTTGTCACATAGTTTTCATTTTCAGCTTTCTGGTCTCTTTTTTTAAATCAAATGTAGAAATGTATTTTGAGTTGTTTAAGAGAATAATTTATTAGCTTTAACTCAACAGCCTATTCCCGCTGAGTTCATTACAATCCTCTCACCGCTTGACAGCACAGTGAATATGTACCCTGCTCAAACCTTTTTATGGAGGGCAATCGAGGCAAATATTTAAACAGTAACTGTATGTTCCGATTAACTGATGAGACTAGAGCCTACCATGTAATTAGGCAATCATAGTCCCATAAGATAGCCAGTCAGACCAGTCTTCCCAGTAAGGAACAATGACTTTATTAAAAACATGCCAACGCAAAGCCAAATTAATTACTTTAAAAACAAATGTCAACTATGATAAGCGTTGCCAGAGTGTGACTCTTTAGTTTACAAATTAAAGTCCAACTTATTAATGCAAACAGAAAATCCCACAAGCAAAAAAACATGGAAGATGCTTTCCAAATCAAAGAAGTGAAAAGTATATCTAATATCTAATTAAATATCCTAGCTTTTGTTTTACTCTAGGGTTTACTTAGTTTGTTGGTTACCTGCCATCACAAGCTCTGTTTGGCCTCAATAGGCAAAGACACAAAAATGCTGTTTATTTGCCAAGTGCTTTTCTAGTTATTTGTTCCAATTACCGCTCACTGCTTCACGAGAATGTATTGTAACATTGAAATGGAAGGAGGCAGCACAAAATGACATTAGTTTAGATGAGTGCTTCTCAAATTGTAAGGCGCCCCCGAGTTGTTGATGAGGTACAAAGAGGAGGCAGTTTTCACAGACATATAGTAAGACACATAAGTATAAGCTTTTAAATGAATTAAAAGACATTTTAAAGGGGTTGACCATATATATATATATATATATGCTCAGGGTAATGGGATAAAACGTGTACTCCCCTTCAGGTGCCATTCTGACAGTGCTGTCTCTGAACTTCCTGTTCTTTGACCCAACATGCAGTAAATGCCCCATTCATTCATAGGCTGAAGTGGGTGACTGATGCAGCTAGTGATTGGCTGAGAAGGTATTTCCTGCTTGTCGGGATGGAGAGCAGGAAGCCCCGACTAGAAGGGATAGCACCTTCGGAATTGCATGGTGAGGGATTGACAGCAGGTGGGCACTTATTTTATTTTTTACTACTTTTAGTTATTTTTTATATAGCATATTAAAGAGGTCGAAAATTCTGTCTCAAAGTTCTAGATCTAAAATGTTAATTTTTTTTCTACATAACTTTAAAGACTTTTGCAGACGATTCCATGAGAAAACATACCAAAAAGTTCCTTTTTTTTCAAGCTGTCTCTCATTAGAAAAACAAAAACAAAAAAACATTCAGTGTTGTGTCTATATTCCTTTGAAGATGATGGACGGTCATGCAGAAACTTGCTGATTTGGAGGCAGAAATAAGTACAGATTCTGCATCCAAATTAGTATGGATTTTAGCCATTTGAATATAACCTTTAACCCCTTTATACCAAAGGTCGTTGATGCATGGATGTCTAGGTCAAATTGAAGCAATATTCCTCCTCGCCTTCTAAGAGCCATAACACTTTTATTTTTCCACTTTTTCCATATTTCATATGTGTCCCTTAGGGGACTTATATATGCAATGCTCAGATTGGATATACTGATTAATGCTATATACCATTACATAGGATTGATCGGTACTATCAGCAATCTGTGCATAATGTCTGCCTTGGAGCAGACTGTATGCACAGATTGACGATCTGACAGAATGGAGGTATGTGGTTTACCCTCCGCCTGTCAATGTAAGTGATCGGGACCACAGCAGCCATGCTGCGGAGGTCTCGATGAGTCAGTGACAGGTGCGTATCCTGTCACTGACTTCTCTAAATGCCACAATCGCTATGCATTGCAGTGTTTAAAGGATTAATCACTGGCAGCTGCGGGACCATGTCTGCCTGTCATTACGTCCAACACACCAACACTGATGTGTGTGGGACCGCTCGCATTGGAGCAGTCCTGCTCACAATTATAGCCCCTTCACTGCAGGAACATATATATAAGTTCCTACTGCACGGGGCATGTGCAGTAGGAACATATATATATTTATTGTGGACGTGAAGGGGTTAATAATAATTATTCCTTTATTTATATAGAGCTAACTTATTCCGCAACGGTTTACGCTGAAATCGGTCCCATCAGTGATAACCACTAAGCCACTGTGCGGCATAATCTTACATATAAAAATATTTACTCTGAAAACGTTTAAGTTAGCATAGGCTTTCACTACAGATAGTGAGAACCAAGCATCAACCTGGTCTGTCTTTCAGATTTCATGCATAGATTTCTGCTGAGATTTTGCTACCCATTGATTTCTGCTGCAGACCCATTAAAGTCAATAGATAGCAGCAGGGGCGTAACTAGAAATGGCTGGGCCCCATAGCAAACTTTTGATTGGGCCCCCCCCCCGCCCGCCCCCTCTCGATCAACCACTATGCCATCAACACACTCAGCTCTACACAGGTCCTGTACACCATATAAATTACAGTACAGTTATATCGGGTGACTTACAGGGGACGTCTTCTCTGATCGGAGTTCTTCCCTTTTCATTTTCTTCTGCATCTCCTTCTCCGAGCCACAAATCCACAGAATCTGCCAGAAAAACATATTAGTCTCCTCACACTGGCACCATCCTCATCTCTCTATACTGCACATCTGCATTGGCCCCTTTACATCCTCATTTAGTGGGAAGGCTGACTCTATGTGATCCCATTTTATTATATGGCCCTCCTCTCTGTCGCCCCTCCTTATAAATAGCCCCCTTATGTTGCCCCCCTTATAAAAGCCCCCCATGCTGTCCCCCTTATAGATGCCCCCCATGTTGTCCCCTAATAGATGGTCCCCTATGTTGCCCCCCCTATAGATGGCCCCTCCTATGTTGTCCTCTTATAGATGGCCCCCTCTCCCCCTATATTGTCCCTTTATAGATGTTCCCCTCTCCCCCAATGTTGTCCCTTTATAATATCCCTCTCCCCTATGTTGTGCTCCTCTCCCCTATGTTGTCCCCTTATAGATGTCCCTCTCCCCCCTTCCTTGTAGATGTCCCCCTCTCCCCCCTTCCTTATAAATGGCCCTCTCTCCCCCCTCCCTTATAGATGCCCTCCTCTCCCCCCTCCCTTATAGATGCCCCCTTCTCCCTCCCTTATAGATGTCCCCCTCTCCCCCCTTCCTTATAGATGTCCTCCTCTCCCCCCCTTCCTTATAGATGTCCCCCTCTCCCCCCCTTCCTTATAGATGTCCCCCTCTCCCCCCTTCCTTATAGATGCCCTCCTATCCCCCCTTCCTTATAGATGCCCTCCTCCCCCCCCCTTCCTTATAGATGCCCTCCTATCCCCCCCTTCCTTATAGATGCCCTCCTCTCCCCCCCTTCCTTATAGATGTCCCCCTCTCCCCCCCTTCCTTATAGATGCCCTCTTCTCCCCATCCCCCTTATAGATGCCCTCTTCTCCCCATCCCCCTTATAGATGCCCCCTTCTCTCTCCTCCCCCCCCCCGGAAAGCAGGTTTAAAAAAAACAAACAAACTCACCTTACAACGCGCTCCCCCGTCGAGCCTTTTTCCTGTCAGTCCCCCGTCTGATGCGCGGCTGCCGGGGGTGTCGCGTCCTATCCCCGACAGCGTGCGTATCATAGAGCTCTCTGTGGGCTTGTGCTGCGGCCGCGACTTCCGGCACACAGAGAGCTCTATGATACGCGCGCTGCCGGGGATAGGACGCAACACCCCCGGCAGCCGCGCATCAGACGGTTGGGGAAAGGAGTCGCCGGGTCAGGAGGAGCACGGGACCCGCGTCACGGGCCCCCTGATGCGGCGGGGCCCCGTAGCAGCCGCTATGGCTGCTACGGCGGTAGTTCCGCCAGTGGATAGCAGATTCCCATCAGTAAATCCTCGGTGGACTTGTCACATCCAAATGTTCCCTTAGTGTTGTTCACATATGCTGTATACCCTGTAGCTTTCCTGCTGCAAATTTTAAGTCGCAGCTTTTAAGCTACAGATTTGATGTTGTGTAAATCTGATGTTGTTTAAATAAATGGCCGAACCCAGCAAAAAATCTGTGGCGGTAAATCCTTAGCATGAAATCCGCAGCATGCACAGTACGTGGATGTGAACATACTCTAACAAGGGTCAAATAGTTTTCAGAAATCCATATACCATAGGTTGCTAAATAAATAGTTTATTTTAAGAAGTTGTTCAGGAATAGAAAAAGCATAGCATGGCTTTCTTCAAAAAAACAGCGCCACTTATGTCCTCAGGTTGTGTGTGGTTTAACAACTCAGATCCATTTAAGTCAATATCGATTTTTCGATTTATCTTCTTGTCTAAATGCCTATTGTTCATAAGAAAAAAATCATCACTTGTCGTTCGCCAAGCAATTTATCTGTGCATGTAAAAAGACCCCTAGATACAATACTAAACAAACTGAAGACAAAAGTAGTGCTGTTTTTGGAAGGAAGCAGCTATGTTTTTTGTTTTTTTTTCTAATCCTGAATCCTTTTATTGTACCACAAAAAAAAAAATAAAAAATTAACATCAAAGAACAAAGGGCCTCTGACAGGACAATGGAGATATTATGCTGTCCCTGCTGGTTGATTACTATCTACTTTTCACAGTAGGGGGTCAAGATCCTAACAGAGGTAGATAAAATAATGTACCTGTAAGGGTGGTATTCCACTGGCCGATGGGGCCTGATAAACGAGCGCTGATCTGCTAGATCGGTGCTCGTTTACTGGGCCTATTCCACGGCCCCGATTTTCTTTAAACAAGGGCTGCAAGGACATTGTTAACGATGTCCTTGCAGCTCTTGCTTAACTAGTATACATTACCTATTCATGGTGCAGGGCTCCTCTTCTCCTGCTTCTTCCTGGGTCCCGCGCGCTCCTCCAGCTTCAGGGCGGCCTGTGTCAGCTGACAAGCCGCTCAGCCAATCACTGGCCGGGACCGCCGCGGCCTGTGAATGGCTGAGCGGCCTGTAAGCTGAGACAGGTTGCCCTGACACTGGAGGGAGGAGCGCAGGGGACCTGGGAAGAACCGCGGTCGGCGCCCGACAAATATAGGTCCGGACCTATATCAACGATCAGCTGATGACAACGATCATTGGCTCATCGTTGTCTCTAGTCCACGGAGCGATAATCGGCCGAATTGGGCCGAATCGGCTGATTATCGCTCCGTGGAATAGGGCCCTAATGCTAAGGTCAGTAAACCCTTCAGTTATGACAATTCTTGTTATAGTTCAGTGGTAGCCGTATAGGTAACCCTAACAAAGGTAAGCATAACAGTCTCTTTCTATGCAGTCGCTTTGATGGTGTGTTCTGGCACCTTTGTTGACTTCACTGTGGTGTGCCACCGGATGATGATGTTCTGGTGGTTGCGACAGCTCAGCCAAAGATGTAACTGTCGTGACGCCAGTGCTAGTCCAGCACACAAGTGTGATGTTGGTACCTGCTTTTATGTTATGGCTGGCTGTACTCCCCTTAAATGTTCTGTTACCTGTGGGGCTATGATGGGTCCCATTGGCTCTTGTCATGGTAGTCCTGAGTGGCAAATGACCCACCCGGAGTATTGGTACCGCCAACCACAGAAAGGTGAAAAATAACCCTAGGTGTGTGGCGAAGTTGTAGGGGTGCTGGTGCAGACTTAGACTTAGTCCCAGTGAATAAATAGAACAGCTTTACTGTACAGTCTTTGAACAGTATAAAACACTTTAGCAGCAAGTAGACAATTTGGGTACAGACTTTAGTACTTAACTGGAGCTGTGATGCAGAGATACTTGAGAGAGAGGAATACAGTAGAGATAATTGTAGATGTGCTTGTAGAGTTTAGAGTAAAGAGGAGCAGCATAGAGGAAATGAGTTTGTCAAAGGAGTCCCAACCCAAAGTAGTACGGTGCACTTCCGGAACTTTAGAAGAATACTTGAGACTTGAGAGTGAGAAGTTAACTTGTACCTGTGTTTAGACTTGTCTGATTACCTTCTGCCCTATAGTGTTGAGTTTCCTGTCCTAATAGGGCAATACAAGGCCCAGCCGTGGTTACCTGGGTGAAGCTAAGTGTCTGAGGGTGTCCCGGTGTCACCTGCACTGCGAGATAGAATTCGTAGACCTTCGGGTATCATTGCTTAGCTTAGTAGCTTAGGATACTGCCCTGCACTTTGTAGAGTGGTTCTCGGCATGGGCTGGGTTTATCAACGACTTTTTTCCCTCTACTGTCTAGCACTGCATAGTAGACATGCACAATAGACTGTAGAAACTGAGTGTCTCTGGCTGGTTCATACACGTGTCTTCACTCAATAACACAACTGGACTCTCCCGGACAGGGGTCCTGGCAGAGCCAGACCCTAGCTTGGCTACAGCAGGGATGTCTGCTCTGTCCTCCTACGAGAATCTGAGTAAGACTGAAGCTTACGTCCTCCCACCAAGTGACTACTTCCTACAGGGATGTGTAAAAGACCCTGTGAATGGTGGAAAAGAATGTGTGCTAAGAAAAGAAGAGAAAGGATAGGTCAGAAAAGAAGATTATCTCCATTGGTCAATAAAAGTACATAATATGTAAGAAGCAGTAACCCTTTGCTTACTTCATCTGTGCAATAGATGAGAGCTCACATACAAAAACCGACATCTAGTGGCGAAATAACAAACTACCTTCATCACCAATTAGCTTTGAGTAAAAAGGCATTTGCGACAGGTATGACATATGAAACACCCGTGGTGGGACACCACATTACCATCACAGCATTGCCCCCTCAAGGGCTTTATAGAACACTCTGCAGCTGTCCACAGACATAAGATTTATCTCGGTAGATCCAACTGAATGGGGACAATCTATTGTCTATGAGAGTATAGACTGATGGCTTAATGATGGGGTCAGGTTTGGATTCCAACCCATCCTGCGCTATTTTCAGAAGTATGATTGCAGAGGTATCTTGTAGCCCAACATCTTTCTAAATTACTGGGGGGTTTTGTGTACTCAGGGAGGAGATACTGTATATTTTGTTTATTACAGAGCAGAAACTTAGCTGAATTAGGACATTACAGGTATCTGTGATTTTTATGTTAGGATAAAAGACATGATTCCTGTTCGTCTTAATATAACAGTGTATTCTCCACTCACTGCACCCATAAGGAGTGGATTAAACTAGGAAAACCAGATCCTACCATAATGCTACACCCAAGTTAAGGTATGATGGAGGGATATTTGCATGATGATACAATCTGGACCTTGACCCTGTTACTCGGCACTTGGGAATAATGAAGAATATTCATTCCATGTGAAGACAGCTTTCCTATAATGGCGTCTAATTAAAAATCTCTTAGTGATTGTTGTCTGTTTGAAAGCAGAGCTACGTGATAATTAATTGAACTAAATAATGTCTGCTTCAGTAAGGAAAGTTCATGTAACATTTCAGAAAAAGATT
Organism: Dendropsophus ebraccatus; assembly: GCF_027789765.1. Classification (NCBI taxonomy): domain Eukaryota; kingdom Metazoa; phylum Chordata; class Amphibia; order Anura; family Hylidae; genus Dendropsophus; species Dendropsophus ebraccatus. The sequence continues at coordinate 69,731,467 of NC_091457.1, forward strand.
AATCTGTTTGCTACTCAGAGTATCTGTTATCTGGATTTTACCTTGTACATAAGACTGAATTTGAATCCTTGAATATGTGGCTTGTAGTTTGGTTATTCTGACTACATGTTTATATAGACTTAGTGTAAGTTTCAATAACCTGGTGGTTTAAAGGGAATTTGTCACCATGAAAATGCTAACTAAGCTATTGGCATCATGTTATAGAGCAGGAGGAGCTAAGCGGACCGATATATATATATATATATATATATATGTCTTTCAGGTTCAATGGTTTTTATTTAAGTATTTTCAAAATTTAAATACAGAGTATCAAGTATCAAACATCCACCAATCAAAGCTTAGAGATCATTGTCCGTATAAACAAACAAGGTTTATTCTTAACCAATTATCATAATTATCTATAATAATATCTATCTATCTGATGTTGCAGAGCTTCCTTTTGATGTAGTCGGGGCTTCACCACCCCTGGCCAATAGGCTAAAGGTGTTGTGCATTATAATTAACTGACTGGTAGCCGACACCACCAATCAGCTGTCAGTTTTGGCCTGGAGCTGGAGTCTCAGCCCCAATCCATAAGTATCCTTTCTATGTGTGTTTCCTGCCTGTGATAGAGCCTCAACCCCAGAGTGTATCTTGACCTAGCGTTGCTTCCTAATTGTTATTCTGATACCTTTGAATTCTGGCTTTAACTTCTGACTACTCTTTGGATTTCGTTTTTATACTGCACAGACCGCTAGTTGCCGATCTGGACCTCTGACCTTGCTCTTCTTGTGTTTTGTTTGTCTGTCTGTGTTCTGTGTCACACCTATACAGGCTAGAGACTGTCGACCAGTTGTTTGCTGCCACCTAGGGCAGTCAAGGCAAGTAGGCAGAGACAGATGGGTGGGTGTCACTGCCAGGGCATCAAGTGTCTCGTTTCATCCAGTTCCCTTGACCTGACAGCACCTGTATGGAGACAGCATGGTACTTTGTCCGTCACAATTAAAGTAAACAGATTAAGAAGTTAGTGAACTGAATCTGTTCCTGGATAGTGATGCTAGGATTAAAGATGTTGGAACAGTTGAAGATTTAGGTGGGGGTTTATTCTCTACGATTTTGCACAGACCCATTACTAATTTTTAGTAGTGTGCTTCCACCTAGTGGTTAAAGCCTTATTGCACCAAATGATTATCGTCCTAATGTCGGACATTCTGGCCGATAATTGCTTGGTGTAATAGCATGTTAAAAGACCATGATCATTTGACAATGTTCAACATGTTGAAATGCAAAGATCAGTGCAGCAACAGTCTGCTGCTCACCGTTCTGTGTAAGGGTGGGTTCAAACTACGGAATTCTCGTGGATAAATTCAGCCGAATTCCGTTGCCTGTACGCGCTCATGGCCGCGCCCCTCTCCGCCCGTGCCATAGACACTATTCTATGCACAGGCGGATTCCGCATTCCGCCAAAAGAATTGACACGTCAATTCGTTCGGCGGATAGTGGAATGAGACGGCCCATAGAACGGTGTCTATGGAGCCGGCGGAAAGGTGCGCGGCCACGAGCGCGTTCTAGCGTCAAAATTCGGCTGAATTTATCCGCGAAAATTCCGTAGTCTCAATCCGCCCTAATAGAAGCGGTGGCAGCAGACTGCCGCTGACTTCAATGGGCAGCCTGGACAATCTAAGAATCATCTGGGCCGCCCCTACTGCTGCTCCCCGCGGCCTCTCCTTCTGTTCCCTGCTGTCTGTGCGTGTAATAGCACAGGTAGGGCACAGGGAATTCAATTCAATTCAATAATAACAATGAGTTTAGTCTAAGTTTGACAGAATGGATATTCCTGCCGAGCCTATTAAAAATAATTTACCCATATCAGCCCCACATCTACTGTGTGGTAGGTATAATTATGGTATAGTCTTATGTGGCAGGAGGGCCCAAATAATACTGTTATTTACTAACCTTTTGTACCTTTCCCCCCTGTAATCCCTCATCCTATGGATTGTAAGTGGAAACACATTAATTTTGGGGATTCAAACTACACATGTGTATGTATGCTTCATATAACTGAGTAATGCTGTAAAATAATTGAGAGGGTCTCAAGCACTGATGCACCAATGGTTCCGAAATAACAAAGCACTAGGGGTATGCCCAAAAAGAACACTGGTGAGGTGTCTGATCACTGGGGAACTCACTTCTGTTACCCCATTGATCACAAGAATAGAAGTCTAGTGCCCCCTGCTGAAGGGGATAACCGTCCTACATGGGCATTGTGTTCAAATAAACTCTATGACACTAATAGAGATAGTTGTTATTACTGTGACAGAATATCTCTGACAGTGCCATAGAGAATATTTTAATGGAGCAGCTGTGCACATGTCTGACCACTGCTTTATTTACTGTAGGGGGACCTAGGGCTCCGTTTTCGTGATTGCCGGGATTTGAGCAATCACTTAAAACCTGGGGGTAGACTATTAGCGTTGTTTGTGGGTAACCCCTTTAAGGGAACACTGAGCAAAACTACAGGTTCAGAGGCGGGATTCATGACGCCATTGCTATTGGTGCCCTTGATGTTAACTTGATTTTTAAATTTAATAATGTAACATTTGTACAACCATAAAATTATACGACTGGGTTCCTAACAGTGTATTTTCATGTTTCTAGTTTACAGACGAGTACATAAGAAAAATGTCACAAGGGGAGTGCCCCAAGATCATTATTGTTGCTGATGGATCTTGTGGAGAGTCAAGTTCACTTTTGGGTGTCAACTCTGAATATATAGTGGAATCGTGTAATGCATATGGAGCCAATGCAGCATTTGAAAGGCCAGACCAGAGGCAGGTAATGCATTGTATTATTAATATCAGGATTAGGCAAAATATGGTAGACTGGGTGAGTCCATGTGATAAGAACATATTAGCCAGTGGCAGAGTGGCTATCTGACTGCTGGGATTTTTCCAGCTCTGTACTTTAGTATATCACATATTATATTCTTAGTATATAATATATTGTAAAGTACTAAATATTGTTTACGTTAAGTATGTTGCTGGGTAGGATGTGAACTGTGTGGGAATCCTTATACTCTTGAGGCAACTAGAATGGAAGGCAGTTACCGTATGGTCAGACCATTAACTTGTTTTTCTTGTATTTTCTTTGTTCATTTTTTTCTTTTATTTATTGTAAGCTTTATCAGGAAGTTATACAACTTAAAGGAAATCCATAGTTCACGCCCATAATAAAACTGAAGTCTGTATTTTCCTATGCAGAGCATAACAGAGAGAATGGAAGTTGGCTCTTACCCCACATAACTATGGAGCAGTCTGCGTTTTAGAAACTAGACTCATTGCAACATGTCCACAAATAATCACAGTGTCTCTGTATATAAGATGATATAGGCAGACTGTTTATTTCATTCACTGTAGATTAGTAAAATGTATCCCTCCGCAGGCAAGTTGTTGTAAATTGTATTTACCTGTTACTGGGCTGCAACCCAACTTTCTCCCAGTTCTAAATGGTAAGTCTAACTAGTTATGTGAGTATAATGGAAAAAGATCTAATAATAGGTTTTCTTATTTTAGTTATCTATGGCCTATCCAAGGTCATACTATAAATAATTGGTAAAAGATCTGGGGGCCCCATTCTAATAAAGAGGGGGGCCCTTACCATAGCACAAGTTAGTTTTATTGGAACACTTTCTTACCATTATTTATATTAGACTGATGACTAATGTTTGTCCATGATTGATTATGATGACTTTTTTTATTGTAAATTTTTATTAAATATGATGACTTTATGTGCCTGTTTATTGTAGAATGGTATACCTTTTAAACTACTTTATATGGGAGACATTTATCAAGCTCAGCATACTCGTACGCACACGAATCTAGCGGGACCTGTGCGTGCCTGTCGCAGGGCGGGCACAGAAATCTACACCTGCTCCACAGCTGGATTACATTTTTGCTATGATTTACACTTGTTGCAGGTGTAAATCAGGATAAAGTAGGTGCCACGCCTCCTGCTTCCTTGCTTCCTTTGCCCATCAGGCGAGTGGGCCATACGTCACGGATAAGGCCAGGATTTTGTGCAAACTGCGTAGTTTGGGCAAAAATCTGCGCCTTTTCCATGTTGTACGCCAGGGCACATCTTGATAAATGTGCCCCTTTATATACCAGCTGCATGTATTTTTCATTCTAATGAAAAATCGATAATGTTATATTAAAAAAAAAAAAAAAAAAAACTATTCCACTTCGCTGCTGTAAAATATAATAAGTTGAAAAAAAAAAGTATCAATGAAGCCATGATAATATATAAGAATGTACTTTTCATTGTTCAGTATTTCTAATATGGTCCCTTTATGGTGAAGTGTAACACAGTTTTAGTGTAAAGATATATCAATGGTTCTAGCTGTGGAATGACGACCCTGTAAAAGTCACGTATGAGGAGATCCAGTGACCATTACTGTATAGTTGTTTGAATAATATTCCTGTGTAGTCTCCTTATTTGACCATACATTCACAAATGTTTTATAGAAATGATTCAAGGCGAATAGCAGTGAGCCAGAGCTCTTATAACAAGTCATAAATTGTACCTGGTAGCATAAACCGACTGTAACCACTATGAGAAGCAGTAGGAAGACACGCCAAGGTTAAAAGAGTAATATTTAGTAGTTTGGTGCCTTAATTAATGTTTGGGGTGTTTGGGCTGTTTGTTGCTCCAACAAAAGGGGATTGAAACAGTAATAGCGGGAAGTGATGGGAAACCTGGAAAGGACCTGATACATAATGTAATCTTGTATCTTTAGTGTATTGAACACAAATAGCAATGGGCCTAACCTGAGCCTCCTGGGCACCAATGCAAAATCTAACACAGGTTTCCTCACCATTTATAGCACTGGTGCCATCTTATGTGGCCTTCTCAGGCATCAGCGCCTAGGTGCTTCTTCTTCACCGGCTACAGCTACACCACTGCTTTCTTAAAATGAATATTGTGGGCATGAATTATACACTTTATTATGTCTAGTGTAGAATTTGAGTGGTTGGTTTACACAGGTGTTTTCTTCTTGGTGTTCTGTGAACCCCTGTGTCATGCACAGCTTACCATAAAGCAATGGTGTTTAATTTCAGGCTCTTAAAAGGGACCTTTCTGCAGGTTAGAGAAATCTAACCTGCTGATAGCCCCCTATTGCGCAGGGTGCCAAGGAATAAGGTATGTCTCTTACCTTTCTCCTCTGCGCCGTTCCCATGCTGTTAGCCGTTTACTCCTCAATGCGGAGCAGGAGATATAGGGAGATATGTCTAACCTGCTGATAGTTCCACTTTAAATTAATACATTTTAGGGCTCATGCACACTGCCATGATATAGAACCATGAGCTACAGATATGTAATAGTGTATAATTTTTAATAATATTTATACATGTGTATTGCTTCTACTGGAGTGTAAAGTACTTCTTGAAGTACAGAAAGAGACTCTGTGTCAGGCCATACAGGGTCCTTGCACACAGGGAACCTGTATACGGAAAAATAGCAAAACCCCACTATATGCCTCCAGTCAATGGTTCTCACTAAAGGAGCTCCACAAATCCTACTAGTCCAATATATCATACAAAGTAGTGAGAAAAAAACGGTATTAAATACAACTGTACCTGAGTACCTCAGGGCCATAGTCCTCTATATTTTCTGGATCACTATGAAGAAAGGAATCCACGAACTTTAACTGTTAGTCAATACAAACAAGATTAATTCCTTGGTACTTGGAACAACAGGAGTCTATCCTCCAAAACGTCCGCAGGACACCAGGTGTACGCTTAGGTGTATGTAACAGCCTGTGAGCAAATCTGTTGTACCAAGTACCAAGGAATAAATCTCGTTTGTATTGACTAAAAGTTAAAGTTCGTGGATTCCTTTTTTCATAGTGATCCAGAAAATACAGAGGACTACGGCCCTGAGGTACTCAGGTACAGGTGTATTTAACACCGTTTTTTCTCACTACTTTGTATGATATATTACACAGGGAACCTGTTACATAGAGATATTGATTTCCTTACCATGACACAGTCCAGACATTGCCCATGTTGTCACACCTACAGGATCCGCAGCAGATCTGCAGCAGATTTGATGGTGCAGATTTGATGCTGTGTTCAATTATTTAAATTAAATTTGCTGCGGATCTGCTGCGGATCCGCAGCAGAAAATACTCTGCGGATCCGGTAAGTGTGAACGTACCCTTAAAAAGAAAAGTATACATGGCAACAGGCAACAGCCATCTCACATCTGATGAATAATAACATTGGTAGGGTACATTTCCCTAGCCTTAATTTAATTAAATTTCTAAAATTTCTAAAAATAAGCCCCCAACATATGGCTGTGGATGGAATATCAATCCATACCAGCTAAGGGGTAGCTATTATTGAAAAAATAATCTGTTTGTCTATGACTAATTTTTCCATACATTTGTTTGCGGAAGTCAATCTGAAGGAACATTCAAGCTCCCTTATAAAAAATATCTCATGACTACTGTGAGATGTGGATATTTCTGCTGCTGTTACTGTGTACAAAGACTATAACATGTCATCTGTAAGTGACATAGGTCATGTGCTGCATAAACCATGGTAAACAACCATTAAATTAATGATATCCTGCCTTTATGTATTAAGACCTCTAGTTTAAACAATGCTCTTTCTTCTTCCTTTTTCTTTCTAAAGCTTTGTCTAAGTGGGATAAAGACCAACTGGAAAAATACAACAGTATAATCTGGGAAGTTAAGTCAGATAGATATTTTACCAGTGGTATCATAAAATGTGATTCTTTGAGAAAGGATGGCCTATCATTTCTTTTTATAGCTAGATCATTGAATATATTTGCTTTGACAATATCCAGTCTAAAGTGGATCTAAAATCATCAGAGTATAAAAGTCATGGGCTTACTAGTTGTGTACATAGAAGGGAATGGTCCATATAATAAAGATCAGAATGAGCCCCCACCCCCTTATAGTGCCAGGTTTTGTTACCCACGACAGATGGCACTGTAGAAGGACTAATCTGGCACAGGTGTCACCAGTATCAAAGGGAATAGGACCAACCAGTTCACCCTAACTTTATAATATATTCTGTACAGTTAAAGCAATATGTTTTCATAAATTTAGTGTTCTGATAGACAACGTAATTTTTAACAATTAACCCTTTGAGGACCAGGCCCAAAATGACCCAGTGGACCGCGTGAATTTTGATCTTAGTGTTTTCGTTTTTCCCTCCTCCCCTTCTAAGAGCTTTAGCACTTTCAGTTTTCTATCTACATGGCCATGTAAGGGGATGTTTTTTTACAGAAATAATTGTACTTTGTAATGGCGTCTTTCATTTTAGCATAACATGTATGATGGAATCCCCAAATTATTATTTATGAAGATATAAATTGGTGAAATCGTAAAAAAGAATGCAATATGGTAACTTTTACGGAGTTCCTGTGTCTACGTAATGCACTATATGGTAAAAGCGACATGATACCATTATTCTATAGGTCAGTACGAACACAACAATATGCAGGTTGAGGCTGGGTTCACACACAGAATATTTCAGGCAGTATTTGGTCCTCATGTCATGTCCTCATAGCAACCAAAACCAGGAGTGGATTGAAAACACAGAAAGGCTATGTTCACACAATGTGGAAATTAAGTGGATGGTGGCCATTTAATGGCAAATATTTGCTGTTATTTTAAAACAACGGCCGTTGTATTGAAATAATGGCAGTTATTTACCGTTATATGGCAGCCATCCACTCAATTTCAACATTGTGTGAACAGAGACTTTCTGTGTTTTCAATCCACTCCTGGTTTTGGTTGTTATGAGGAGCTGACATGAGGACCAAATACTGCCTGAAATATACTGTGTGTGAACCCAGCCTTACACAGATTCTCTAATAATTTTTTTAATATATATAATGTAACATCAAATCAGTAATCTGCGCACTTTTTTCCCTCTTTCCGTTAGCAATGACGCTTGTTATATTTTAATAGATCGGACATGTACGCACGCTATGGTATATTATATGTTTTCATTATTTATTTTTATGTTTTATTTATATAATGGGAAATGGAGGTGATTGAAACTTTTATTGGGGGAGGGGCTTTGGGGTAGTGTTTAGTGATTTTAACTTTTTTTTTTTACAGATTTTAAGTCCCTTTGGGGGACTTTTACATACATTAGTTTGATTTCTACACTGATCATTGCTATGCCGTAGGCATAGCATTGATCAGTGTGATAGGCGATCTGCTCACTGAGCCTCCGGACTGCACGGAGGAAGCAGAGAGACCTCCGGCGGTCCATTTCAACTATCGGGACCCCCGCAGTCACACTGCGGGGTCCCGATTGGTACGTGATAGGGGACTCCCCCTGTCACTTACACTTAAACGCCGCGGCGTTAGAGGAGTTGATGACACGCTGCAGCACGATCGCTGCAGCCTGTCATTAACGGTGAGGTGCTCCAGAGCGTGCTTTATAGCAGGAGAAACACCCTGGACATACAGTTACGCCCAGGGTCGTCTGGTGACAGACTTCCATGGCGTAACTGTATGTCCAGGGTCGTCTACGTTAATAAAAAATGATTGCAAACAAGATTGTTTATCGTTAACCTAAAATTGTCACAAAGCAATAGTGATTAGTTACGATTGTTACTACGACCGTTTATCTGATCCCAGCAATTAAAGGACTGATGTGGAATTACACTGAACAATTAGTGAACGATTTGTGAACGAATGCAGAATTACATCAAATGAATGTGGAATTACAGCAAATGATAAGCTTACATTTAATGGTGATTTTGGTGTCAGCACCAAACGAACGATGAACATATTCTCGTCTGTCATTTGACTGTTGCCTGCATTTACATGAAACGATTATTGTTTAAATTTAAATGATGTAACAATAATTTGCACGATAATCATTCCAAGAAATAGGACCCTTAGGCTGAATTTATTAAAACTCATCTCTCTCCCCTCTACAGATTCCATATTCACAAAGTATAGTTTGAGCAAGTTGTTTAGGATGTTTACTTTGTACATGACACAAGCAATCTTTCCAACAGATTTCCTTTAAAATTTACTATAAAAGACTTCCAGTGGGTAAGAAGCTTACATACACCAATTTTGCTGTGCCTTTTGAAGAGTACCTTTCACTAAAAATAGTAGTTGCATCATAAATGTCAAAAGTTATTGATCACAGCAAGTCTCAATACTGAGACCCGATGTGATTGGGAGAGATAGCCGAAGAAAGAGCAAGCAGCACAATCCACTTCCCCGTGTGGCTGATAATTCTGCCAATGTAGCCTCATACACATACGTTGTCAGAATAAGTCCTTATGGAGACACGCCTGGGGAGTGAATGGCATAGTTGCCATTCACTCCCTTGTTGCATCTCCGTAAAAGCCATATTGTGAATGAAACTGAAAAAATGTATGTGATCAAACTTAACTTAGTTACACTAACTATGTCAGTAGGAATAGGCCAAAATTTCTTAAACTTTGTAAGAAGCTTAGGAGGCTACCCAAGACATGTTACTCAAGTTAGACAATTGACACCTAAGGTAACACAATGGCAGCGCAAGTACAAGTATAAACATAAATGTTATATGTTTAAAGCATAAGGTATACTTGCTTGCAATTCGGGGTCTAACACAGCTGTGATCACACGAAAATATCTGCTTACAAACACGTGACAAACTATAACTGTTTCTATTGGCCAATTTTGGTCTTTTAATCCACGTACCTGGTTGTGGCTTGTAGACATGCGCGAAACGCGTCATCTAGCCATTGCAATCTCAGTAGTGCGCTACAGCTTTTTAATCAAGATAGAATAAAGTATCAAGTTTTAGCAGCATTCAGCCTTCTTTTTTTGGAAGTGCTGGATCCACTCACCTTTTTTCTTTGGAAGTTTCTTGTGTCAGCGGGCTGGCTACCCGGGATCCGTGCACCCCCCCCCCCCCACACACACACACACTTCAATCTACAAATGGTTCAGGACTAGGACAGGTGAGCTGACATCCATCATTACATTTTTTGTATGTCATTAGACAATTAAACGCAATCCTACTGTAAGGGAATCTGGGACCTAGATGGAAGACAGAGAGGGGTAGACAGTGTGAGGTCTAGCACTAGGCACCTTAAAGGGGTTGTCCAGCGCTACAAAAACATGGCCACTTTCTTCCAGAGACAGCCCCACTCTTGTCTCCAGCTTGGGTGGGGTCTTGCTGCTCAGTTCCATTGAAGTGAATGGAGCTTAATTGCAAACCGCACCTGAACTGGAGACAAGAGTCATGTTGTCTCTGAAAGAAAGTGGCCATGTTTTTGTAGCACTGGATAACCCCTTTAAGATGGTCCCTGCCTATTTGCCAGCCTCACCCTAAGCAGTCGGTGACAACTTGGCAATGGTCCCTGCACTGGGAGACACAAAGAATGAGACAAGACAGACAAACACAACAAAGAACACATAGGTAAGAAATACAGGCTAAGAGGTCAGAATAACAAGAAATCCAATCCAATAAGAGACACTAGCTCTTGCTACAAAAGACCCAGAGCACAAGTGGACTTCTTTTCAGATGCCAGAGTCCCGAGGTGTGATTGGATCAGCCCTCTGACATCCCGACCACGCAGAACATAGATTGGCAGAAAGGGAAGGTAAGTGGAGAAAGCAACTGTCCATCACTACTCAGGCTAAACAATCTGCAGTCTGGCTATGACTAGCAGAAGAAACCAGAGAGGTGTGGTGGAACCTGTCAATAACCACACAGCAAGTGTTCAGACTGGTGGAAAACATGCACACTAAATCATGCCCAAAAGCCCAGTCTTGGCCATACTTCATGGGCAGGGGACTGCAATGAGGTCTGAACAGGTGTGGACACAACATCTATCTAATACTAATCATGTGCATGTAAACTTCTGAGCCACAGGGTAGGTGATGAAAGAAATGAAAGCTGAAATAAATCATCTCTAGTATTATTCTGGCATAAGACCTATTCTGACACATTCTTGAAGTTTAATAGTAACCCTAACTGATTTACAAGAGAAAATATACCATGAATAAATGTCAAGAAAAGTTTGAAAAGGATATTAAACATGAACTGTGATTGGTTGCTGTAAGAACAACCAGACAGTGTGATTTTCAGCAAACTTGATAAATCTAGACCAATGAGTGTGTGGCTGCAGCTGCATCCCCCTTCTCCCCTCTTTACTATATCTATATTTAATGTTTTACAGTAGATTACGCAATTGTGACCAATGAAGTCTTAAACCATGCATGAGGAGTTGCAAAAATCTATAACAACCAGTGCAGTTTAAAAAGTCACCCATCTTTGTATCAGTTTGCTGTTCAGATGTAAATGACCATTTAAAGTAGACCATTGCTTTACAATTTATTTTATATAAAAACCTGTTCATCAAGAATTAATACATTAGAAAACCTTACTCAAGGTCTAGTGGGGGCTGGTTCAAAATTCTCGAAGAACCCTGACTCATTGGCCTACTGGACGTATACTTAAAGGGAATCTGTCGGCATCTGGTCCCTACCTAAGGTGCTGACAGTGTGCTGTAGCTGGCTGTCCCCTAGTGAGCATTGTGCCTTTTGGTAATTTCTCTGTTTAGTCCGTTATGCACAATCTCAGGTCTCCTACTGTAATGAAATGTCAAAGAGGAGTTGTGGCTCAGTGTTTGTGCCACACTCTAGCACACCTGTAGCACTACTTCTTCCTCCTCCCTTTCCTTCAGGAAAAATCAATGCTGCCCAGCCTTCTGCTCGCTTAGCTGTCAGCCAGTGTCTCTGATTGCAGATCAGTCCTCAGTAGTCAGTTTATGTCTGAAAGAAACACTCAGATATAGTTGAATCTCTGACCCCAAATGTGTTGGATCTGTGGTCTGGGGGTAACTCACCTGTCTAGAGACCTGGCAGCAAGTCATTCTTTGGTTCAAGTCCCTGTTAAAATTGAGTGTATGGCTGCTATTTAAAGGCAAATATTTGCCATTAAATGACAGCCATCCACTCAATTTCAGTGTGTGAACAAAGCCTTTCTGTGTTTTCAATCCACTCCTGGTTTAGGTTGCAAAATACTGAGCAAAAATACTGTGTGTGAGCATAGCCTTAAAAATGATACAATAATGAGAAAAAAAGAAAAAAAAAAAGAAAAGATTTGCGGGGACTTGAGCCAAAGAATGAACTATTGGCAGGTTTCTAGACAGATATGTTACCCCTAGACCACTGCTTCTCAATTTCAGTCCTCAGGCCTCACCAACAGGTCATGTTTTGAGGATATCCCATACAAAGAACAGCTGTGATACCACCTGATGCACCGAGTATAATTATATCACCTGTGAAATACTAAGGAAATCTTCAAAACATGACCTGTTGGTGAGGCCTGAGGACTGGAATTGAGAAGCACTGCCCTAGACCACATCTCCAACACACTTGGCTTCAGAGATTCAACTATATCTGTGTTTTTTTTCAGACACAAACTGCCTACAGAGGACTGTTCTGCAATCAGAGACACTGGCTGACAGTTGAGCAAGCAGGGGGCCGGGCAGCATTGATTACTCATGAAGAGGAGGGAGGAGGAAGGAATGGTGAGGTGTGCCAGAGTGTGGCACAAACAACTTTTTGACACTTCATTACAGTAGGATTGTGCATAATCCGCTGCACGGACAAATTACCAAAAGGCCCCATGCTTACTAGGGGACTGCCAGCTACAGCACACTGTCAGCACCTTAGGTAGGGCACAGGAGCTGACAGATTTCCTTTAAGGCCTATTGGTGTTCTTATATATTTTTACTGTAAAAAACGTTTTATTTGCTGAGAAAAGTACAGATGTCGCTCACCATAGAAAACTGAGCTTCTGCAAACATCATAGGAAACATAATTCTCTGCTGATAACTGTTCTGACAGGTAGATAAATACCTTTGAAAGTTCAGCATGACATCACTGGCATTTGATGGTTATGTCTATAACTGTTTTCATATAGTGGCCATATTTTAAGTCACTGTACCCTATTTATGTTTTCTCTTCAAAGACGGGAATGTTAAAAAGATAAACCTTTGGTTAAGGTTTCTCCTTATGCCTTTGCAGGGATCCAGTCTGTTTTTGGGTCATGATCAGTGTTGAGCAAAACTGTCAAAATGTTAAGGCCGAGAGTTCTGGTTCCACTAACGTGGATAACTAGTCATGATAAAAACAAAGTTATTATGGAATGTTTTGTTGGTACTACTCATATTCCATGTCCTCATGTAATGTACGATTCTCACAAGACCCCCATCTGTGACTTCCCATTTTCTGCTCCTCACACAAATTACTCCAATGTTTCTCCTGTGCTTCCTCCATACTCTGAAACCCGCTGTCCGGGTAGAAAAAAAAAAAATTGGTACCCATCATCAAAACATTCAAAAACAGCCAGAAACCCCATCTGTGCAGAAGAAATAATAATAACTTTACTGTCACTGTACTAAGTCAAGAAAATTACTTATCTCACATACTTATTTCCTTCCCATTGTAGATTGTAAGCCCTAGTTGGTAGGGTCCTTTCCCTCTGTACTAGTCTATATTTTTCTTCATTTTTGTTTATTGTATTTGCTTTTGTGATGTTATGCTTTTTGACCCTTTATCAGATGTACAGCATCCTGGAACTAAAAGTGCTCCAAAAATAAATAATATGGCGTCCCCTGGGAGCGAAAACAATGTGTCTAAGGGCCCTATTACACAGCCCGGTGATCAGGCCGTTTCCAGGCTTTTTGGCACCTGAGGCAAACCTGGGCTACAGCCTTCTCCTCCCCCCCCCCCCGCCGCACCGCAACCAACCAACCCCCCCGAGAACTTACCAGAGCACTGGGCAACAGGAGGGGGGGTGGCGCGGAGGCCGGGTGTGGGGTTGTTGGGGGCCAGTAGCTGCCGGCGCGTATTCCTGGGCGGCTATGGGGGGCCGTCACTGTTGGCACGGATTGCAGGGGAAGAAGGGAGATAGCTGCCGGCGCCAAGTGCTAGCAACTGCGCTGTCTCTTTCCTTTTCCCAGCAGCATCCGGGAACCCCCCGGGAACTTACCAGAGTGCTGGGTAGCAAGCATGCCGGGGAGCGCGGTGTGTGGTGGGGCTGCGACTGCTGCTGTCATTTTAGCTAAGTTTCAAACTTAACTAAAATGACAGGGGTGAATATCTTGCCGCCCCCTGCAGGGACGCAGAATCTGCCGCCTGGGGCGGAATACTCATTCTGCCTCATGGCAGAAGCGGCCCTGCCAATCTCTTAGATTGCCCCTTGCTTACTGAGCTCATAGACTGTCCGATAATCAGGCAGCAAGGGCTGCACGGACATCGTTGGCCATGTCCGTGCAGCCCTTGTAAACAAATTAACTCCTACATACCTCTCCATGCTCCCTGATGCCCTGGGCCTTTGGGCCACTCCTGGCACTGTGTAAAGTCGCAGGACGCTTAGCCAATCACTAGGACAGTGCCGCTGACTGATTTCAGCACTGTCTTCCAAGCCAGACCTGCTATGATGATGTCCGTTTACTGGCTGCATTGGCATGTGCACAATCTTCTGGAGATAGAGAATGCAAATGTTATTTTCAAGACTGTGTGCTAGTTCATATGTTGAGTTTGAACGTGCTCTCTCTAGACTCATTTTTTGTTGGATGCATCACATTACAACACAGCCAGAGAGCAGTACAGCCAAATTCATCTAATTTTCACTGTATTATGCACTGGGGAACAAGAAAATGGGGCCATTGCAATAGCAAACATGAAGGGAGAAAGAAGATTGCCTACCTACCTCAAACTTTCCAATCTCATGTACCACATATAGGTCAAGCTATAGTCTGTTTACCTAAATCATAGGCTGCCATTTCAAGGGAAATTAAAAACTAAGGAGAATTTAGGCAAGTAATCATGAACTATTACAAACTCTTATTACTTAGTAATCAGAGGTAGCGCCATTGGTTAAAGTTATACTGTATATTGATTTGGTGTTTTTTATTTTTAATGGTCTTCTTTATTTCTTGACCCTTAAAGGTACCAACCCCAGAAATACGTGCCCACAATCTTTACTTTGATCTATCTGCCTACGGGATTGACGTCTCTAGTAGTGGAAAAGACACATTAAGCAAACCTGGATTCCATCTTAAAATTTATGGAACCTTTCGCAATCGCTATATGGCTTTAGCCTGTCCAGCTTCAGACACTAAAGTTATCAGGTTTCTGAGATTTACTCCCAATTCTTCAGTAAGTACAACAGGATCCATATTGATATGAAAAATAACTAACCTTATTTTTGTATACCAGACTATTGCAAAAAGGTTTATATTTTAGTTATCCATTTAAGGACAAACCTACATAGGTAAAAGTGTGGAATTTCAAATCACCTACGCCCTTAGGTTGTGTTCCCACAAATAAGGGCAAATAACGCACATTGATGATTATAATCATTAATTGTGGCTGTTGATTGCAACAACGGATGTTATTTGCCCTTATTTTTACATTGTGGGACCATAGCCATGGGGTACCTTCACATGTACCGGATTCACAGCTGATTTTACGATGTGAGTATGCAGCGAAGTCCACTAGGAGTCCATGTAGTGTGAAGTTGAATAGAGTTGCATACCCCATGGGGTTACGTATGTAACCCAGCCCCTTTAACCCCCCGCAGCAGCCCACGCCCAAAGCATACGTTACCAGCCTGGCGCTGCGGCTGCATGTGAGGCTCCTGGCTCCCATCGGTCCCCATCAGCCAATCAGTGCACTGTGCACTGATTGGCTGAAGGGGACCGACGGGAGCCTCACATGCAGCCGTGGCGCAGAGCAGGTAATGTATGCTCTGGGTGTGGATGGCGGGCTGCGGGGGGTTAAAGGGGCCAGGTTACATATCTGCAGCGGAATGAAAATTCTGCAGCAGATATTTAACCCCATTCAACTTAATACTAAATGGATTCACAGCGGATTTCAACTTCCGAACCCGATATGTGTGAAGCTACCATTAATGTGATATTCTGCCTTGTGCATACTACAGACTGTACAATAGTACCCAAAGTCTTGTTGTCTACATACTATGAAGCTATAGGCACTCTATATGCTGCCATATGGAGCCATATTTCAGGGACGATACCATACCATATTTGCCAATGTACTGTTTCAGAGAGAGGCAAATGATTTTCTGTTACTATCATTCCACTATGTGTTTGAACATTTCTAGTCAACGGTCAATGTGTTTTGCTTTGGTTTATAGCAAATGGAAAGTGTGTAAACAGGAAAATTAGTGTAATTACCAGCATTAGGAGGCCAGTAAACAAAAATCAGAATCTGCTATTTTAGGCCATTTGTTCCTCTGGCTTTGCGGAGTGCTGTGTTTCAGTCCCTTTTAATTATCATTTACATAATGAGACGGTGACAGTAGCCATATAATCACAGTCTGTGTTTATGCATTCAGCAAGCCCATTTAAACCAAGTCTAAAAATATAATCCATATTCTTAACTATTCAGATACTTACAAGCAACAGTAGCCACATTTAATTCTTCAACTCTGAAGAAAAATGGTCGCTTCGGGGGGGGGGGGGGGGGGGGGGGGGGGTAATTAACATGGCTGCGTCTGGCGCAGAACAAATAACAAGTCACACATTTTTTGCAACTTTTCTGCTTATACAAAAATTTGTGACTTTTTCACCGATCTAGTGCCCAATCATCAACTCTCTAGCACTGTAAATTAAAGTTGAGAGGAGGAGTCCAGTAAAGTTCACAATGCAGGGAGCTCCTTAGGGCCAGTTCTACCATGGAATTCCACCACTTTTGCTCAGTGTGAACTGGCCCCTAAACTGTAAAAGAAGAGTGGTCTCTTTGAAGTTTACAGCTGCGGATGGGGCATAAAACAGCCAAATGACCTAAAGGCCCTATTACACAAAGCAAATATCGGCTGTATTTGGACCATATCGGCCATTATGGACGTATAATCATTTTGTATGCCGGGGTTCACAGTGAACCTGGGGGCCCAGAGAGAGATATAGGCCCAGTGTTCTAATGTTCAGCCTGCTCACTGTAGTGCGAGGTGAGAAAAGAGCAGGACCTGTACAGAGAGAGAGAAAAGGGTGAAGGACCTGATCACATGACCCAAAGATCCTCAATTTTACAGTGTTGAGATGAGATCAGCCTGAAAGAGAGAAAAGAGAGAAGACTAAGCTGATTTAAAACCCCAGCACTGTATATTCCATTGCTTGCCTGCAGCCCCTCTGTGCTTGCCTCTATACGACTCCAGATGCTTGATTGCATCGAAACGACCACCTCCCTATCTCCCTTGCTGTTCCTCTGCAGCAGCCATTACAGCATGGTGGTGGCTCAATATTTATTAAAAGGCATTGCTAGAGGAGCAGACAGGCATCTGTTCTATTGCACAAAGTGGTATTGGACCACCCCTACTCTTATTACATAAGAACAATGCACCAAAGCACTATAGTAAAGGTACCATGTACCTCTTTAAATTTTAATTTCCCCAATTAGAATCTATCAGCAGATTAGTATGTGCAGCAATTTATTCACCCTAAAATGTTTACCAGTGTGCAGACTGGGGCTACACAGTAACACTGGGTTATAGAAAGCAGACCCTTACTGAAGTAATTCATACATGAATGCTTTATCCCAGTTTTATTTGTTTATCTTAATATCTTTTTAATGACCTCAAATGTTCCTGGGAAAATGAGAAGATTCTGTTCAATGCAACCGTCACAATGGAGATATTTGTGTAGCTATGTTTAGAAATTCTTGATTTGTGAGGGTGGTTTGCTGACTCTTTTCCATTCCTATCTGCCTGAAGGGAGGGAAGCATTTGGTCTGAAGAGCTATCATCCTGGAGAAATAAATAGCCCATCAACAATAAAGTATCGCAATATTTTCTGGCCACTTTTTCACATTCCTAACAAAAAAGGTGGACAGACAGCCAGACAGATTTATTTGACAGATCTATGAAGCCAAAGTTAGAAGTGGATTTGAGAAGAGGAGAAATCTCAGTCTTTCCTTTATGACCTGTTCTCTGTTTATAGTCTGTTCCTGACTTTGGCTTAAAAAATCTGTCAGATAAATCTGGTTGCACAATCAAAGCAGTCTATTATCAGTGAGTTGCAAGTGATAGTGGCTGCAGCTTGTGCTTGCTATTCACAGATATTTGTTGGCTGCATCTAGACTTACCACTGCTTGAAGCGGCAAGTCTAGGTGAGAGTGCCTTGAATGTCTCTCAGAACAATTTTGAATGGAATCAGTATTTAATTAGTCTTAACTTTTGTAACTTGTCAAACCTCTTTAAAGGTAAGGAAATCTAGCAGCAGGGTAGGCGCACTTGTGTTAATATACATAAATGAGGGCATTAGATGTACAGGGGGGCAGTCCTTTATCCCACAGTGCACCAATCCACCTGCCCACTATCCCTTGCAGAATGGCTACTGAAGAATACTCAGTTGGCCTCTGTAGTGACGTCATGGTTTACTGCCATTTACTGCAGAGCTTCAGATGTATATTCATTAGTAGATGTTCTACAGGAGCAGACAGGTGACAAAGTAATGCTAAGGGACAGCCCCCAAGGCACCGAATGCCTTTATTTACATACAGAACTTAAAGCTACTTGATAACACCGCAGCAGACCAACATTATGAAGGTGCATGCAGTCTCCCTGTCCCCTGCCACAGTAGAATCTTCCAGCAGGTTACGACTACTTAACCTGCTGTTAGACTCCATTTAGTTCTCTGCATGTTGACAACTGGACAAAGTAAATTGTTTCATTACCTAAATTGCATTTGGCAGCTGTGTAGAATAGGATGTGTATTACACATGGTGGAGCTCTGAACATTGTACAACTATTTATAAACTATTTTTATAGCGTAAACTTATTTTAAGTGTTTTCCTAAATATAAAATCTTAGCTCTCAGTAAAGATTTAGTAGTTGTGCTCATAGATCCTTTCATTTGCCTTAAAATGTATAACAGCAGTGTTCAACTCTTGAACTTAAAAAAATCCTCATTCACTTTGTCTCCCGTGTATGATGTGCTTCAGGTCAGAGGCTGAGGGGGGGGGGGGGGGGGGGAGATTATAAAGGAGGGTTGCATGTTCCTGATTTGGTTTTACTCTTGTGGTTTATATAAACAACTTGCCTCCCCTCCTCCTTTTATCTTGCACAATAGATATGCAATGCATGTGAGATTTTACAGCAAAAAAAGGTGTCTATACAAAAATTAATGGGGAGTAAAAAAAATGTTAATCAAATGCAGGTGAGGCAGAATTTGCTTTAGGCCCCATGCACACTGCTAAGTTATACATATGTGTTGTACACAGGGCTGTATTAACAGCTGCTGCTGCTGCCCTAGGCACTAAACCTGAAGAATCCCCATTTTGGGGAGCGTAGGGCAGCGTGGTTTCGGACACATGCATTTCTCTACATTTAGAAAGATTGTCTGAATCACGTTTTTTATGGTTTTTAACTGCCTTAAACATACATTTCCACAATCAAAGAATCAATGATTAGAGCTGTCTGCATATTGTCTGAAGGAATTCTCACACAGCATTGGTAGATTGGTAGGTAATAGCTCCAGGCGTCACAGCCATACCAGACCTGAACAACACCGCCACAACAGACCTGACAACACCTCCGCCCCCACCCCCCTCAAAAAGACACCAGATTTACTGGCAAGTCTGAACAGGAGGTAAAAGACTAAAAAATTTAAAAAAAAGCTGTTTCCTTCCCCATGCTCCCTGGTGCGCCCCCCGCAAGGAGCTGCCTTTGGCACCGGACCACGGGTACCTAGTGGTAAATACGGCCCTGGTTGTACGGATTATAATATGGAGCCCATATGCTGTGTTGGGCTAATACTGTACCTCTGTGTGCACCCAGTTTTATACAGAGGTATCTAGAGGTTTTTGGATGTAGATTGTTTTTAGCAATGTTAGAGAACCCAATAAACTTACTGGACAGAGACAAGTATGCTTTTCTAATCCTATGCTACAAGGATGTCAGAGCCACCATATTTTTATGATATATCTAGACTGCTTGGTTAATCAAATTTACCAAAACAGTTTAAAAGGGAACTGCTATGCTCTGCCACTTCCATTTATTTGGTTGCATTTGGAAACATTCCAATATCTCTAATTTGTCTCCTCTTTTATAACAACCCACAGGTAAAGGTTTTCTTTACACTTATACAATACAGTGGTACCTTGGTTTAAGAGTAACTTGGCTTAAGAGCGTTTTGGTTTAAGAGCTCACAGTTTTTCAAAATTGTGACTTGGTTTAAGAGCATTGCTTTGGTTTAAGAGCTCCCTGTACTGGGTGGGAGGGGGAGTGGAGGAGGGGCATGGTCTGCATAGCGGGGTCTACAGCCCTGTACTCTGACCCAGGAAGTCTCCCTCACCTTCCAAATCATAGTCTCCCTCACCTTCCACTTCAGGCTGGGGCTTACATCAGGGGACAGGACTGTGGAGGTAGCTGTAACCCTTCTCTCCCCAGAAAGAGTGCTGCTATACTGTGACCACATATGTCCTGCTCATTCCTTCCTGTTCCCTGCAGTCTCTGTCCGCACTTGTGTTTCCCGTCCTCTACATTACTGTACAGTAATTTATAATATCACATATTCTACTGTTTCTGAATGTTTGCTTCATCTGTTTTACATGCTATTCAGAATAATAATTTATTATTTTTAGGGTGTGGAACCAATTTTCTGCATATCAGTGATTTCTTATGGGAAAATTTGCTTTGGTTTAAGAGTGGATTTGGATTACAAGCGCGGTCCAGGAACGAATTATGCTCGTAATCCAAGGCACCACTGTATTCATATATCTATGTCACAGTGCCTGTTGCATGATGTCCTTCTTACTTTTGTTTATCAGCACAAGACGACCACTGAGCTGGGCTCCTTTCCTAGTGGAAGTTCTTGTGTTTCATAGGTATTTTGTTGTGTAGAAGGTTATACTATTGACATGGATAGTATGCAATATCCATAGATCTACTAAGACCCATGCCTGTTTTTTTTAGAATTAGTTCCTCTTGGCTCAGTCATTCTGGTTAAGGTGGCTGGTATTCTGAAAATAGGCAAGCTAGTTGTTTTCTATAGTTCATATAGTTTCCATAAATGTTAATGGAAGCTGTGGAAACAGTGTAGCACTGTGAGTTATGCTGTTTCCATAACTTCTAAGTTACACATGCAATTCATTTATTCTTTTATTATGTTTTTGTTCCTGTCCTGCAGCTACAGATTTTTCTTGTTCCTTCTCTAATAATATGTTTCCCAGCCAGCAATAATTTATAGTAAAACTTTATATAAACACAAGTCATGGACTGTCCAAAGGTCATTTTCTGGCAGTATTGTACTGTAATGGGTCACTGTGCTATCCATAGCCTTATTGTACTGACGGTGAGTCATAGAACTGAATAGCCCCTAACCTGTCTGTCCATGTGGTTACCTGGTTACTGCCCGTGCAGGGAAACAATTACTCTTTTAACTCCTTTGTTACCATAGAAAATATCTCCCCACTTGTGTATCAAATAACAATAGTGGCTAGAATTTAGAAACCCATTGAATAACGTACTAGAGCTGAAGCACATGGAAAATAGTTGCAGAAATGTATGCAGTTGGTTTTTAACAGCAGAGACGTGCATTGCTAATGGGAGTGGACTGCCTGCCCTGGTGTAATAGAAATGGCATATTCTGTAATAGTTAAAAAAGCCTTATTTTTAATCTATTTTTATTGAAGCATAGACAGTTGTATAATAATAACACACATAATATCACACTCCACTGCTGTTTATCAGAGAGTACTTGGTCTCTGCTAGCCCCTAATTCCCCTCACTTGTCAAGTTGTAGGAAATGTCTGCTTAAAGGGGTTATCCAGCACTACAAAAACATGGCCACTTTTTCCCCCTCTCTTGTCTCCAGATCGGGTGGGGTTTGGAACTCAGTTCCATTAAAGTAAATAGAGCTTAATTGCAAACCACACCTGAAGTGGAGACAAGAAAGGGGGAAAGTGGCCATGTTGTTGTAGCGCTGGATAACCCCTTTAACCAACCTCTGGCTGGTGGGCATTTGCTGTATACTTGCAGGTGAGTGTATGTGTATATTGTGGGGATCTTTAGTAGGGGGTAGCGAGAATAATGCAGTCCTTATGCCAATTTAACATAAAATGTCCAACTTGGCTTTATTGTGGCATATAAAGTTTCAGACAAAAGCAAATGTAGCAGCACTGTGCAAAAACAGGATACAAAATAAACACCTGCCCGGCTGGGCTCTAACTAAACAGAGGTCTCACCTGACTCAACCAAACAGAAACAAACAGCAGTAGTATCTGACACAGGTCAGTGGCTTCCAGGCTCTCAGCAACATTCAGCCCTCTGAGCTACCTTTTATGTGCTGGAGCGATTAGCACCTGCTTACACCTGTGTGCAAGGTGTGGACTGGAGTGGGGAGGGAATGGCAGGTCCCACTACCAAACCTACCCGCCATTCCAGTAAAATCCAGGCCCGGAAATAATAAACAACAGCTCAGCAGAATATCTCTGCTGAACCACATCTTTCCCGGAGTTTACCATCTCATCCCAGCTAGCAGTCTGGGTGAGATGTACACCCCCTCCAGTATCTTACCATTCACCTTTCTACAATATATATATATATATATATATATATATATATATATATATATATATATATATATATATATATGTTGTTGTTCCTTTATTTCAAGACCAATGCAATCTTGACCAAATGAATTGTATGAGTATTGTATTTATTAAAATAACTAGTATTATCTGTGAGTGTTGTGGCACTATGAAAGTACTGCAGATCTCTTTATGTACAGAATGTTTTAATGTTGCTCATACAAGCAACACAAGTATTTTTTTGACATAAATCATTGCCAAACTAAACTGGTTCTTCTATCTTCAGGTCATGAGAAACATCTTTCACCAATCATTCAATGCTTACAAGACTGATATCGAGCCGAGAATGAGTGACTTAACACTCCCGCACTTACAGTGTAGTCGCAGACTGTTTGAGATTATGTTGTCCCACAGGAGGGTAACATCTGCCTTTATTGAGGGGGAGAACATTGTGGTCACGTTAGAAGGAGAGGCTGCTCGTGTTCTCAATTTTGACACAGGTAAGTGTTAGTTAGCCTGTCTCTTTTTTTTGTTTGTTTGGGGTTTTTTTTTATGAAGAAAACCATTTTCTATAAAATTGGCATTTTAAGTGGTGCAAGATTTAAAAAAAATGGCTACTTTCTTGAAAAAGCAAAAGACAAAAAACAGCACTACTCTTTTCCACTGGAAACTGCCTGAAGTTTAGCATGTTTAGTGAGGCAACAAGGTATGTCCACCATTTACCTGAGAGATAATAGTAAAATGCCGCCGGGCTCTGGCGGGAAAATAACTAAATGAATGAATAAATGATAAAAGAGTGGTGGTACCAGAACTGCGGGTTATAGCTAGGTTCACACTATGTCCGCGATTACTACTAAACTTACATAGTGCTGCCGTCTTTGGAATCCTAGCCAGAGGGTATACACTTTGGTTGAGATTCCTAGCAGCGCCGCAAAAAAACTTACAGTTCACACAATGGAGCGTGCGCCCGCATCCGAATTAAGCAGTACCGGCCGGGAAGATCTTCTCTTACACTGGCCGTTCTGTGACCCGGCCAGGTCTCGGAGTGGCCCGGTGTATTACGCCATGTTAACATAGCCTATGTCTGTAATGGGTAATGTCCGAACAGCAAAAGGCAGAGTAGCTATAGATTAATAGGTAGGCAGATATTCACCTCCGGAGCTTGCTGTATACAATAGATCAGATGCAATCACATAGTTGTGGCAGTTTGTGCTACCCAAGGTGGCGACCATGTAACAATCAGCAACAGTGAATGTTATGCTGTATAAACAGATTTGGAGACATAAGTTTGGTGAGTATCTGTAGTATGTTTGTCAGTATACCGGTACTGTCATGACTAGGATTGCTGGGATCTGTAGTTCTATACAGTGCTAGACCAAGTATATTTCACAGATACTTGCTCCTTAGTCTAGGGCAGAGGTTATGTGGTAGTAAGGAAAACTTCTGGTGTCTGTGACCGGTGTCAGGGCCGGACCCTGGCTGTGTGTCCTTGTGGAGTGGCACTAGTGGTTCACAAACTCTACACGGCCTCGTTCTGGATGCTCTCACAACCCTCTTGTTGTCAGTTTCTGATGCAGCAATTTTCAGGTATAACCAGCAGTTTATTTAGAGAAAATGGCATATATTAAGTGGGGCCCGAATAGTTAAAATGGTTTATAGGACTAGCTCTTACACATGTGTGAAAGCATGTTTGACCATACCGTACGTGTTTCAGAGTGTCAGGTTAAGGGTATGTTCACATCTCGTTTTTCTCCACACATCAGGCTACACGTCAGGAATTATAGAAAAAAGAATGCGGACGTGCAGCCCGACGTGCGGCCGACGGCCACATGACGGCCACATTGACTTTAATGAGCAGGACGGAGTCATTATGTGACTGTGTTCTGCTCATTTGCGGGACGTACACTGATTTTGTGCAGGACTCAAAAGCTGTTGCACTGTGCTCCTGCCTAGTGTGAATGGTGTTATAAGAGAGCTAACCAAATTTGTATTTAAAGGGGTATTTCTATCTGAGCTTGTTATCTCTTACCCATAGGAACGTATATTGTTTGCGCCCATCCCTGGGATAAACGGCAGTCTGATCCACAGTGAACAGCTTGTTATTCCTTATTCTATCTGGACCCTTGGAGTCTCCCTTTGAGTCAGTTGATAGTATCCTTCAAGACAAGCTCTCTATTGGCATTTACTTTGGCCAGGCACTGTATATAAGTAGAAAAGATTCACATGATTTCAAAAAGTCCTTAGTTATTCATTGGCCACCAGTGAGGGCTCCAGTAAAGGATTGAAGGTTTCCAATAGAACTGTTACCATACTATAGCTGGATAGTAAGTATTGTCTGCCTTGCCTGTATCTCAGCATGTGTGGAACTAATATCCAGTTTTTGCATCCAGTCCACAAGACCAACACCTATCTAGTAGTCATAGAGACCTAATGCTTAAGTTGTAGACATACAAGGCCATTCACAACCTGTCCCCTCCGTATATCTGTGACTTCATATCCCGCTACCATCCCTGACACAGCCTTCGATCCTCCAATGACCGCCGTTTTTGCTCCCCACTTGTTCGTCCCTCACACAAACGACTATAAGATTTTGGCCGAGCGTCCTCTATACTCTCTATTCAACACATCCGACTCTCACCCACCATCAACACATGTCTTTACCTTGTAGATTGTAAGACCTTGCAGGCAGAGTCCTCTATCACTATGTACCCTTCTTCCACTTATTAATGTACTGTGTTTTGATTTTGTAATGTTCTGCTTGTTAACCCTTATCGCATTAATAGCGCTCTGGAATCAAGGGTGCTTTAAAAATAAATAATAGTAATGTTAACATTAATTGGACTTGCAAGGCAGCTACCTGGTCTTTTCCCAGCACAATCCTTTATGGACTAGACCTCCAGTTTAATGGTCATCTAAGCTTGGAAGAAAGGTTCTTCAGTCTGTTGTCCAACCCTAGGTTCTATCTAGTTTATGTCAGGAACCGGTGACACCAGACACACAGAGACAGTGAGCCCTAAGCTCAGCCCCACCCAATGTACTCTACCTACTTGCCACAATCCGCCCTAAGATGGCGGCGAGCAACTGGGCGGCGGTCCCTGCACTGGCTAGGTGGGACACAAAGACAAGACAGACAGACAAAACACAATAAAGAATGGTCGACAGTCCGGGTCACAACAATCGGGCAGCGCAGTACAAAAACACAATCCAAAAAGCAAGGTCAATAAACAGGCAATATGGTCAGGGGCAGGCGGCAAGCAGGGATAGTCAGAATACAAGGCAAAATAGAATAAACAGAGCTAAACAGAGGCAGAAGCAGGCTGAGACAAGCTCAATAACCGGCACCAGAATGAGCCTCAGCCAAACACTTATAGGGAATAAGGGGAACCTCCCAGCCACTGTTGGACAAGGCTCCTGGTATCAGCTAAATCACCTGTGCACAGAACTGGAGCAGTGTAACTCCTACATGGCCAGAGCACACAGCAAATGGGTGGGGCTGAACATCCTGATAGAAACAGGCCAGTGTTCAGACAGGGTTCAGGTTACAGCACAACACATACAAAACACTGGATATCAGCGCCATCTCAGTCGCACAGCACGAGCCGAGGGGCGCACGGAACTCAGCACAGGCACATTCATGACAGTTTACTCTTTTACTGGTGCTGTTGTGAATGTAAGGGCCATTTTACACTGTATAACTAAGTGACGCAACCAAGCGCCAATTACCGAGAACCTTTGCAAGGTTCAATTGTGCAACATTTCACCATAAACGGCAGCACATTCCCATCTACTTAGAAAGATGTGGAATAACTAGCGATGGTTTAAATGCATGCACAAAAGATATGATCAGCTTATGAATGAGTATTTTTTCATTCATCAGTTGGTCACTAGCCCTTCTGTTTTCTGATTTCTGTTTCTAGATTTTTCTAGATTTTGGGTAATAACAAACGTAAATGATTTCACCTTTTTGGTTGTGAGTCTTCAGTCCTGCAAGTTTTCAGCTATAATGTGTCATCTGCACAAATGAAAAGTGCTGCCAAATCAGTGGTCACACAGGTGACTTCATGGAGGACTCTACAAAAAATTCAGCAGGAGACAGCACCTCTCAATGCAAACTTGATTCCTTTATTCACATCCTACTTTATGTGAATAAAGGAATCACGTTTGCATTGAGAGGTGCTGTCTCCTGCTGAATTTTTTGTCGATTTGTATCCGGACAGCGGGGTCCTGTTCGGTGAGGTGAGCACTCCATTCTATGGTTTTTCTATTGACTCTAGCCGGTGCTGTTCCGTTGGAATTGCTTTATTCATGGAGGACTCTGTCACCACAGTAGCTAGTAACTATCTGTGGTGTGTCCTGTGTCAAGATATCATGTCATAACTGGAGCTATGACCTGCAGAAGACCAGAAAAACTTTATTGTAAGAGTGGCAGCAAGCAGGTTTGTAAAAAAACAAGTACAACTAATTTTTGTTGTTTTATGGCATATTTATTCTGTTTTAAACAAACATTTATGGGGCTGGAAACTACCTTTTAACATATATATATATCTATATATATTTACAGACTAGAGATGAGTGGAACTTTTGGACTTTTAGTCCAAAAGCCGCTCACTCTAGTGCGATGCCTGCAATCCCGGGAGCGTAGTTGCGCTCCCGGGAATCTGCGGGCAGGATCTTTCAGGGAATTCAAGATACATTCCCTGGAAATCCAGGGAATGTATCTTGAATTCCCTGGAAGATCCTGCCCGCAGATTCCCGGGAGCGCAACTACGCTCCCGGGATCGCAGGCATCCCAAGCATTGTAATAGAGCGAAGATGCCGTTGGACCAAAAGTCTGACGGTTCGCTCATCTCTATTACAGACATCTTGAGCTTTCTGCCTTATTATAAAATAGCACAAGTATAAGGTAAAGGACAAACTTATAAATGAATAGGGGAATGGTAATGTGGTACTTGGGATTTGTCCCAATAGGCTAGTGTACGATAATAGAGGGATAGATAAAATGGATAAGCACACAACATTATACGTTTTCAGCTTTAATGGGACTTTATTTTTGAAATTTCTGTAAGAAAGAAAAATGATAAAGGAAATCAATAAGTGTAGTTTAATTTGAGCTGTGCAGGAAAGTAGCATTACTGGCCAATTTATGCCATGGCTTTATGGATTGCAGTTCCTTATTATGACTCTGGTTTCCGTTGATGAACTAACAGTCTTGTGAAACAAAAGTCTAAATATAGCTTAGCATTTTTATAGAACTTGAATAGCTCCTGGGTTATTTCAGAGCTCCATCTTCTGCCTGAAACAGGACATGCAAAGTCACCTTTCAAAGTATCCAGGTACTATGTATAGATGGTGTTCTCTAATTTATAAAAGGTTCATTTGACATTCCAAAATTTTTCAGTGAGTTAAGAGATCTATTCTATATGGCACAAGGTAGGTTTTATCCATTGGATATGACATAAATGTCAGGATGGGGGCCCCTTAATGAATCTTTAAATGAAATTAATTTTGTGGAAGTTCTCTTTTAAAAAAAAAAAAAAAAAATTCTATGTAGATTCAATACATAGAAAAATGAATTAGAGGACTTTGTTCTATCTCATAGACAGAAGCCTAAGACATGGTAGCACCACCATCTATCAATCCTGAGAACAGGCGTTTCCTAATTTTTAAATCTACTAAAATGAAGCAGAGACCTTTACGATAGTTATAGAACATAAAAAATAGACATATGTCATAGTGGTAAGTGCCTGGCTCCAAAAAGGGCTGTGTGGACCTTTGGCACTTTGTAATACGAGGGGCCTATTTTTGTGGTGCCTAGGCTAACCTGAGGATTTTTTGGCCAGTCTGTTAAAGCAGTTATTATGTATAAGGACTGTTGTACCTTTGCATATGTGTTTTTTATTCACCTTCTCTGCTGTCTTTCAGGTTGTGGTGTTAATCTCGGCCTCCGTGGTTTGGAATCATCCGAACAGTTCATTTATAAGATAGCCACAGCGGTGGACCAGAGCGATGTCTTTGAAGCCCTGGCAGCTAAAATCAAGCACTCTAGGCAAGTGGTGGAAGAGTTCAAGCTTCATGGACTTGGGACTTCAGTATTTGAATAAACATTTGCAAACAGACTTTGACTTGTCTTAAATCTAAGCCAAGACTGAATAGGTCAAATTCCCATTGGGCATTAGGTGTTGAATGTGAAGTAATTATATTACATTCTACTGAGGGACATTCTTCTGTGATTTCAGCACATTATAATTCTCTGTGATTTCTCACTAAATGGTGTCAAAACTAGAACACAAAGTCAGCGGTTATAATAAAGGGCTAAAGAAACGTTAATTGATTTTGCGTTCAACTTTTTATTTAGGATTTTTTTGTCTTTCTTATTGATAGCTTAATTAAACTTTAAGGTTTTTTTTTTTGCATTGCATTGCATTTTGTACCTTGAGAGAGCCATCGAAAGACACTCCAATGAAGGGTCATCCCCTTATCTGAATTTTCGGTGGCCATCTCATAGAGATTTCACTGTATTTGTGTGGGAATAAACCTGAACATACACAGGAAGGCTTGCCCTAGATTTTTGCAAGCATCTATATTTGTTCCAAAGATCAAACAAGAATGAAGTAAATGAAACATCAGACAATATTAGGAACAAAGAAACAGTTATCATGGTCACTTTCCTTCTCCCTGATTTTACTACATTTCAAATTACAATCTACAAGGTAAAGTTTTTTTTTTAAGTCTGTTCTTCTAGATTTTTATAGCATTTGAATCTCTGTTGAACAAAAACTGTGCACTCATGAACTTGTGGCTATTAGGGCATACTGAGAGTTGGATTTTGCCACAGCTGGAGATTGGATGCCACTGGCCAAGATATGTTTGAAATGAACACACAATACTCCAGTATAAGCAAGTTGCAAGAGTAGGATCCCTTGGGGACTTCTATGAGCAAAACCATGATTGCTTACAGGGATCAATGCAGTAGCTATGGATACTAAATACATACATACTGCATTGATCCATTATATCACAGCTCATTTGTTTCAGCCTACTACAGACAGGCTGAAGCAATCCTTAATAATCTGGTAGTCTGGGAGGTCTTGGGCAGCAATGACATCAGTTTGGCTGCCTGCAATGTACCCTCTTAACAATGGCATGACGGGTATACCCTTTATCTGTTGTTAAGATGTTAAACCTGAATGTTATTTGTTTATTTGCCTCCTCAATGTGGTCTGTTAAAATGAAGGTTTTGTCATTCATATGTAGTTGGCGAAGGTTACACAGCAGATTGTGTGTGGCCTTAGGCGAGTTAGAATATGCTGTCCAGAAAAATGTCAACACCTGGAACTTTATTTTGGCTGTGTTCTCTATTGCTATATTTATTTATTCCCAGCTTCTTTTTTCTCTATTCCAGGATTGCATTCATTACCAAATATGATTTAATGTCTTGTGCCTATTTTTAAAGCTTTTTTTTTTTAACTCCTTCCCTGTCAGCAATTTTGGCATGTTTGGCTATGTTCACACAATATTTTTTAAATACGGATGAATTTTGAACACTCTTTTATTTCTCCATATACAAATCCATGTAGGGGCTTGTTTTTTGGAAGATCAATAGTATCTGCAACTTTTGAGGGATTTATTTTTTCCACCATTTACTTTACAGTAAAAGTGACATGTTATCTTTAGTCTGCAGGTCAATGCATTTACGGCAATACTCAATTTATATAAATTTTGTTATGTTTAAAGGTTTCCAAGTTACCTAGTTATTTTAGGAACCAAGTTATTTTTGTTCCATGTGGCAGCCAACAACAAAATACAAAGTAGGTGGAGGTCCATTAAAAATAATTTTAGGAAACTAGGTGCCAAGTTGAAGGGAAGGACCTCCAAGGTTGTATTCTCTGGAATACTGCCTGTGCCATGCACATCGCAGGAAAGACAGCGGGAGCTCAGGGAGTTAAATGCATGGCTCAAGTCATGGTGTAGAGGAGAAAGGTTTGGTTTTTTAAAGCACTGGGCTGACTTTTCATTGGGGTACAATCTGTTTTCCACAGATAAATTGCACCTGAATGGAAGGGGGTCCGCTGTGCTGGGGGAGAGAATCCTAGAAGGGGTGGAGGGGTTTTTAAACTAGGGATGTGGAGGGAGGACAATGTAGTATGTAATATAGTGGCGGATAGGTTTGAGATTGGACAGAACATTGAGGTGGGAGGAGAAGGGTCCTGTGGGGGGAGGATAAGAGCAGTGCATAGGGAGATCCATATGTTGCAAATAAGCAGTGAGAATGGTTGTAGCCAGAGCACTTCAATAAATCCCATTTCTTATAATGAAGCGGTTAAATTAGATGGTAATATAAAGTGTATGTTTACTAATGCCAGAAGTCTAGCCAGCAAGATGGGGGAGCTAGATGCCTTGGTTCTGGAATCCATTGATGTGGTTGGTGTGACTGAGACATGGCTGGACTCCTCAAATGACTGGGCTGTCAATATTAAGGGATTTAGATTGTTCAGAAGGGACCGGGTGGGCAGAAGGGGAGGAGGAGTATGTCTGTATGTCAGAAATGATATTAAAGTGAGTGTAAAAGATTCAATATTGGGTAATAACTGTGAGAATGTGGAATTATTGTGGGTAGAACTACAGAGGGAGGTAAACACTGAAAACACTGTTTTCAGTGTACTCTGAATGGTCCCTGAATATAAGTGGTGTACCCCAAGGATCAGTACTGGGCCATTTCTGTTTGTTACAGCAATGTTTCTATCTTTGCAGATGACACCAAGCTTTGTAGTACAGTACAGTCTATGGAGGATGTGCAGATCTTACAAGCTGACTTAGACACACTGAGTGTTTGGGCGTCCACTTGGCAAATAAGGTTCAATGTGGATATATGTAAAGTTATGTACCTGGGTACTAATAACCCGCATGCATCATATGTCCTAGGGGGAGTTACTCTGGGAGAGTCGCTGATGGAGAAGGATCTAGGTGTACTTGTAGATAATAGACTACAGAGCGGCACACAATGTCATTCGGCTGCTTATAAGGCCAGCATATTTGAGTCTATGGGAAGGGCAGAACTTCAAGCGAAGGTTGCACAGTGGAATCCACTTGTGCATTTACCCTAAATCTAAACACATGGATATTGTTGAGATTTTGGAAATCTCTTCCACTTTGCTTCTACTCTAAAATGTTGTGGACATTATGCCCAGAAAATGTGTGCAGAAAATGACCAGGAAATTCACTGTAGTTTCTTTAATGTTTGTTTCTACAAGTAAAATGTTATGATGACCACTAGGTGGAGTAATTGAGTCATGCAGGATATTTTGAATATTTTGAAAAGAAATGTTGCTCAAGGCTGGGTTCTTACATTGCATACCGTGGTATGTCTGCAAACTGTGTAGACATGGCAGTGCGGTTTTCATCTTGACTTCAGATACAAACAGATTAATTGTCATTGGTCATTTAGTGAACTATTGACAACTAAAATGCTTGCAGTAGAACCTAATTTGAAAAACCATGTTGACCTGCTTGTCAGCAGAGTTTGCAGATGTATGGCATCCGCACCTTAGCTGCATTTTTTCCACAACATGACAGACCAACCTGATAAAGGGTATATTATAACAAATATGTCTATGGTTCCCGACAGAAATGTTTACTTTCTATAGTGATGTATTCTTTCCTTACACTCCCAGCAATGCCTATCTGTGCTAACCTGAAGTCACAATATACGCGGTTTGGCTCTGCTGCATTAACATTTTCTTTAGATTCCCTGGATTCCCTATCTGTCTTCTGATTTTTTCCCCATAGCCCCTCAGTCGTAATGGTAAAAAAAATATAGGGAAATATCAGGGGCGGACCTAGACTGTGCAAAACATGTGCTTGGGCCCCCAATAACCTAATTGTACTGCTACCCATCTGCTTTAAAGGCGCATACACACAGATGAATGACATGTTTGCCCGGATATCTGGGACTGTGGGCAGGGAGCAGGTATATAGGTGAGGGGATCTGTTCTGTAGGCAGGGAGCAGGTATATAGGTGAGGGAGATGTATTCTGTAGGCAGGGAGCAGGTATATAGGTTAGGGGGAGGTATATGGCAGGCAGGGAGAAGGTATATAGGTTAGGGGGAGGTATATGGCAGGCAGGGAGCAGGCACATGCAGGCAGGGAGAAGGTATATAGGTTAGGGGGAGGTATATGGCAGGCAGGGAGCAGGTATATAGGTTAGGGGGAGGGATATGGCAGGCAGGGAGCAGGTATATGGCAGGCAGGGAGAAGGTATATAGGTTAGGGGGAGGTATATGGCAGGCAGGGAGCAGGTATATGGCAGGCAGGGAGTAGGTATATAGGTTAGGGGGAGGTATATGCACGCAGGGAGCAGGTATATGGCAGGCAGGGAGAAGGTATATAGGTTAGGGGGAGGTATATGGCAGGCAGGGAGCAGGCACATGCAGGCAGGGAGAAGGTATATAGGTTAGGGGGAGGTATATGGCAGGCAGGGAGCAGGTATATAGGTTAGGGGGAGGGATATGGCAGGCAGGGAGCAGGTATATGGCAGGCAGGGAGAAGGTATATAGGTTAGGGGGAGGTATATGGCAGGCAGGGAGCAGGTATATGGCAGGCAGGGAGTAGGTATATAGGTTAGGGGGAGGTATATGCACGCAGGGAGCAGGTATATGGCAGGCAGGGAGCAGGTATGTAGGTTAGGGGGAGGTATATGGTAGGTATATAGGTTAGGGGGAGGTATATGGTAGGTATATAGGTTAGGGGGAGGTATATGGTAGGTATATAGGTTAGGGGGAGGTATATGGCAGGCAGGGAGCAGGTATATAGGTTAGGGGGAGGTATATGGCAGGCAGGGAGCAGGTATATGGCAGGCAGGGAGCAGGTATATAGGTTAGGGGGTATATGGCAGGTAGGGAGCAGGTATATAGGTTAGGGGGTATATTGCAGGCAGGGAGCAGGTATATAGGTTAGGGGGAGGTATATGGCAGGCAGGGAGCAGGTATATAGGTTAGGGGGAGGTATATGGTAGGTATATAGGTTAGGGGGAGGTATATGGTAGGTATATAGGTTAGGGGGAGGTATATGGCAGGCAGGGAGCTGCACTGTATCTGCAATCATCTCCGTCCTCCCTTACCGTTCTGTCCCGACATCTGCTTGAAAACCCAGGAAGCAGGAGGTCTGTCAGAGCAGGAGGGGAGAGGGGGATTTCTTAAGGAGGAATGTCATTTAAGGTGGACCAGGCACTGGGAGCTATAGGCCCTGTTTCCATGGTGACACCCCCTTCCCCCTCTCCCCTTCAGCTCAGCCATAGGGAGATAGCAGAGGGCAGGACTTAAACAGAGGCGCTCTTCCATAAGGCCGGGTCGGGGAGGAGACGCTGTGGTTCCGATGCTGCTGGCTGTGTGTGCAGGAGAAAGTTATCAGAGCAGCCGGGGCTCATCCGGAAGTCCCTGTTGCTCTGCTAACAGCTCAGCTACAGAACTGCAGCTTACTGGAGCCTGAGGGGCCCCCAGCTGCCCAGGGCCCCTGTGCAGTGGAACCGGCTGCACAAGCGATAGGTCCACCACTGGGAATTATAATTCCTTTCATATGGCAAAGAAACATTAGTACCAGCAATTCTGCTATATACAATATGACAATGTAGAGTACAGAAATGGAGTACAGTTGCTAAGATAGACTGTCTCTTTCTCATTTAAGGGAATGTGCACACTGAGCAATTCCTGTGGAATTCTGCACTGAATTTTTCACATTTTTAGCGCTCGCGGAATTGCCGCGGAATTTCAGCGGAAAATGAACTCCCATAGAGTCAATTCAAGTGGAACGTGGATCCGCGACGGAAAATTTCACACAGAAATTTCATTGCGTGTACAGATAGACGGAAATCCCATTTTACTTTATGGAAAGGAGCAATGTTGCATTTTAATCGGCGGATTCCGCACACTTTGCTCAATGTGCACATACCCTAAGGGTATGTGCACACTGAGGAATAGGTGAGGAATTGAAAAGGAAATTTTTCAGCTTGAAATTCCTCACCTATTCAGCTCTGGCAGAATAAGAGCAGAATTTGGGCTCTAGTACACGGAATAAAAGAGGCTGAATTTACAAGCGAAGTGTGTGTGGCGAATTCTGCTCGAAATGCTGCCTGTCCTATTGCTTCAATGGGTTTTCTGTTGCACCTCTCCTCTCCGCTCAAAGAATTACTATGTTCATTGTTTGAGTGGAGAGGAGAGGCACAAGAAAAATCCTATTGAACAAAAAGGACAGGCAGAATTTCGAGCGGAATCCGCAGCACGGACTCCATTCTTAAATTTAGTCTCTTTTACTAAGTGTGCAAGGACCCATTGAGTGAAATTCAAGCCTCATTGACTTCTATTTTTTTTATAGCGCACACAGATTCCGCAGCGCTTCACCTATCTGTATGTTTTTTTTGGGTGTGGGAGGAAACCAGAGTACCCGAAGGAAACCCACGCAAACACAGAGAGAACATACAAACTCTTTGCAGATGTTGCCCTTGGTGGGATTTGAACCCAGGACTCCAGGGTGCTGCCCCTATAGGATTCCTTTAGCAGAATCCGCCCAAAGAATCGACATGTAAATTCTTTGGGCGGAAAGCGGATCCGTGGCAAAAAATACTGCTTGAAAATTTTGCCATGTGAACAATTTAGTGGAAATCCCATTGAACACAATAAGACATTGCTCTTTTCATATTTTACGGGAGGAATTTCAAGCAAAAATTAAAAGCAGATTCCGCTTCATATTTCCCGCCTATTCCTCAATGTGCACATGGAGGACTCTGCTTGCTACATGTTTGAGCACAGGTTATAAAATGTTACAAAAGTAACAGGTTAATAAAAAAAAACACAGTAAACCAAACTATAAAGCCGTTTGCAAAATATATTATATAAATTAGGTCAGAACAATAACACTTGTGAAGACATTGTAGCTCTTAGTAATGACTTAAATATACAATACAAGCAATGACACAACAGTTAGCCCTACACAGTAATCCTACAATCCCATAGAGTAAAGGTTGTACTTACTAAATGAATATGAAAACAAATAAAAACTGTTGTCATCAAAATCTCTAACCAAATCCACATCAGAACTACAGATGCAGAAAAAGGACCCCGTATTTTATGGGCCCTACGGACGGGGAAGCCCTGTAATGGAATGTTTCCCCGCCTGGCATGATGAAATCAATATCATACCGGCATACCGTTAACTCTTTGAAACTCCACGGCACCGTAATGACACAGCCTTGCAACTTTATTACAGTGCCGCAGAGGTTCAAAGAGTTTCCCCCACTGCCGGCATGATATTGATACATCATCCCAGGTGGAGAAACATTCTATTACATGGCTTCCCAGTCCGTAGGGCCTGTAAAATATGGGATGTGGAAACAAGCCCTAACAGGCAATGTCAGCTCTATCTGCTGCTAAAATCAGACACCATTGGATAGCTGTTAGGGTACAAAACAATCTGTACCTCTCCTGCTGCTCATGGTGGTTGCCAAACTTATAAAGCTAGGAGGTGGAGCCTGGAAGGCCTCATTGACCACTGTCATCTCCCATCTGCTTGATGCACAGAGCTCTGTATGCCAGTCAACCAGGGGCTTGGAGGTGAGGGCAAGCAAGATGTGCCAGTCTGCTTAGCTCAGCCATACTAAACTGAAGAATAAGACAATCTTATAGGTTTGGCAACCACCATCAGCTGCAGGAAAGGTACACATTGCTTTTATACCCTAACAACTATCCAATAGTGTCTGCAGCTCTTAGCAGCAAGTACAGCTGACAGACACAACTGCCATATTAAAATGAATGAGGCTTGACTGGGGTTGGACCACACAAAAATTATTATTGAAATTATGTTTTTCTAAGCCTAAATAATCTTTTTAAAGGGGTTCTTTAATTCACATTCCAAATTGCTGACACTGCCAAATTACTTACATAGCTGTTAGGGCAGAGAAGACACATGGTACCTTTTATATATGCAGCTGTGCTACTGTAACATAGACTTTAACAATGTCAGCTGTTTGTTTAGAAAGTGAGCTGTAGCTGACAGATTTACTTTAAATGCCTCTCATACATCACACCCTCTTGCTTTGTCTTACGTTTAACAGCCACCATTAATTTTGTCTATGTTCTAAGCATGTAGCTAAATATCAGATAAAAAAAAATATGGATATTAGCAGTTCAGATTTTATCATTAATGCATGCGTAAGTCTATCTGAAGCCCTAAAAATTTGATAGTCAGATCTGCTACATCTAACAAACTGAGTTGTGCTACACCTGTACATTATAAGTATAGTAAATGCTGAAAAAGATCATTACTGGAAGGTTAAAACACTTCCTTTTACACAGTACCCTAAAAAAGATCCTATGGCTATGCTGACACAATATTTATGGCTGGTATTTTCAGCCATAAAAGAATCAGCTGATTTTTTACCATTTTGGATAAAAACATCTAACTTGCTGATATGTCCCTATAGGGCATAAGGCACTGAGGATGAAGGTAGGTTTCTTACCTTTATCCTCGGCATCATTTTAAGGATATTAGTGTTATTTAATGTGCTAATGAAGCATTTTGGTGCACTGAGGGCAGGGCTACCGCATCAATCAACCATGTCTGGCCAACCTCCTTATGAATATTAGGGTGGTGCTCTGCTAATATAAGTTAGGAGGGGTCAGGGTGCACTTGGGTTGGAAGTTCTGCCCTAAGTGCACTGAAATGGTTTACTAGCCAAAAATGGCGCTGAGGATGACTCTTACCTTCATCCTCAGCACCCTGTGCCTTATAGGGATATAGCAGGTTAGATGCTTCTGACCTGCAGATAGTTTGCCTTAAAAAAAAAGTCAGTTTTTCTTACCATAGTCAGACCGGGAGCATGTCAATTACTATTACGGGGAATAAGAACTACAGCTGTGAAATTAATGTGTATGCACTGATGGCTGTTTCTATTGAAAACACTGCTTTATAGCCCAAAACTGGGTAAAAGAATATTGAAAGCTGTGTTTTTACATTGCTGCTGAGTATTATCAAATTTTGAATTTTTTTTTTTTTAATTGCTTAAAATATAATCTGACTTTAACACTAATTTAATGACTAGTCTGGGTTTTTTTCGGAAGCAATTACTACCAGTTGCTGTCTGCGTTGAACAGGATTGGCAGGTGATTTTCTTGGACTATAAACAGACAATTCTAATCATTGATATAAAAAGCCAGTCTATGTATATTTTAAGTGCTTAGAAAGCAAAAAAATAATTCAGCTGCAACGTAACATAGTCTAAGGGCATACCGTCAATCACAGGCCCTACGGACGGGGAAGCCATGTAATGGAATGTTTTACTGCCCGGCATGATGTATCAATATCATGCCAGGAGTGGGGAAACTCTTTGAATCTGTAGCCCTGTCGTTTTTTAAGCACAAATGGCTAAAAAAAAAATGTTGCTAATTTTTAAGCTGGAAATACTGACTGCAGACAGAAAAAGAAACAGCATATGCACAAAGAACGCTGCACATCCAAACAATGCAAAATTCCAAAAAGGAGCAAGGTATGAGAGACAAACCTCCTCATATGATTATGAACAGGATAAACCACTTACAATACAACTACCTGTGTCCTGGCATTCAGTGCGTACACTTCAGCATTCCATGCATGCGCTTTGGTGCCATGTTGGATGTAACCATATCCAACACGGCGCTGAAGCGCGTGCATGGAACGCCACTCTCCCGGTGACATGATATGTGATTTTATTAGTGGGCTGTGCCTACTATACCAACTCTGATATAAATATGATGACATTTGACTATTTGTACATTCCTGATGAAGCAGTGTGTGTGGTGAAACGTGTGGGATGCTTCTCTCACCTGACCCCCTTTTATCACTTCACATACTGTCACCTATTTTTCCAATTTTTTTGGTTTGGACACTTACCACATTATTTATCATTCATGTGTCAACTTGGGTATTTTGCTAGTGACCCATGTTGTGCTAAGGGTCAGTTTCCGGTGGGGTATTCCGAGTTGGACGCAAGCGGGATACTGGTAGTTGTAGTTTAAGTGTTTTTACCCCATATGAGGAGGCTTGTATCCCATACCCTGCTCCTTTTTGGAATTTTGTATAACTTTATTTGTTAATAAAACATTGTTTGGGTGTGTGCATGTGCGTTATGTGTGCATATGCTGTTTCTTTTTTTTTTGTCTATTGTGTTGTTTATATGCATAGCTGCACTCTGGTTATTTAGTAAAGTGCCCATTCTTTTGTTTGTTTAGCGGGAATTACTGACAGAACAACTGTGTGCCTAATTGTGCGTTTACACAAGCAGATTTATCTGATAGATTTTTGAAGCCAAAGCCAGGAACAGATCATAAACAGGGAGCCGGTCAAAGAGGAAAGACTGAGATTTCTCCTCTTTTTAAATCCATTCCTGGCTTTGTCTTTCAAAATCTGTCATATAAATCTGCCTGTGTAAATGCACCATTAGCCTTAGGCCTTAGGCTAGGGCTAAATAGCGACTTTGGCCACACAACATCACAACTAATGTAAGTGAATAGCACAATATTTTCAAAAGATATTTTTGGTCACAAGTTGCATGCAACTTTGCTACCCTAGACCTCAATGCAAGTTGCATGTAACTGCAACTTGCTTGCAACTTCTTTGCAACTTGCCATTTTATTTTAGCAGCCAAGTTGCAATTGTTGCACAAAATATTTTCATCGCATGACTTGGATGAGACTTGCTGTTGTGCAACCAAAGTCGCCATGAAGCACCAGCCTTAAGGTATGAAACAGGTTGATCGGTCATCGGTACGGAAAAATCTTGACCTTCACGGGCAACACTAGTGACAATCGTCTTCTAGGGTATAATGAACTCACAGACATATTTCTTTAAGGTACGACAGACTTCATCAACCCATTTTCCTTGGGAAGCCTGTGTCAGCATTGCACAGTTTTTACGCTTGCCTCCATTGGGTGATCGCTCCCAATTAAAATAATTAATAGCTATTCCATTGACGTCCACGAATTTTCCCTCAGTCACCATATCATTAATACCCAACCAAAAGTCCCCAGCACCCGGCAGACTCTTCTTTCCATAATCTCGGAGTGCGTTGTTTTCATCTGCATCTCTTGGAGTGGCCAAGGTGCCCCCTTTGGCTATGCAGTCCTCGTTGGCCTCATGAAAATGCTTGGTTATCTCAAATGCCAGGTAGCATTTTTTATGGATTTTCGTACCCCGCAGGCAAACTGCAGATAAAAGTGTCTCATATCATTTATCATGGTATGGAAGATAGTATTCATAAAATAAAATTTCATTTTGTTCATAAAATGCAGCATTGTTTTATGAGCCTTTAAACTAAAACAGACAGAAAAATAATCAGAACCACATAGAAGACATAGAGCAGAAACAGTCTGAAAATAATCCTTAAATTAAACCTATAAATACAATGTGTTTGATTCCAGTCAGCATTTGCCTATATTATAAGTAACATCCACATTCACACATAATAATGTGCTCTGTAGGTCTTTTTATAGCACATTACGTTCTAGATATGAAGTTTACTAATAAAAAAGAACTGAAGTGTAGGTAAAGTGTACCTGCAGCTAAACTTTGCTCTGTTAATGCTAATATGCAGTAAGTTTCGTATTTGTAAGCAGGGCAAACTGTATACTCACCCTTCTTGTAACTGTATCCTTTGTAAATAGTTGCCTGTCAATTCAAATGGACATTATGCATATGCATGGCAGTATTAACAGCTTGTGCTGTCCTAGGCACTCCGACTTAAAGGGGTTATCCAGCGCTACAAAATCCACTCTTGTCTCCAGTTTGGGTGCAGGGTTTGCAGCTTGGTTCCATTAAAGTGAATGGAGCCTAATTGCAAACCTCACCTGAACTGAAGACAAGAGTGGTGCTGTCTCTGAAAGAAAGTGGCCATGTTTTTGTAGTGATGGATAACCCCTTTAATACACCCCATAAGACTGATACCCCAAGCAGTAGAATAAATTCATGCAGATTTGTCACAAATACACAACAAAAACTTTTGTTGCTGATTTAGGTCCTGTTCACATTCTGAAAGAACATCGGCCGTTGTTTGACACGGCTTTGTCAAACATTGGCCACTGTCTTACATGTTCACCTGGCCGATGCTGCAGAATCGGCCAGATGAACATTATTTGATTTTAATTAGAATGCGGGCACATTGTGGGGTGCCCACAATTTAATTTACCATTGACCACAGTGTAAAGTACAGCCAGGAGTCATACTTTACACTGTGAGCCCAGCTTATTAATTATTTTCTGGAGCCGCAGTTAAAAAATGCCATAGTGTATACAGTATGTATACACTACAGCTGTTGTTCCATTCACTGCTATGCAATTAAGCAGTGCTAATAAACAATGGCCGTTGCTGCAACCTCCAACAACGGCAGTGTGTGAACGTGACCTTACAATGAATTTCATCACTATACACAGAAAGTGGTGAAATCATTTATAAATCCACAATAAAATGAGTTGCTGCGGCTGAAAGTGAGCCCAATAGAATGCTGCTAGCTTTCTGGTGGAGTGTGGTGTTCAGCATAGTGCCACTGGGAAAATGGTCTGTCAGAGGGAGATGGGCACCAGATAGACAGTGGGAAGCTGGTATGGAACTGCATAGTGTATAACAGGCCTAAAAGAAGCTCATCATTCACAGTGGTCCCTGTTCCCACTGAAGCTCACAATCTAAATTCTATATTAACCATAGGAGGTTAATTATCGCTCTGTGTAATAGAGACAATGATCAGCTGATGAAACGATCATCAGATAAACGTTTCTTTATAATCAGCCGCCGACCATGTATCGCTTTGTGTAATAGCAATGTGTGGCCGATGGTTAACGATTTAATAAACTGTTCATACATTCCCTCTCCGCACTCACGGTCTTTTCTTGCCCTCTGCTTGCTTCCCGGCACCGCGTGCTGCAGCTTCTCTGAGCTGACAGGCCACTTAGTGAGTAGCTGAGCAGCGGGCACAAGAAGACCACAAGCGCAGAGAGGTAATGTATAAGCAGTTTAGGGCAAGGGCTGCATGGACATTGCTAATGATGTCTGTGCAGCTCTTGCTAAATGTTAATTGAGGCTCAATAAACAAGCCACAGCATGCCATATGGAACCTACAGTCTCATCTTGTATCAAGGCTAGAGGTGATCCAGCACAGTACTATAGTCTCCTTTCAATTATACAGTTTTTCTCAATAAGACTATCATTTTGCTCTATCGTAATCCCTTACATATATAATCATTACATTCACACCTATAAAGTTTCATTCAATTCCAACAACTAATTATTGGTTTATTCATGTGTTATGTGGCAATGAGTGTATATCTCACTCCCCTGCAATACAACAGTAAAAGTACAGTCAATGAAACACATAATATACCTGCCTCTGGATACCAAAAGAGATGACAATGGCTACCTTAAAGTAATTCTGTCCTCCTCTTTACTCACTCTTCATTTCATCTGTTGACAGTGTCACCTAGGTGGGGCTTTATGGCAGTGGAGGGGGGGGGGGTTAACTACCATGAATCCCCACCTAGTTGACACTGTCCACCAATGAAATTAAGCAATTTTAGAGCAAAAAGAAGACACGTGTTAAACAGGTATATATCAATTTTACAGCATCTATGGTTGTGGAGGATGTGGAGAACTGCACATACAGTGTGTGTGTGTGTGTGTGGGGGGGGGGGGGGGGTGACTATCACTTTAGGCTATGTTCACACACAGTATTTCGGTCAGTGTTTTGGTCAGTTTTTTTTCAACCAAAATCAAGAGGAGAACTGACAGAGCAAAATTATAATGCAGCCAGTGCTGAATATGGATGCTCACTTGTAACAGTTGGTATCGCCATAACACTGTGACTTTTAATAAGTCAGCAATTACCTTCCCATGTGAATAATACAATCTCTGTCAAGCCACCCCATGAAACAGATAATTATTCAGGCTTTAAGCTGCAGGAAAAAGCCAAAAATAACATTTGAGTAACCACTTTAAGAAAGAGCGGATTATGTACTGTGAACTACTATAAGGCCAGACAGTGGCCTACACTTATATTCCCCAAGCCAAAAACATTGTAGTCCTTTACTAGCAATAAAATTTCTGTGGGGCTGAATACTGCATCCAAGGCTGGGGCTCCACAGTCGTGGCATGACCAGTAACTGACATGTCACACAACCCCTGCACCTACAAGTTGCAAAAAATCCATCCAGGACCTGCACAAATCCAGATAGAAAATAAAAGCAAATTATTCCTGTTAGAAGTTAAATAAATTTACATATCCTTTATTTTTTGCCAGTTTTTTGTAAGAAAAAACCCAGCCAAAATATAATGATTTTTAATGGCTTCAAAAAAACTGCTGAGAAAAAGAGTGTGAACATGTCATATGGTGGATGTTTTTTTGTAAAAGGCACCATTAATAATATAAGGAATAAAATTTGGCATATAAATAAGAATCGCACAGTTTGTGAAGCTAAAGGTCTCAGCATGCCATGAAAGTCAGACAGACGCATTCTCATCAAATAAATATGAATTCACTAAGATGATGTATTTACCTGTTTGTAATGCTTGCATTTCCTTCAAGGAATTCACCTCACGCCATAATTTGTCAATCTGTGACTTCAGGTCTCCATCTTTTTCTTCAGGTGGGAAAAAAAGAGCAGTTACAATAAAAAGAACATCATAGGGAACCCAACATATGTTTTTATGTGCTCCAATAAAAACCTTTACTCCTTTACCAGTTTTAATAACTTCTCCATCCACTGTGTTGAATTTCTTACCACCAGTCCAGAGAAGCACATCCACATGATAGTATTTGATAGTATTTTTTTTACAAAAAGTTGTCCAAATTTTTTTATTTTCAATGCAATTGAGAATAGGGCCCGATTAAAATATCCCCAAACCTGGACTGATTTCGAATTTGGAAGCATGGGTAACACCCATATTTTCCCCTTTACAATAAGAGGTTTTAAGTTTACTGCCTATTCTTTGTTTGCTGTTATTATTTGCACACAGTATGGTATGCTGCCTGTACTTGGCAAGTGGGCCACTGTACACAGCGACACTGCCAAACCCTGTCTGTCTTGCAGGGACTAAGAAAACATAGCTTACTGGCTGCCAGGAGGCAGGAGGAGGCACTGTCTGTTTGTGTGGGACCACCTAGAGCCTTTGGCACCAGTGAGTAGAGGGAGGTACTATAGGGTAGTGCAGTGCCCATTGGGACCTGCTGAGAGTTTGTAGAGGAGGCAGGCCCAAGCGCATCTGGCATGAGGAGTAATGGTGAGCTGGAGGCAGAGGTTAAGAGATGTGGGCAACCTGAGAAGTTTTCACAGTGAGGTAATAGAATGGTGACATATTCCAGTGGTCTATAGCCAAAGAGGGGCGGCCTGAGAGCAGCCACCATGAGACAAATTGGTGAATTTCAAAGAGACTGCTATTTTAGGAGCCATTGCTGAATCAATATGGCCTTTGCATGTATATGCCTTTTCTAGCTGAAAGAGTCCACTGGCGCACACAGAAGGACTGCTATAGCTAGGTGTATTAGTGGATGAAGTATTAAGAGGAGGTTAAGCACTGCACTGTATACTGCAAGCAAAAGATGACCATACTCTAGAGTGTGCAGAGTACAGTACATATAAGATGCATGTC
Organism: Dendropsophus ebraccatus; assembly: GCF_027789765.1. Taxonomy (NCBI): domain Eukaryota; kingdom Metazoa; phylum Chordata; class Amphibia; order Anura; family Hylidae; genus Dendropsophus; species Dendropsophus ebraccatus. The sequence continues at coordinate 69,775,722 of NC_091457.1, forward strand.
GCACACTTGCTGCCAAGGGTAGTCAGGTTTCCACAAAAGGTAGTGGCATAACAAACACAAGGACCCATCGTGGTTGAGGACAAAACTAAGTAACTAGTAAAAACCCATGAGTAACACAAAGGTTCGTGGCTCCAAGGGTAAGGAATGCCCTGGAAATCCATACTACTGCTTTGTACATAAAATGTATTTGTTCAAACGCAATGGTTGAGTTGTTTTAAAGTCGTTCTTCTCCTTAATGCTGGATAGGATAGTAAGTTTTGCGAGGAAGAGGAGAAGTGACAAGTCCATGGCTATTGCACACTGGGCACTACAGTACATGTTTGACAAGGCACAATTTATATATATATGCAGTACTTAAAATATAGTGGTTGCAGATCTACAATTTTTTTGGGACTCCACTAGATAAGATAATGTAGTAGACTTACCTCTGGTATATCATAAGGAAGGTTGTGAGAAAACATCTGTATTTTGGCCAAATTTTGTAATTAAGACCTGAGACAGCACTCCCTAAGGGTCCATTTACACAGACAGATTATCTAAAGATTTGAAGCCAAAGCCAGGAATGGATTTAAAAAGAGGAGAAATCTCAGGCTTTCCTTTATGTCCTGATCTCTGTTTATAGTGTGTTTCTGGCTTTGGCTTCAAATCTTTGGCAGATAATGTCAGATAATCTTTCTGTGTAAATGGACCCTTATATTTCAGTATATTTTGTAAATTGTGCCTTACTTTTGAAAAAGCTCAATATTATCCTTCCTTGTTTACCGGAGCATAGCGGTGTTTCAGTATCTCAGTGATCCTTTTCACATATTTTACTCTAAATATTCTTTTCATGACTGTTTCCAGAAAGTCCACATCACATTTCCTGTTTGAGCTTGGTAAACACCAAAATGTACTAAATGTACCTTGTAGTCTTTTGGAGACTGCACATAGGAGAATGATCACTTACCCCATAAACTTTGTGTGGATACGGAATTACAGATTTTTCTTTAGATATTATTTGGACACAGTCATTTTTTTAAAGGCAACTCCAGAAAAAATATTCCCATAGTAATTATTCATTAGTCATTGTAATTGTATTACTCATTAGCACTGGAGGCTGTGGCCAGGGGGTGATCTCTTGTGGGGATCTCCTCAAAAGTTATTTCATTTACAGTACCACCATGGCAATGTGCTCACAAGTACTATCCTATTACCCTAGTTCTCCTATATATTGTCTTAAATGGGTTCTCCAGCGATATTCTATATATAGTCTAATTTATTAATACTGTATATACTCTCTGATACATTTGGGCTCCACGTCCATGAACCTAGCCATACCTGTAAGAGGATTTCAGTTTTGGTTATTTAGATGGGTTGTCTGTTTTTTACAACCCATAGGCATGTGGATGTAATAACGGGGATAATTCTGTTCCGGACCATTACAAAGAATATACTGGGTCCCTATGGACCACCTAGTATACCCATGTATTATAAAGATGTATTTTCTATTCCAACACAAAATGAGGACCTGTCGAACATTTCTCTGCCAATACCAATAGATTATGATAATGGCAGGGGTTGTCCAAAGTAGAAAACCCTTTATGTTTTGTATACAGATCTTTTAGAAAACCTCTAACACAGGTCAGGCTGTATTAGCCCATCATCATACTATGAGTGAGGGTTAGTGCAGCCAAAATACCCTATGACATTTTAACATATATGGATGGAGAGAAAACTCCCAGGAATTTATTTGCTCTTCATTATTTACCCATATTTGAACAAATGATCTTAATTTGTCACCTATCTCTCACTCATATTGTAATGAAGTCTTACCTTTTTCCTTAGACCTGCGATCCTTCTTGTTCTTCGACCTAGATGATTGTCCACTGATCTGACCCAACAGTAGTAGGGCAACAAAGAGAAAAATAGTGAGCCCAGCCTTAGCCATGGTGGTTCCTTCTGCAATCTGTCAGGTTATATGGTTGTGTCTTGAGCATGAAGGACAGTTCTGTAAACCCAACTCCTCTAGAGCTGAGGAGCTTTATAACAGTGCTCCTGACTAGAGGATGTGTTAAATACTTCTCTTGGATGTGGAATAAGGTACCTCCTTGTTCTCCCTTCAGGACTCCCATTTTATTCGTGCTGTCTTCATGTTGTTTTTTTCTTTTGCTTTTTCTTGTTTGCTCTACTTTATAATATCAGAGGAATGAATGCACCCTTTCAACCTGTTCCCAAAAAGCCAAACACATGAAAGTTGGACAGTGGAGCTGTTCAGTAGGCGTATGAGTGGGTTGATATAGCTTGAATATGTATAGAAGGTATATGTGTCAGGTGAAGGTTGAACGGACAAGATGTTGTTTTAATTTTTTTTGACAGAAATGTGGTTAGGGCAGTATCAAAAGATAGGAAAGTTTAAGTGGCAATTTAAGAACACATATCACACCTTTTAAAGACAGCTACCATAACATTGCATGGAAATATGACAGGGTGCTTAACCCTTTAAGGACGGAGCCAGCTTTCATTTTTGTGCTTTCGTTTTTTCCTCCTCTTGTTTAAAAGGCCACTGCGCTTGCATATTTTCCCCTACAGACCCACATGAACCCTTATTTTTTGCGACACCAATTAAACTTTGCAAATACAGACTTAATTTTTCTATACAATATGCTGCAAAACCAGAAAAAAATTATATGTGCAGTGAAATTTGAAAAAAAGGTGCAATTCCTTTTATTTTGAGGGGTTTCGTGTTTATGCTGTTTGCCCTGTGGTAAAACTGACATGTTATCTACGTTATCTATTTCCTCAAGTCAGTATTTCCTCTATTTTCATCCTTATAACGCTTTTATTGTCTGGTCTATGGGGCTGTGTGAGGTGTCATTTTTTTGCGCTTACGCCATTTACCGTGTGAGATCAGGAATGTGATAAATTAATAGTTCGGGCGATTACGGATGCGGTGATAGCAAACATGTTTATTTATTTGTTTATTTTTATTTATAACCGGGGAAAAGGGGGTGATTCTGACTTTTATTAGGGGAGGGGGCTTTTTACTTATAACATCACTTTTATTTTTACTTTTACACATATACTAGAAGCCCCCCTGGTGGACTTCTAGTATATATACTTTGATCTCTCATTGAGATCTTTGCTGTATAGTTATACAGCAAATATCAATGAGATCGGCACTCGTTTGCTTTCGGCTGCTGCGGCCGAAAATAAACGAGTGCCGAGACGGGGACGGCGCCATCTTGGAGAGGTCCCCGGCCGGCATCAGGTACAGAGATCGCTCCTCCAGGGACAACGTCATCTTTGACAGCTGCCTCCAATTACCTGATTAGCGGGCACGGCGATTGGACCGTGCCCGCTAATAGCCGCGATCCCAGGCTACATGCGGCACCCGGGACTGCGGCGGTTCAGAGTGCGGCCGCCGCGCGGCCCTGCTCTAAACGCGGGGAGGCGGCCCTGGACGTATGGGTATGCCAGGGTCGCCTAAGGGTTAAATAACCCTGAAATCTTGTAGTGTTGATTCTCACCACTGGGGCTAAAACTAAACTAAGAGGAGGCTGAGGTAAAGTGATCTGTACAGCATTGCAGCAACATGTAACACCAGTAGATCGAGGCGACAATAGCTGATACCTGTGGAATTACCTCTTCAAAGGACACAAAGTATGCTTAATAATATTTCACATTTATCTCACATTTATTGTTGTCTAATGTCGTCTATGTCCATGAGGCTTGCTGTAAAGTACATCACTAAATGCTGTTAAAAACAGCTCAGGCAAGATGGCAGCCCCCATAACAATGTACAAAAAGTGATATAAAAAAAATTACAGTCAGAAAATATAAACTAGAAATTAAAATAAAAGAACAAGTTTTCGGATCCGACTTTAATCAGTAAAAGAAAATCCAGATGAAACATTCCCTTTGAATTCAAATAAGCAATTTAGAGAGCAATAAGAGAGTAATTTTGCTCATATAAGGAATCAAAAGTGCCCAAGGAAAAGTGCCAACCTGATTGTCCAATAAAAAGACCAGATACATTTCTTTGTTCACGAACATAGCCAAGGCCAAACCTACAAGTACAGACCTTCTGATATTTGTTTTTTTTTTTAATCACAAAATAACAAACCCCACTACTGTACCTTACCAGAGTGGAGACTATGTAAGATAAGGTAGTGATCATTGTGGTATACATGCTTGTGGACTTGTCAGTCATCCTGTTGAATAACTCTACAGTCATTTTCTACTCAGGGTGAAATGGCTGATAACAGAGATCAATAGATTGGGATGAAACGCACAGCAAATGTAGACATGATTAAGGTTAGTTTGCCTTTAAATAATATAACGATCTATAAGATGCTCTCACAAGTCTTGCAGCTGACCTTATAGTTATACAATCTAATATTGTATAGCTGCCCTTAGGAGATTTGCTGTTTGCATAAAAAAATGACAAATAACCTTTACACACGTCTACAGTTCCCTGATCCAAAGAGAAAATGGGAGAACAAATCTATGTGCCTGGCAGAGAGCAGTGAGCCGTGAAAAACTGTATGGCACATTAAAGTAATCTTTTCTTCTTATTCCTTTGGATACGAGATAGCTACTGAGGTTAACTGGAATCATAGAGGAGGTTTCATTCATATAACAGAACAGTGATTACAGGCGGCTTGACGCACAGGATATGAAGGCAAGAGATGGTGTTCGCGTGTTGCTTAGCAACAGAAGCACAATTATTTTCTTCATCTATGTGACCGTCTAGAGACTTGAGATAATAAAGCATCATCTACAACCCGTACTACATTGTATGCAATGGATAAAATCTTGTGTATGGTCTCTTGATTGGTCTACATTGATGAGATGGGGCAGAAATAGGTCATCTGTCACTTTTTACTAACAAGGTTTATTTAGCTTGTGGGTGAAATTTGTTTGTAATATCTTTATATTACTTATAAAAAAATTTCAATAAAAATTATTGAACAGGAAAATGTAGAAAGTTCACGCTACAGTGATATTCTATCATGAACATACGGCATTTAAAAGGAACCAATCATGACAAAATTGTGAAATACTATATAAAGTCTATAGTCTATAAATACAATGTAATACAGTGTAAGGCCATGTTCACATGGCGTAAGAGACCGGCCGTCTCTGCAAAGATCATCCGGCCGATACTGCAGTACCGGCCGGATGGTCTTTGTGGCCGTAGAGTTCTAATGCGGGCGCATCGGTGCGCGCCCGCATCAGAACTTCCCATAGCGCACTGTGAAGCAAGCATCCGCAGCCGCTCGCTCCATAGTGTGCACTGACATGGTTTTCTACGGCCGCTATTCAATGAATAGCGGCTGCAGAAAACTGACATGTCAGTTCTTTGCGTCGCCGCTTAGGATCCCGGCTGGAGCATATACTATGTGTATACGCTCCGGCCAGGATCTCAAAGAAGAACATGCAGTGTAGCTATGCGTACAAAGTACGGCCGTTGTTGCCGATTGCAACAACGGCTGTACTTTACGCTGTGTGAACATAGCCTAAGGCTATGTTTCGGCAGTACCGGCTGGGTGATCTTCACTGCTGCAGATTTCGGATGCTGGCGCATCTGAATTCCCCACTGCTCAGAATAGAGTGTGTAGCCTGAGCCGCATGCTCCATTGTGTGCACTGACAGGTTTTCTGTGGCCGGGATTCCCTCAGGTGCAGTACTACATAAGTACCGTAGAAATTACGGCCATTGTTTCAAATGGGCAACAACACCCTTGATTACTACGTTGCTTACGTAGTGTGAACATAGCCTAATAAAGTAAAGAGACAAGTACTACAGTGACAATACTTCTTATGTAACATCATTAATCCAGTTATTGTGCTTCCGCACAAACAACACAGGCCTAATGTCATCTTCATGGACAACAATGCTCTAGATTATCAGGGTCGCATCATCAGGGAATGACTGATAGAGACTGGGGTACCTTAAATGGAGGGGCCTACACTCTCTCTAGACCTGAATCTCAAAGACAACCTATGGGATCAGCTGAGTCGCCATGTAGAGGCTCATAACTCTGTACCCCATTACCTCAATGACTTGAGGGTTGCTCTTCAAGAAGAGTTGGATGCTATGTCTCAGCAGACAATAAGTCGACTTATGAACTGCATAAGCCGTTGTTGTCAAGCTGTAATTGATGCTTAAGGGCACATGACAAGTTATTGAGACACATTGGGGTATACCCACCACTGGTGTTGGCTTTTGTGTCACTAGAATTATTTGAGAAGAGGAAATTGTCATTTCATGCTTCTACTTAAATACCCTATTTTCATGATATAAATATACTGTACTGGACTGGACTTTTTATATTTTCTATAAATTTCACCGGTAAGCCAAATATCCCTAACTTTTTGTTAGTGGATATAATGCTACCTAAAGTACTAATTGATTCTTTTGCAGAATATGAATAAATTGTAAGTAATAGAGATGAGAAAACATACAGTAAGTTGGGTTTGCTAACTCCCAAATGCTCAGTATTTGTCTCCCGCTGGCTGGAGAAGATGAATGCAGCCCTAGGACTGCCTGGAAAACATGGATGCAGTATTGGTTTTTACTTACCTGCATACCGGCACTCTCAGGTAACTATTCTGGTAAAATTTTTAACTGTCCCTAAGCTAGAGGGTGAAAACTACACACACACACACACACACAAGGGATCCTGCTTCCATAGCACATTATTTGAAGCAGCATGGGAGATATCATGCAGCTGTATTTAGCATTGTTGTGAATTCAACACTGGGATGGTTAAAAAAACAACTAAAAGCTATATTACATTTCAGCCTCTATCTCACTGTGATGCCAATTCATCCTTGTTTCTCCCCTTTCCATCTATGGATAGCATGTAATATTATCTCTCAGTAAATCGTCTTTCAGGAAAGACTTTTTGCAATTTTTTAGAGTAAATGATAAGTTTGGTAGTGAAAGTAAACTAGTAAGCGGAGAATCATTTTCTCTAATTAAATTTTTACAAAGGTTCTTATAAGACATGAGCGAATTTACAATAATAACAAAGCTAATCACTTTGTTATCTCTGCAATCCGCTCATCAGCCTTCTGCCTTTTAACTGACCGCTGCTCTGTGCCTTTCCTCCCTGGGTGCTGGGGAAAGCTGGATTCCAGTCCTTGCCATCGTTTTGTTTTGCTGTTACTGTAAATTCACTCATCTCTAGTTCTTATTATTGCTTGTACTATTATTTAATGCAAAGTTTGTTGTAAGTGTAGTGACCATTTAGAAGAGTACTCCACTTATTAAAATTAATCATCTATTCACAGAAGTGGAAAAAACAATGACACTTCTGGTAAAAATGCTGCAATGCCTTGCCACAACACATTAAGGGCTCCTTAACTATCTATGTAAATTGTTTGTTGCATTGTTATTGTGCCTTTACTACATAAATCCTATTTTTGTGTTTATTTCCCCAGCTCGTCTACGGTAAACACGTTTAGCTATAAAGATGTGCAGATACTGTCTAGGCGCCCAGTGTCTTAATGATTACAGAGAACATTGGTCCCTAGAATTTGCTGTGGGAAATGTTTTATTCATAATATTTGTTTGTGGAACAAACAGACGCAGAGACAGAGAAGAAAATCGTATAAATGTTTTATAGTGTTTAGTGTTCAGAAAAGGAGCAAAAAGTGTAGTCCATAGCAGAACTAATTATCTTGCCTGTACCGCTGCTGTTGTAATGATCCGTAGAATAAAGAGGACATTTTTTTTTTTTTAGTACAGTAAACAGGAAAAAAAACAAGGAAAACAACACTGTTGTGATTTTTTGTTTTTGTATCATCCCTCAAACATTTTTATAAATGAATTTTTATATTATTTTTCCATATTATGTACCCCAGAACAGTACCAAGGAAACCTAAATCCTCAATTTAAAAAAAAAAAAAAGGCCCCACTGTAAGCAGCCGCTGAGCTGCTCCTCTCCGGAACGCACCCTGGCAGCATCCTTCATTACGGGCGACACAGCTGGGCAGGGCCGGCGTTAGGGGAGGGGGGCAAACAGGGCAATTGCCCAGGGCCTCCATCATTAAAGGGGCCCCTGCAGTTTCTGTAATCTCCTTTGATTTGGGCAGCGGCTTGCTGACTGCAGCTTGGACCATCTAAAAGGAAACCTGGCTGAAGCTAATTGCTGCCGAGATTTATACTACACACAGCACTGAGCAGTAGCAGTGTGTGCTGCCAGCGCCAGCTTAAGAAACATCTGACCCACCTCCTCTCCCCTCATGTGCGTGATGCTCTGCAGCTCCTGCTATAGTAATCAGCAGCAGTCGGAACGAAGAAGGGAGGGAGAATATTGTGCAAATCTATGCACACAAGTAAGACTGCCAGACCTCAGCCACATCAGCCTGCTGAGTTAACCCCTTGTAGACTGCAACCAGCTGGATAAGTATGCTGTGTTTGTGTACACTGTGCAGTGCTATGTGTGATGTTGTCTATCTGTATTGGTCTATGTATGTGTGATGTTTTCTGTATTGTTCTATGTGTGATACACCTCACCAGTACACTGTCCCTGCATATTACTTCATCTGTAAAGTCCTCAATGTCATCTTTCTAGATACTTCTAGACACGTTTGGTAACTTGTCCGATTTGAAAACACATAATAAAAGTGATGTGTGGCCTGCATGCCATATTTCCTTGTACTCCATATTTTTTAAATGAATATTAAATACAGTAAAGACACAAAGCTCATGTGTTGCTATGCTGATCTTTTTTTATTTATATATGTTATTTTTTCATGTAAACAGTTCTGTAGGCACACGGTAACAAAAGCTCTATAGCAACAAACACAACCAAACAAAGTTTCGCTCCATTTCACATTGGCTTCAGTTGCAGACTGTACAATATTAAGGCAAACTGAGGAATAACAGGTGTCAACAAGAGAAGAACATTTTAGAAGTTGGCATCTGGTTAGCTTAAAATGGACCAATGAACAATGAGCAATACAATTTACCTCAGTGAAATTGAAATCTGTTAATGCCCTACAATTGGTCATGCAAGGGGTGGTCATATAAATGTACGATAATGCTACAGGGCAAAGTGGGTTTAGTATTCATGTATATTAGAACAGTATAATTCTGTACAGCCTCATACACACATACGTTTTTTATTTTTATTTTTTTACTGTAAATCCTGAATTATGGACAAAAAAAGGACCCATTGATTTTAATGTGGTCATCACAAATCAGTTTTTGCACACAAGTACTGATGTGTGAACATGGCCAGTGAAATCTATTAGCCTTATGTTCCGTCCGCATTTGCAAGTCCAAACTGCAGACAGATCCACGGACGTGTAATTAGGGGCTAAGGCCTCATTCACATGTCCATAGTACTGTTTGTGGCCATGGACCTGCAGGGTGTGTGAAAGAGGCCATAGAAACGAATGGGTCCATATTCTGCCAGCAACTGTGGGTGTGCAACTGCAGACAGATACTGCGGACGTGTAAATGAGGCCTAAGTCCTGGCTATATTGGCTAGTCATACATGCACATAGATACTATGGTGGCTCTTCCATGGTCTTTCTATGCACGCCCTGCTGGAGAACACTGGAGCTTTCATGCTGATTCATTATCAGAAACATTAAGTATAATGGGACCTTATTCAGAGAGGATAAGGAAACAAAGAGAGTGGTCAAAATGTGCAAATTGCCAAAACTAACATACTGCAGCTCTCTGTAATTCTCATCAAAGTCATCTTCTAGCATTGTCTATCACAGTCAGAACATGTTTTAAAGTCTTCTGTGGTTGTTAAATGCAGGTACACAGCATATTTAGTATGGGGATCATCCATTTGTGACGGAAATTACCAGAGAATGAAGAGCTTAGAATGTTGATATTAGCTATAAAACAATATCTGAACAGGGGTTTGGTTATGGAAAATGTAGTAATAACAGTTCTACCCATGTTCTGGTGCCTAAAATGTTCCACAGTCCCATTGGCCACATATAGAGACACTAATATTATAAATGGTAGGTTTGAGGCCCTGTTATATACTGTGTATAGGAGTTTCAAGTTATCCTTTTGGTTCCAAGGCTTTACCAAAGCCATGGAATATGCATAAATACTGCTTGGCATATAAATACATAACAATATTAGTAGTAAAACTTGTATAATAATACCTAAAATATGTTATCCACCCAAAATATACCTTCAGAGAAAAATCTAAGTTGAGATAAGGAATAAGCTTATTTACTGTCAGCACAGACTGTTTACTAGGGATGCACTGCCTAGCCGTAAGAGTTAATATGAAATTGCCAGACAGGGCATTTCTAGTAACCAGTCTGTCTAAAATCACATAAGCATTCAGCTTAAAGATGATCGGGCACAGAGTTTAGCAATGCTGAGATTTGTGCAGGATTCAAATAACAAGATATAAAGCATGGAATATCAATATGGCAATTCAGACTCCTATCTTATTGTTAGAAGGATATTCCCACTGCAGCCTATTATCTCCTAGCCATAAGATAGGGGATAGCAAGCTGATCAATGGGGGTCAGACTGCTGGGACCCCACTGATCCAGTGAACAGGAAAGCAATTGTCCCCGCAATGAATAGAGCACTCCCTTCATTATCTATGGGGCTGCCAAAGGTTTCCAAGTTGGATAGGGAATAACAGGCTGAGATGAGAGTACCCCTGTAATGGCAGTAACTGAGAGAAAAAGTGCATTAATCCTAATTTTTGGCACTTGGTTTCTATAATTTTGGTAAACCAGTATACTGTATTTAGGCTTAAATGGGTTATCTAGAGACAACATGACTCTTGTTTCCAGTTCAGGTGAGGTTTACAATTAAGCACCATTCGCTTCAATGGAACTGAGTTGTAAAACCCCATCCAAACTGGTGCTGTGTGTGGAAGAAGATGGCATTATTTTTCTAACACTGGATAACCCTTTTGAATACTGTACAACCATTGGTTATCTTACTGGTTGAACCAACAGGACTAAGAGCTGTCAAGTAAAATTGTTCCCACAGTAACCAATCACAGTTCACAAATTAGAGAAATAATAGCTTCATTGGTCTCTATAGCTGTCCATTCACATCACGTTTTTCCCTTACATCAAAGATATACGTCAGCACCCTGTTAAAAAGTGATGCTGCTGTATTTGTGGTGTACTGGTAGTGGCCCAAGTCATTTCAATGACCTGAACTAGTGATTACATTCAAGCTACTCACTGCAAGTATATGTTTAGTCTGCAAACGTAAAAGTATACTATATGTGCAGGAAATGGCTTGTAGTCATTAGTTGACTTGATTCAGCATTTATAGTGAATGAAGCCGATGTCAGTAAGCCACAGTATACGTCGGCATCACTGTTTGACAGGACACTGTTGTAAACCCTGAACTTAAAAGGAAAATGTGTTGTTAACAGCATCCTAATCTAACAGGGGTAGATAGGGGATTTTGGACCTAGTTACCCTCAAAGTCTGGGAATTCAAGTGTGAATGTAGTTACTCTAATATTCACTTCCCCTAGTATTCTACTCACAGGAAACTAAGATATGATGGTGGTCCGTGGGCTGCTTTAGCTGTCCCTGTGCTTGCCTGTGACATGGACGGAGCACGGTAATCACTGAAGATTTTCATTACCTTATTTACTCTAATGTAGGAGATGAAAATCACTTGGCGACCACACTATTATATCACAGGCAAGGGCAAGGACAGCCAAGTGCAAGTATTCTAGTAAACTGCACTGAATATAGTGCTTCTAGGACTACTGCAAATACAATATTAGGATTTAGGAATATTGGGGATAAAGAGAAACTGACACGTTAAACAGCCAGTTACAGAGCAAGAGTAGGTCAGCACTATATATATATATATATATATATATATATATATATATATATACATCGTTTGGAAATAGTGGGACAGCCTTCAGTATACCTTTTTAAATTTTATTCAAATACATCTCTGCTCACTATAATCTTAGGAGTCCAGTGGGACAACATGAAAGCCTATCACAGAGTGAGACCACCCACTCAACTCTAAGCACAGAAAAAGCAAGAATTTCAGTCAACAAAATAAACTGAATGTTTTCCAAGAAAACTATATATCAACCTGCTGATCCACTCTTGCTCTCTAACACAATAACTGTAGATTAAACAGCATTTTCATGTTGACAGGTTGCCTTAAACAACATAAGTCCCGTTTTTGATTTTGAATGACATTTTTCTTTAAGCATTGAGGAATTCTGACATTTTTCTTTTTTTTTTTTTGAACGTTAGCTTTTTTCAGATTTTTCAGCAAAGCATAAACAGTAACATTTAGTAACAGAAAACAACAGCGAAATACTTTCATCATCCATCTCCGTTATGTCAATTTGAAACATGTATTACACTTAGCATACTAAAATGCTTAAGGACAATACATTTACATTAATAATCATTGGTTGCATCACAGATATAAACCACTACAATCCATTAAAGGAACATGACAGGAAACACTGATACACAATGTTATGCCTTGTGCAGGCCCAGAAAGGGCTATGCATGACACCAAAGTAATGGTCCACACCCTCACACCCTGCGCTAGGCATGTCACAATGTATCATTTTCTGAAGTGTTCTTTTAAACACCCTTCAGGAATCTACATATCCAATATATGGATATTAATATACATACATCACAAACCGACAAAATTTTAATGTTTTACAGCACAAGAAAACTAAAGACATAAGTGATACAAGTATGCAGAATTTTCCCCTAAGATCGTAAAAGCAAAAGTAGATAAAAGTCTAAACCGTCTCGTCAAACCATTACAAACTGTATTCCTGTTTTCCTAAAATGGTTTTGGGAGGTACATCTTTGTGTAAGGGTAGATTTGCCATTTAGGAGTTTTGAAAAGATGAGTGACAACTTCATGGGATGAGTGACATAAAAAGAGGAAAGCAGGTCATATAGCAAAGTGGACGTCCATCATAGTATAGATTTTTGTCATGCACAGAAAAGGACCTGTCTACCTCCATGGTGTAGCCCCTTGATAAGGAGCTAAAACGTCAACTATACTGACTGTCACTCAGAACCACAACAAGGAATCAACTGTAGAATTTTTGCAAAACTTAAAAGAACAATTTAAGTACATATATATACTGAAGATTTTAGGTGGAAACATTTTAATAATCATAATAAAGCTATAGGTTGCTAGTAGCAAACAAGGCTGAGGTATTTTTGCACAGGAAAAATGTACTATGGAAGTAGCTGCAGGTGTCTTAAAGAGGATGTACCACCAGGTACGTCCTCTTAAACCCGACAGAGGGATAGATTGGCCGTCACGGGGAAAGCCGGTGCCGCGGTCCGTTTTTCGAACCGCGGCCCGGTTCCCCTGTACGGCGCCGTTCTTTCCACGGTTAACGGCCGGTGCTCAAGCACTGGAGGTAGGCCGGCCCGCCCCCAGTGGGAGGGAATTCCCTTCCCTCTATCACACGGCTCCTTTGATTCTAACGGAGCCGCGTCATAGAGGGGAGGGATTTCCGTCCCACTGGGGGCGGGCAGGCTTACCTCCAGTGCTTGAGCACCGGCAGGTAACCGTGGAAAGAACGGCGCCGTACATGGGAACCAGGCCACGGATCGAAAAACGGACCGTGGCACCGGCTTCCCCGTGACGGCGCTGATCTATCCCTGTGTCAGGTTAAAGAGGATGTACCTGGTGGTACATCCTCTTTAAAGACTACTTGATCTAGACACTGAATGTATAAGCATGCTTTATCCATTATCTTTCTTAATGGGGTTATCCAGCGCTACAAAAACATGGCCACTTTTCCCCCTCTCTTGTCTCCAGATTGGGTGGGGTTTTAAACTCAGTTACATTAAAGTAAATGGAGCTTAATTGCAAACCACACCTGACCTGAAGACAAGAGAGGGGGGGGGAGTGGCCATGTTTTTGTAGCTCTGAAAAACCCCTTTAAATAGGTGGATGAAGTTGTGATCATCTAGTTCTCTACATTGAGAAGATGACATAAGGCTCTAACCACAGGAATAATCCGCTTAGCGCTTTCCTGACTCCTGGACCCCTCCAAGGATAACCACTTGGGTATAAAGATATGTGGATGACTATATGGCACAATTATAGAGCATAGTAATACTGAAAAAGGGTTGGCACTTGAGTTGAGGTGGCAGTCTGGCTCACTGGCAGCTTTTAGTCAATGGGCCTGGTGTGGAAAGGCAGCCTTTAATTTGAACAGGAGATAAATACATTAGCACTGTATTAGTGTGGGTGGTCCTCATTTAAAGCTGTCCTAAGCTCTCTAACAGCAAGAAGATGAAAGGTCTATATATAAATTGTAATCATAAAATCCTGCATTTTAAAAAATGTATCACAGGCCTATTTCACACACGTACTAAAGGCTGCCAAGTAGGCACTTACTGCCACAATATACACAACAGTTTATACAGTAGCTCAGCTCACTGCAGACAAATACAACACAGTGTACTACAGCAAGTTTGTTCACTGATGCACAGAAGAGAGATATTTCCATCTTCACATCTTTGTGAAGCCTCTGTCACTGGATGAAGGGCATCCTTTCCTTATTTTCAGTGTCACCCTCGTGGTCTTCTTCTTCCTCTCCTGCTTCACTGGTTTCTGTACTGTCATTGGCCATCTGCATGCAAACAGTGATTTTGTGAGCAGAGCATGTGTGTCCATGAGAAAAAGAAAGTACATCTTCTTTGAATTATATGGTTTTACATATCAGAACACAATAAAAAAAATCTGGTCCTTTGAAGAATTTAAAATGACGTAAATGCAACCTCATATGAACAACACATGACAGATTGCATTATGTTGTTATTTAACAAAAACAAAACCACAGCGAAGAGGCAGAAGGTTGTATGAATCTTCCCCAGTGCGTGGCTTCGTTTAAATATATTTCCTTCTCTTCAGCTTCTTTTAAATCTGTCCCCAGTATATACCAGAGTGCACTGACAACACACTGAATATTATTAAGATCTTTGAAAGGTCTCCTGAACTATATAAAACCAGAAGGCCTGCAGGGAGTGACAGGGCCCCACTGCTGCCATCAATGGCTGTGTCAGGAACTGCAGAAGCCTTGGACCAGACACATTTACAGGTCACTAACGCTGAGCCTCCCCCAATGTGTATTCTTATGCAAATTAGCATCACACTTAGTAAAGTTGTCTGCATCACCAGAATTGTAGCTGTGGCACAGTTATACCAAGTACCTCTTACTCTACTACATGGTGCCACAGTTGTAACATTAGTGACACAGACTGCTTCCCCAGATTTAATGTCTATTGTAATGCTAATATGCATTAGAATAGACATCAGGGGAAGCTCAATATCCATAGTGCTACATGCAGCACTGTTAGGGCCCTATTACACCAACAGTTTATCTGATAGATTTTTTAAGCCAAAATCAGGTTCCTTTATGACCTGTTCCCTGTTTATAGTCTATTCCTAGCTTCGGCTCAAAAAAAAAAACTGTCAGATAATCTGTTGGTGTAATAGGGCCCTTAGTGTTACTGTAATGGGACAATAGCTTGTCCAGCCCTGTAGTTCCAGACACAGCCATTGGTGGCAGCAGAGTTATTCTTGAATAAAGTTATTACAAAGTCATGAATAAAAAAAGTAAAACATATATATTTTTATTTGCAGGAATACCCCTTGACATTGCAGGACCTCTGGGAATTCCTGGTCTAGGGTAATAGGAGACTGCATACTAAATAGTTTTGGTTTCTGCTGTAGCAGATGGAGGGTACATCGCAGTGACAAAACATCAACCTCATTCACAGTTGTCCTGCTCTGGATTGTTATCTAGGACCAGAAGCCCGGAGGGTAATTGGTAAAATCATCTTTTGTTTGCATACTGTAACAGCATGTGGCTGTATTACTCTCCGCATCAACAGTGTCAGTCTGCATTAACTCAACAGCTCCAAAACAAGATTTATTCTGTTAACAGCGTGCACGCAAAAGCTGTTAGTGGTCTGTAATACTTGGCTCTTGGCGTACTGGAGGAGGTAGGAGGAAGTATTTCATGTACATCAAATGCTTCATCAGCCACAGGCTAACTCAGCACTCGGGAGGCTTTTCCCAGCTGAATCCACAGTGGAGCAGAAGGAGATAAGGATTAAGTATTTCCTAGTGGTTAAAGAGTATAACCTCAATTGAGGAAAGGACGTAGGAATATAAATGCTTTATTCAACTTCTTATGTAAACGCTTGATCTTCCACATGGGAAAACTGATACTGCAAGACAACAGCTATTAGACTGCACATAGAGGTAGTTGCACAGACGTCTGCAGAACATGAATAATGAAGAAGTCTAGAATTAAAATCTGTAATAATGCAAATCTATATACTCTAAGGGGCACATTTATCAAAGATGCGCCCCTGATGGGTGGGCGCATCATGGCAGGCAGTAGGCGTGGGTTAAACCATGGTAAAAATCTACACCTGCGCACTGTGCGGCTCTTAGTAAATTTGGGGGCAAGGCCTTATTTAAGACTGGCGTATGAGTACCCTGGTCTTAATAAATGCCCTCATAGTGTCTGTGGAAAAATGGGTGACAACTCCCAATGAGCACTTTTATGGCTGTGTCCATTGGTTACCATCCTGCACCCAAGAAATGTGGCAAAAAAGTGTAAATTGGCACTGTGATTTAAAAAACAAAACAACAAACTTTTGACACGTTCTGGAAAAATGTCAGACCCCTACTGTTCACTTGAACAGGAAGGGAGAAGCACTCTCTAAGCACAAGTTTTCCTTGTTCTGTCCTCTTGACAGGAGATGGACTTTCATAATAAGCCTATGGGCCTGTCTCTTGCTGTAAGGCAGAGAGAGAAGTACTCAGCCTTGAACTTTTTCTCGCTGGAAGATGTCAAAAGTTTTTTACACAACAAGTACATTTTAACGTGGTATTTCAGCCTAAGTCTCTTCTTACACATCTGTGTACAGCCTGTGATATACCGCCAGTGTGTTGTCTGCATATCATGGATTGAACACCTATCTCTAATGGGACTCAGGGCATCACAATTCATTATTGCCAGCACATATGCAGTACCTCATGTGCGGGACACGGATGTATGAAAGGGGCTGAAACATGTATCACCTATCCACTGAATCGGCAACAAATGTTAGATAAATGTGTGAATTGCACAAAAAGAAGGAAATGGAGCTGCACTCACCGGTAAAATTTCTTCATCTTTATTTATTATCCATCATAAAATCAAGTAACGTTGGACAAGGTGCAGACAGTGCGGCAGCAGACGCCACGGAGGTTAGGTGACAGGCTGTTTCCCGCCTCTTTCCGGCGCTTGTACGGACCACTGGTGAAGCGCCGGAAAGAGGCGTGAAACAGCCTGTCATCTAACCTCCGTGGCGTCTGCTGCCGCACTGTCTGCACCTTGTCCAACGTTACCTGATTTTATGATGGATAATAAATAAAGATGAAGAAATTTTACCGGTGAGTGCAGCTTCATTTCCTTCTTTTTGTGCAATTTACTCTGATACTAATATTTGGGAACTAGCACCTCCGTCACTGCTGCGATTCCAAACTTCCATGTTTTGCTGGGACTAGTAGTGCCACCATGAATTTCTTTTTTACAGACTTAGATAAATGTGTGTCTGACTGCTAGAACACCCATTAATCTCTTCAATGGGGTTATTGGGTCTTGCAGGATGACTGTGACAAAAAAGAGTTTGACGATTTCTGTGCCACAGACTGACAGTGTATGCTTGGCTTCTGCTTTATCTAAAGTGCTCCTTGCTGCAGCCTGGCTTCTAGAGGAAACAGAGGACTGGGGTTCTTTTTTCTAGCAATTGTGGGGATCAATAAACAAATTAACATTTATTACCTATTTAAGGGTAGAAGATAAAAGTTTTGGCCTATAAAACACCTTATACATTACATAAGCCACTACTAAGCAGTTATGCTTACCTGCTTCTTATTTTCTTTTGAGTTGGTTGTTATTAGTTTTGCTGCTCGGCTGTATTATCTGGTGTAGCCTGGAATCTACATTATTTCTAGTTAAGGCTATGTTCACACTACGTAAGAGACCGGCCGTTCCGTGACCCCGGCCGGGTCACGGAATGGCCGGTCTCTGGCCGGATCATCTCGGCCGGTACTTAAGTACCGGCCGGATGATTTTTCGGCTGCGCCCGCATCGGTGCTTGCCATAGCACACAGTGAAGCAAGCGGCCGGAGCCGCTCCTTTCTGGGGCCGGAATTCACTGAATTCCGGCTGCAGAAAACTGACCTGTCAGTTATTTGCGGCGCCGCATAGATCCCGGCCGGAGCGTATACGATATGTGTACGCTCTGGCCGGGATCCCATTGAAAGTAAGGTTATGTTTCACCCCGCAAAACTACGGCCGTGTGTGAACGTAGTGTGAACATAGCCTAAAGGAGTACTCAGGTGAAAATCTTTTTCTTTTTATTTACTTCTATTTAAAAATCTTAAGTCTTCCCATACTTATCAGCTGCTATATGTCCTGACGGAAGTGGTGTTTTCTTTTCAGTCTGACACAGTGCTCTCTGCTGACATCTCTGTCCAAGACAGGAACTGTCCAGAGCAGCAGCAAGCACAGTATAAGGCCATGTTCACACTACGTATATGTCTGGCTGTAGTGCAAACCGCGAATATACGCCCGTAGTTTTGAGGTTGATGCGTACGCTTGAAAGTATACGATATACGGCCGCACAATGCACACTACCTATGAGCCTACGGCCGAATCGTATATGGCGCAGTGAAAAATGAACAAGACCATTGTTTGCGGCCGGAACTGTTCTAACTCCACGGCTGTGGATTTCAATGCGGCCCCGTACGGAGTACTTATTTCAGCCAAATCGAACTTGATTTTTATATTAAAAGGTTCTGTGTGGTTTACTGGGCTGGGCGAAGATTTCCAAGTAAATGACTTGCTTCAGACCGCTTTGAAACAAGCTAGGAAGCATAACTGTACTATGGGCGTATGTTCGCGGTTCACCCGAATGTACGCAATCCGGCCGCATGTCTATTTTTTCCACGGCCGTAGTTTCAGCCGCACATGTCCGGCCGTGTACGAATTACGACCAGACATATACCTAGTGTGAACATGGCCTAAGACTGAAAATAAAACAACATTTCCTGCAGCACATATAGCAACTGATAAAAGACTTAAGATTTTAGAAGTAAATTACAAATCTATATAACTTTCTGAAACCAGTTGATTTGAAAGAAAAAGATTTTTGCCAGAGTACTCCTATAACAGGTCAGGCTGCTGCTGTATCATGCTCTGAACTGGTGGTCTGGCTGTTTTTAATACGGAAACCCACCAGGAAACTAGTGCGTAAAAGCGGAATGCTGCTGATACGCTAAAGCAAATGTAAAGTAAACTCTAGAGTAGATAATAAATGTATACTACTTACTAGTGGGGTTGGAGCCTTTTCTACATCTAAAATCAGCTTTCCAATGTTACCTCTGTCATGGATTCTTTGCATTGCTTCTTTCACCTGGAATCCCAGAAATAGAGATATTTACTGGATGATAATGTCTTGTACATTCATACCTAACCTAGCTACAGACAGGCTATTGTTACTGACACTATGAGGGTGTGATCACACTGAGGATTAGGCGAGATATTGAAGAGGAGTTTCTGCTTGAAATTTCCTCTTCTTCAGCTCTGATGAATAGGCGTGCAATTTAAGCAGAATTCGAGTGGAATGTGAGCGGAAAACAGAAATTCAAAGCCCCAATTACTTTTATGGGGTTTACTCTAGCAGAATCCGCCCAATTGACTTGTCAATTCTTTGGGCAGAAAGTGGATCGGCGGCGGAAAATTCCACAATTAAATTCCGCCATGTGAACAACAGAGTGAAAATCCCATTGAAGAAAATGGGAAATTGCTCTGTACATATTTTACAGGTGGAATTTCAAGCGGAATACACATAAAATTAAGCACAGATTTCACTTGAAATTCCTCGCCTATTCCTTGTGAACATACCCTAATGCTGCTATCATAAATACACTAGTCCAATTCTAATTCCACTAGCGTATATTCCAGAAGCTAGCAACATCAGGAAAATGATGCACTTTGTGCAGGCTTAGCTGTGGCCTACTTTCAACACACTTGAAAGACTTTCACATTCAATGAAGCTACCTCCACAGAAATCAAGTACTCTTGACAAGTGTCAGATAGGAAATGCCAAGCATCATGATAAACATTTGGCACAATGTTTTACTGACAGCCAGCAATCCCAATGTTATTGTCAGGACATGGGCATAGTAAACACTTCAGACACTACATTAGTTTCAATGACATTCGGAGGATACCTCTTCTAAAGCCCATAATGAATCCACCAATGGTTTGATCTTCTTCTGATTGTACAAGGCAAACAGCTTGTCTACAACGCCCCGTATAACACCAGCCCGTCCTTGCTTGAAAAGCAGGTTTAGCAGTGAGAACCCAGACATAACTTTGTTTTCTTCGTATAGTTTGATGGGATTGACTTTTTCTACTTGCCACCACTAAAAGTATAAATATATAATGCGTTAGTGCTGGCAATATCACAGATTTCTTCTACACATAATATACGTTTTCTTGGTCATAAGTACAGAACTACATAATAGCAATGTCTCAAAAGGCAATGATAGGATAGCAGTTTAATTTAGGGAATAAAAAATCGTTCCCACTTTCCAGCAGGCATATCTGTGAAATATAAGAAGCAGTGGTGGCAAATCTGCAATCTGCCTTATTCTTTGCATCTTTAAAGCTATGTTCCCACACAGTATTTTTGCTATTCCCGTGGCTATTCCCGTGTTTTGAGACTCGTAACTGAGGCTCCACGGACCCTTCTTTTGCAACCAAAACCAGGTGTGATTTGAAAACACGGAAAGCCTATGTTCACACACTGTTGAAATTGAGTGAATGGCCGCCATTTTATGGCAAATAATGGGCGTCATTTTAAAACAACGGCCATTGTTTTAAAATACTGGCAATAATTGGCCATCAAATGACAGCCATCCACTAAATTTCAGCGGTGTGTGAACATAGGCTTTCTGTGTTTTCAAATCACACCTGTTTTGGTTGCAAAATACTTAGCACTAATTCTTCTCATCTCTTCTTTAAGTGATGGATTCCTGGAATAAAGGTGTCATGCTCCCTTTTGCTTTCCTGTGAATCAGTGCAATTCTAGTTAAAGGGAACCATTCACCCCGTGGCCCCTGGCAGAAACTGACATACAGTGACATAAAGGTCAATATACTTACCACATCGCTCCCGGTCCCGTCCCGAAGCCCGTTGTTGACACAGAGAAATCGACGATTCTTCTTCTCGCGCCCATTATGGTAATGAGCGCCGCCGGGTCCGAAGTCCAGCCTTCTCCCCGCCTCCGACACTTGATTGACGCCAGGTCCTCTTCCTCCTCGTCTTCTTTCTTCTCGCCGGATCCCGCGCAGGCGCCGTGACAGTCGTTTTCGGCGCATGCGCAGTTCACAATTGAAGCCGCTCCGCAGCTTCACTGTTTACTGCGCGTGCGCCGATTTGCTCGAACACCGTATCCTGTTTACCGCGCAGGCGCAGAAGAGGTGACGAGACCATCACAGCGGCGCCTGCGCGGGAATTCGGCAGAAGACTGAAGACTGAAGACTTCAATCAAGTTCCAGGAGGCGTGGATGGGCGGCGACGAGAAGAGGACCTCATGAATAAGTTGGACTCGTCCGTCGTTTCCTATGGACGTTGGACTCATCTCAGCTCATTACCATAATGGGCGGGAGAAGAAGAATCGGCAATTTCTCTGTGTCAACAACGGGATCCGGGACGGGACCGGGAGCGATGTGGTAAGTATATTGACCTTTATGTCACTGTATGTCAGTTTCTGCCGGGGGCCACGGGGTGAATGGTTCCCTTTAAGGAACGTGTAGACATGCAATACAGCACCTATAAGGTAAATGAGGCAAGTAGGTCATGAGTGACACTATATTAAGAAGAAATCCAAAGAGGTTGTTGTGTTACTCTTAGTCCCCTCATTCCCAGCAAAGCATGCTGGGTGAGAAAAGGATCAGGTACAGTGGTGCCTTGGATTACGAGCATAATTCGTTCCGGGACCGTGCTTGTAATCCAAATCTGCTCTTAAACCAAAGCAAATTTTCCCATAAGAAATCATAGAAGTGCAGACAATTGGTTCCACACCCCAAAAATAATGATTTATTTTTCTGAATTACATGTAAGACAGATGAAACAAAGATTAAGAAACAGCAGAATATGTGATATCATAAACTACTGTACAGTAATGGAGAGGATGGGAAACACAAGAGCTGAGAGAGACTGCAGGGAGCATGAAGGAATGAGCAGGACAGATGTGGGCACATACATGCAGCGCTCTCTGTCCGGGGAGAGAGGGGTTACAGCTATGGAGAGATTACCCCCCACAGTCCTGTCCCCTGATGTAAGCCCCAGCCTGAAGTGGATCTGCTATGATTTGGAAGGTGAGGGAGACTTCCTGGGTCAGAGTACAGTGCTGTAGACCCCGCTATGCAGACCATGCCCCTCCTCCACTCGCGCTCCCACCCAGAACATGGAGCTCTTAAACCAAAGCAATGCTCTTAAACCAAGTCACAATTTTGAAAAACTGTGAGCTCTTAAACCAAAACGCTCTTAAACCAAGTTACTCTTAAACCAAGGTACCACTGTAGTTGGATTTTAGCTGTCTGGTCCTTTTGTTTTTAGGGGAGATAAGCCAATACCAGAGAAGTCTGGCAGTGGCTTTCTCTTGTCCTGTCATTCAGAACACACAAATGCACATCAGGTGAGATAGCTGTCAGCTGATATTTATGACAAGGACGGCCAGCTAATATTCGTGACAAGTACACTTATTATATGACCCATTTAATTTTTCTAACAATATCTCCCCAGTTTCTGTTATTAGCAATATATTGTTATAGCAAACATGATTTATTGTGACTATCCTAATAAATGTAGCTATATACAATGAAACAGTGGTAATTCGCACAATACAGCAAGCAAATTCTGGGCACTTAAGTGCCATAGTTTGTATTATGTGTAACACTTAAATGACTCACTGATTTGGCAAAACTGAAGAAGCTTTTTGTTTCACCTGTAACCATATTGGATGAACCTGCAACAAAACATTTATTAAGAAGAAAGAGAGAATAAGACATATGCACAACATAAAACTGCACATACAGTACAGTAGTATAAACAAAAACAGTGGCACTCTTGGCTATGGCCTGTCAGTAGTATAACATTCGGACATGCATCACAATTCACACTAAGCAATGACACTGCATCTCTATGGGAAATCTCGCGCGCCTCCATGTGCATCGCTCTCCGCTCAAAGAATTGACACGTCAATTCTTTGCGAGGAGAGCGGTGGGAGGGAAGAGGAGCGAGCCATCCCATAGACAAGCAGTGTAACACTGAAGGAGGTGGGATTTCGCCACATTTGCTCAGTGGCTAGGGATGAGCAAACCTCGAGCATGCTCGAGTCCATCCGAACCCGAACGTTCGGCATTTGATTAGCGGTGGCTGCTGAACTTGGAAAAAGCCCTAAGGCTATGTGGAAAACATGGATATAGTCATTGGCTGTATCCATGTTTTCCAGACAATTTTAGAGCTTTATCCAAGTTCAGCAGCCCTAGCTAATCAAATACCGAATGTTCGGGTTCGGATGGACTCGAACCCGAACCCGGTTCGCTCATCTCTATGAGTGGCCTATAGTTACCCTACACTCTATTATACTTCAAAGACAATGATCTAATCTGCATGTTGTTGTGTAAGGCAGTATAAAGGGATGATGGGAGATGTCCCTGCCCAAACATTTCTGATACTAATAAGGGCCCGTTCACACAGAGCAAAAGTGGCGGAATTTCAAGCAGAGCCCGTGCAACGAACGCTGCTTGAAATTCTGCCAGTTCAACTGTTTCAATTGGATTTCTCATGCACCTCCGCTCTCCACCCAAAGAATTGACATGTAAATTCGGAGGTATGGGAGAAATCCCATTGTTGTGCCAATGGACTTACAGAAGGGATCCCCTTCCTTAAATAAAAGTACTTTGGTGCTGACTGACCACGGTATCTAAGGTGCTAAACAGAATGCGACTGCCAAGCACCCATTCTAACCTATTTAGAACACCTGTACAAAACTTATCCCAGAGGGGCATAAAAACATGGTACCCTAGGTTACAGGTAGGGCTGGGCGATTAATCGAATTAATTCGATTAATTGTCCAGAACGTTGAAATCAATTTGATTTTTTGTGAAAATCGTAAATTTGATTTTCACAAAAAATCATTTCGGGCTGCGGTGCCGGAGAGAGGAGCTGAGAGGAAGGGGGTTGTGGTGCGGGCCGGCGGGAGAGCCATAGAGGGGCGGTGTGGGTGAGCGGGGAGAAGATGCTGGGTGGCCAGGCTGGAGAGGGGCGGTGTGGTACCGGCGGCCTCCAGCCACTGACAGCACCGCCGATGACCTGCCCCCGCCCCCTCCACTGAGCGTCCTGCTCTCCTCCTGGCCAGATATGGAGGTCCCGGGTCTGTGGAGGAGGAGGCCGCAGGGACTACAGTAGGTGGTGATCGCGGCGCTGCACGTCCTGGAGCTATACAGCGGGATGGGGGGGTTCAGTGCAGACCCCCGTTCCTGCTGTATAGCTCCGTGACCCGCAGCGCCGCGATCACCACTTCCTGTAGTCCCTGCAACCTCCTCCTCCACAGACCCGGGACCTCCACGTCTGGCCGGGAGTGGAGCGTGTGTGTGGAGGTGAGAGGAGGAGGAGATGTATGTGCCCTCCTGCTCCAATCACCCCCAGCTGCACCAGTCACCCCCCAGTCCCCTCATTGTCCCCCAATCTCCTCATTGTTCCCTCAGTGTCCCCCCAGTCCCCTCAGTGTCCCCCCAGTCCCCTCAGTGTCCCCCAGTCCCTTCAGTGTCCCCCCAGTCCCCTCAGTGTCCCCCCAATTCCTTCAGTGTCCCCCCAGTCCCCTCAGTGTCCCCCCAGTCCCCTCAGTGTCCCCCCAGTGTCCTCAGTGCCCCCCCCAGTGTCCTCAGTGTCCCCCCCAGTGTCCTCAGTGTCCCCCCAGTTCCTTCAGTGTCCTCCCAGTCCCCTCAGTGTCCCCCCAGTGCCCCCCCAGTGTCCCCCCAGTGTCCTGTGTCCCCCCCAGTGTCCTCAGTGTCCCCCCAATTCCTTCAGTGTCCCCCCAGTCCCCTCAGTGTCCCCCCCAGTCCCCTCAGTGCCCCCCCAGTGTCTTCAGTGTCCCCCCCAGTGTCCTCAGTGTCCCCCCCAGTGTCCTCAGTGTCCCCCCAGTGTCCTCCCCAGTGTCCTTAGTGTCCCCCCAGTGTCCTCCCAGTGTCCTCAGTGTCCCCCCCAGTGTCCTCAGTGTCCCCCCCAGTGTCCTTAGTGTCACCTCAGTTTTACCCCAGTCCCCTTCAGTGTCCCTCCAGTCTCCCCTCAGTGTCCCCCCAGTCTCCCCTCAGTGTCCCCCCAGTCTCCCTTCAGTGTCCCCCCAGTACCCTTCAGTGTCCCCCAATGTCACCCCAGTCCCCTTTAGTGTCCCCCAGTGTCACCCCAGTCCCCTTTAGTGTCCCCCAGTGTCACCCCAGTCCCCTTTAGTGTCCCCCAGTGTCACCCCAGTCCCCTTCAGTGTCCCCCAGTCCCCTTTAGTGTCCCCCAGTGTCACCCCAGTCCCCTTTAGTGTCCCCCAGTGTCACCCCAGTCCCCTTTAGTGTCCCCCAGTGTCACCCCAGTCCCCTTCAGTTTTACCCCATTCCCCCTCAGTCTCCCCAGTCACCCCTCATCTATACCTGTACTACTACACCCCTTATCCACTATACCTCCACTACTACACCCTACGTAGATGGAGGCACAAACATGATTTCCTATACTATATGGGGGCTCTGTTACACTGGAAAGCAATACAGTTGTTGTCTGAAATATCATTAAAATAGTATCTGATGCTGCAGGGAAAAAAAAAATCGAGATTTAAATCGAGAATCGTCCAAAATTTTTTAAAAATTGAGATTTTATTTTTGCCCATATCGCCCAGCCCTAGTTACAGGATATTAATAAAAGCAGTAAAGCAGTATGCTGGCAGTCAGCTAGAAGAGGCACATGTCAGCGAGTTAGTGGCAAGCATCTCTGACTACATAAACTGCACACATTGGCCACACCTTGCCAGAGCAACAAGTTTCTCTCCTTTAGCTAGCTCCTTTGGGTTGTAACCAGCCTTACCCTCCTCATGAAAAGCTACTTGGCCTGACCTGTATGAGTCTTACATTGTAGCATGATCTGTACCACCCTTGAATCTATACAACGCTTCTGTTTATCGATTATGCCTCTTCTCTTCAGAAGTCCCCTCTGCTATTGGAGCAACTCCAGTAACATGACCTGGGGAATCTCTGGGCAAAGCTTAAAACCCACTGAAGTGACAATATCAAAATCCTACAAACCCTCAGTTTATTTGTAATCCAAAGTAGGTCTAATTCCCTGTACAGAGGTCTGAGCATGTCAGGGGCCTATCTTTTAGCTGCCATTACTTGCTACACTGTAAACCATTGCTTTGCTCCAAGCTCCTAACAATGAAGTAGTTACCAATAAGAACATGAAGTATGTGACAAATATGCAGCGACAATAAAAAATGAATACACTGTTAATTATAAAACCACATCCTGGCAATAATATAATATCACTTAGTGGGCGATGTCTGACACTGGTAAGTGAATATTAACCCATGCTGCAGGTAAAATAATATAATATTTGACATGGTGATCTAAAGTAAACCACACAATGCTACAGGTCCCACTGCATTAGAATAGTTTGCAAATACCCTGTAAGGCCTCGTTCACACACAGTATTTTTGATTAAACAATGGCCGTCAGAATGACTGAACGGTGGCTAATTCGCTCTGGCCCTATTACACAGGGTGATTATCAGTCTATTCGTCTAGAAATCGCCCCATGAATAAGGCCCTCAGTCAACACATGGAATTTGTAAGTCTGTATCAGCAGAAAGAACAGGGAAATTATTGGTAAAATGCTCTATTCTTACAGCCACCAGCCTAACAATGAACTACTAATATTCTTTACCTTGTCTTTCTGGATGTTCTCATGTATATGTGAGATATAGCTGTGATCATAGGATCAGGGAGTTTTATAAACGCGCTGTCATTCCTTTAAAGAATGCTATAGTCCTATCTTCCCACCTTGAAATGGTAAATGGCCAGCAAGGGAATAATACAGCAGAAACACCCAGCCTACCATATAAAATATATGTTCCCAGTGGTTTCAAGAGACCGATTCCTTTTCCAGTGTTTTCTCCGCATAAGCAATCCAAGACAATGTCTACGCCTTCTGGTGAGATTCTGAAAAGCAGAAAATACAGAACTGTTACACCTGTTCTATATTGTACCTTTGGAAAAGAAATATTACATAGATTGTAGATTTAGCTGCTGTTACACATGTAATACAGATGTGTGTTTGCATGCATATTATGGATGCAAGTCCTGACCTGAATAACTAGGTAGGTATTCTGAGCTTTTTATTCTGCTGCGAGTATGTAACCCGGCCCCTTTAACCCCCCGCAGCCCACGCCTGGAGCATACATTACCTGCTCGGCACCACGGCTTCGTGTGAGGCTCCCGTCTCCCATCAGTCCCCATCAGCCAATCAGTGCTGCCCGTGCACTGATTGGCTGATGGGGACCGACAGGAGACAGGAGCCTTACACGCAGCTGCTGTGCCGAGCAGGTAATGTATGCTCTGGGCCACAGGGGGTTAAAGGGGCTGGGTTACATACTCGCAGGGAAATGAACATTCCACTGTGGGTATGTACCCCCATTGAGCTTCACACTACATGGATTTGCAGCAGATTACGCGTGAAGTCCGCTGCAAATCCGGTAAGTGTGAAGGCACCCTTAAACAATAAGTCATTTTCTGATGACACATTCCCTTTAAAACCATCTTTTCTCTTATTGTAGCCACTGAAGAGTCTGATGCAGGTATCAGTCTCTTTGTAGTGATTACTTTCATAGACATTTTCTAGGTGAAATTCTCTTTAAGGCAAGAGTGTACAGACCTTTTCTGAGGTCACACTAGAGATTACATTGTGATTGTTGCATACATATAAGACCCCCAAACTGGGCTTGTGAAAAACGATCTATGGTAGTCTTTTGGAAGACATTAATATATATGCACAATGATATTTGGATAATGGGCCAATGTTATAGGAATTTGGCAATTTTTGGAACGCAAGAGAGAATGGCTGTACATATAATTTAGGACCCCAAGGCTAAGGATACCAGTGCTGACCACTGAGGGCACGTGCCCTCCTTCAGATGCTAATGCTATGGACTCCGTCAGTGGCACTGGGGCAGAGTATGCACCATATTCAGTAGGATTATGTACAATTTACTAAATACACAATGACTAACATGCACAGTATGCATGTGTATACCTTTGTATACACTATAATGCTGCTGTTTTCCTAGCTTTGGCATAACTTCCAAATTTCAAAATGGCTACATAAACATTTTTCTTGTGAAAATAACCCCTTTACTATAGGGGATTATATAAAGGATTCCCCCACAGAAACTTAAGAACATGACGCAGAACAGAAGACTGCAAACATTGTGGCTCTAACTGTTATGGAACCAGAAAAATGTGGGTAATAAACTTTAGACACTGCCTTACGAAGTGTGGTGAGAGCTATGAGAAGATATATCACTAATGGACGGAATGCAATGTGACCGGCTTAGGATCTGTATGGAAACAACAACTTACTTTTTGACTTCTTGTACATAATCTGCATTCCTGTCGAAGAGGTGATTAAGAGAGTTTTTTATAGCCTCGTGTTTAAAGGCAGAAGCAGTTCCAAATACTGTGACGTTGGGAACAGTTGAGCACAGCTGAGCCACTGCCTGTCCCTGAAAACAGAATACACGGGATTAAGGGAATATTCTGTATACACATGCAACTGCCCAACTAAACCAGAAGTAAGGGTCCTTTTAGATGGCCCGATATGGGGTCGTCTATGGAAGCAAATGAGCAACGATCAGTGCTTGGAGTGCCTTTACAAAGCATAACTAAAAGAAGTGTCCAGGCTCCAGAAATGATCCCTGTATCTTTCATGGGGCCATTTAAATTCATTGATAATGGCCGCACATCACCAGTTTTTACAAGGAGATGTGCGGCATGTAAAAATTTTCTTGCTCCTCTGCTGACACTTTAAGGCTATGTTCCCAGTAAGATAAGATAAGATAATGCTTTAATAGTCCCACCATGGGGAAATTCAGTGTTTTACAGCAGCATAGATATTACACATGCAAAAAGCTAAAAGGTAAAGGCATTCCGATTAAAGTAGACAAAGAGAAGGAAAGGTAAAAAAGATGCAGTAAAAACATTAGACTATTTTAGTTCTTTTTATGGAGTGGTCTCTACTTATGTCAGTGTTGGTTGTACAGTGTAACCGCTGCAGGAAGGAAGGAAGGACTTCCGATATTGCTCTTTGGGTGAATTAAACAGTCTCTGATAGTACTGCCTTGTGCATAGAATGAGAGTCATTCTCCAGAATGGAGCTGACCACTGACAAAATCCTTCACTCCCCCACCACCTGCAGCGGTTCCAGGGGGCTTCCAAGGACAGAGTTGGCCCTTCTGATCAGCTTGTCCAGTTTTTTCCTATCGCTGGTTGATATGCCGCTCCCCCCGCAGGCCACTCCGAAGAAGATGGCTGATGCCACTACAGAGTTAAAGAAGGTCCTAAGAAGTGCCCTCTGGACTCCAATGGCCCTCAGCCTCCTGAGTAGGTAGAGCCTGCTGTGGCCCTTTCTGTACAGTGTGTCCATGTGATCAACCCAGTGCAGCCTATTATTGAGGACCACACCCAGATATTTATACGTGTTCACTGTCTCAATGTCTGTCGCCTGGATGTCCACTGGACCTTGAGAAAATTTGCGCTTGCGGAAATCCACCACCATCTCCTTGGTCTTTCCAGCATTAATCCTCAGGTGGTTCCACTAGCACCAATCAACAAAATGTACTAACAACAGCGCTCTTTAGTGATTGACCGTTGTTTAAGACTACCACCGCTGTTTTTATTGTAAAACTACAGCCGGAATTATTGATTGTAGTTTTAAGAACAGCCGTTGTTTGCGCTCATCTGTATGTTGCCTTACACTGGCTGATTATTGACAGGATGAGTGTTACTAGAAACTCTGCGTATAATCGTTGCGTATAATCGGCCTATGTAAAAGGGCGCTAAGACTTATATGTAAGCTCTTATCCCCTACAAGACTCCTCTTTCACATTCCCATAAAATGCCTAAGCATGCTAAGCAGGGTCTCGGTGTGTTCGATGACTGTCTTTTTTAAACAATTAAGATGAGGAGAACAGACAAGTATAGATATGTACAAAAATAAATTTAATGTAGAATAAAAAACAGAACACAACAGTTATGGAAGTCAAAACCCAGAGTAAATTTGGAGAATACATATCTACAGAATACAATGGAACAACTTGTGCCTATTCTATGTTTTGGACCTGTTCCAAATTTTGGATTATGACTACTGATGTAAACTACTGATCTGAATACTGCGCGTGAGAGTAGCATAAGGACTGTTTCACATGGGGGTTCTGGTAACTGTGTAATACAGATCCGCAATACAAATGAAATAATACAATATGAATCAAATACAGATCACATCTGGATGCATCAGAGTTTTAAAGAGAAGTCCAGCAAAAACAAAAACTACAGTGTTGGCAGAGGCGGGGGAACATAACAAAGAAAGTATACTTACCAGTTCCCATGCCCCCGCAGTGCTGCATCCCTAGCTGTCTGACTGCCACTAGAACTCATTTTTTCTTGGATTCCTGCTATGTCAAGACTCGGGAGAAAGTACCCAACCCAGGTGATGGATTGCTCGCTCAGCCAGTCAGTGCCCCACCTCAGTCATTGACTGTCTGAGCAGAAAATAAATCATCTGGGTTGCGACACTGAAAAAGGGAGAGCTGGAAGATGTCAACCGGGGTCTGGGAACAGTAATGCTGCACTGCGGGGGCACGGAGATGGGTAAGTATAGACTTATTATTTATTATTTTCCAACACCCCCCTGCCTGCATTGCAGTTTTAGACTTCTCTGGACTTCTCTTTTAATCTCTCCTTATAGACTTCATTGAGTATTCCTAATGGGTAAAAGGGATGAAAGTAGAGCGTATTATGTGCGTATTTTATACACCAATGTGAATAGCTCATAAAGTTAGCTTTAGACTCTGGTCTGCAATAAAATGAATGAAATTCAGATGCTAAATATGCTTGTGTTAAAGAGGCCTAAGCTCTTAGGCCTTAAGCATAAAGAGTTTGTGGCACATAGAATCCCTATAGCTTTCTAACATGGATCTATACACATTCTGTATGCTACCATATGATGCATCCATGCGGCACAATATTTAATGCTTTCAGGGGAGAATCTGCATGTATTACTGCATGTAATGGAACATGCCATGTACAGATTTTTTTGGGTGCCATATTACAAATCTGTATAACATGGCTCTAAATTATGGCCATGTGCAGGAAGCCACAGCAAATATAAGGTGAACAGATAATAGTACCAGAACCAGAACCAGTATAAATGAATGTGTTCAAGTAACGTAAAAGGATTTCCTATATGTGATCAAATAGGATTGTCACCTAAAGAGCCTAATAGGCCAGGCATGCTGAAACACTATACTCTTTATTATTACCCTGGTAAATCGTATTATGTGTGTCATGGAATGAGAAGAATGAGAACGTTCTGCAGAATTAAGATCAGACATTTCTCAGAGACTCTGTTTGTGGTAATTGCTTTGCACCTCGGCTGGATTTTTTACAGTGATACTTAATAGTTTTGATTCCTTCTGAATGAAGAACAAGGCACAAGCTGTAGTCAATGAAAGTCATTCTAATGATTGCTTTGTTAATGCACATTTTATTCTAGCATGGAAATGAAGATTAAAACAGCAATCGTTTTCAGTATTAAAGAGATACTCCCACAAGGGGGCATTCCAGGGAGGGGGTAACAGATTCCCAGTGTACAGCTATTAAACTGGATCCAGGCACTACTTATTTTGGTGCCGTCACATGTACCGGATCCGCAGCGGATTTCACGCTGCGATTTGCAACGGAATTTTCATTACGCTGCAGATATGGAACCCGGCCCTTTAACTCCGGCCTAAAGCATACATTACCTGCTCGGCCGGGGGCTTCACACGGCAGCACTGGGGCCGGGTCCCATATTTTCAGCGGAATGAAAATTCTTCACTATACCCGGATCCGCAGCGGATTTCGCTGCAAATCGCAGTGTGAAATCCCCTGCGGATCCTGTTACGTGTGAAGCTACCCTTTGATGAGAAGGGCTGTGTGCAATTGCAGCCACCACTTAATTGAGCCCTATAAGGGTCCATTTACACAGAAAGATTATCTGACAGATTATCTGCCAAAGATTTGAAGCCAAAGCCAGAAACAGACTATAAACAGAGATCAGGTCATAAAGGAAAGCCTGAGATTTAAATCCATTCCTGGCTTTGGCTTCAAATCCTTGGCAGATAATCTGTCAGATAATCTTTCTGTGTAAAAGGGCCATGGGCGTTTCTAGGGCCGGGCTGCCCCCGCACAGTCACCGGAGAGATCCTCCAGCAGGCTTAATGACGTCATCACTGCACCTGCTGGAGGATCCCTCAGAGATCTGAATGGATGATCCGCATGGCGCCCAGGAGGCAGGGTGGTGCAGATATGTGAGTGCGACAGCTCCGGAGTTCGCATACCATTACACCCATTTAACCAGGCCAGTTTTACATGAGCAAATTAAAATACATATCCATAAAGCAGATGAGGAAATACCATTAGTACGTCACCAATATTACATCTGGACATAGGCTGGGCTGCCTTCTAGACAGAAAACTGAATGACACTTTGGTGTGAATTTAGTATTCCGCATGTACCCAGTTTGAGACTTCCTTGGCACACAGCAAGTACATGCCATTTACTATTGCTGTACACTATTTTTCTATATAGACAGGGTAATAAATAAGGTGGGAAACAAGAGTCCGTGGAGCCTCGGTTGCGAGTCTCAAAACACAGGATAGTCAGATATCCCTAGCCTGTTCCCACAGGGTGCCTCCATGATGGGGAGAGCACCACACCACCCTGATAGATAGCCCCTTAAGTCCCACTCATTTGTGAGTATTGGAAC